>NC_052957.1:11484514-11855031 GCF_013358895.1 Oreochromis aureus | reverse complement strand
AATAAGTTGAAGTAACTGTTGTGTCTATAACTTTATCAGTTTTTCACATCTGTTCACACCTGTGTCCAGATCAGGAGGCATATAGGCATGTACCAATCAAGTTTGAATGGGCCAATAGGTGGAGACCCTACACCAGGAAAACAAGAGCCAGACAAACAACAGTGCCATCTATCCTTGCAAATAACAACATCCATTCTTTACAATGCTGCTGCAGTTCACTGAGACTCATGGTCATTCATTTATGCATAGCTCTCTTAAGGTTTTAGCATGGCATTCCAGTTGGGTTGGGTTAGGGTTAGCACTTTGACTGCACCACTGAAAGCCTTTGATTCAGTCTAATGTAGACTTTTTGGTGTGTGGTGTGGGATCATTGTACTGTTTAGCTTATAGACAGCTGGCCTCAATTTCAGTTCATAATCCTTCAGTATAAAGATGAGTTTGTCAATTCAATGGCTGCGAGGTCCCAGGGCTGCAAAACACAGCCAAATCATCGTTCATCCACCACCGTCCTTGATGGTTAGTATAGGGTTTTTGTGCTGGTGTGCTGTTTTTGTTCCAGATATTTTGTGTTTTCTTTATCTTGACGTTTGTTTTGAGTTTTGTTCAGTACTTTTTAAGTTCTTTTCTAACTGTACAGTTAAACATTTAAAATGCTAACTGAGGCCTGCAGTCTGACATTTCACTCTCTCTCGCTTTTTTTGTTTTTTGAGTATATAAAAATATAATAGTGTCCAAGTGTTTAATTAGATAGATAAACCCTTTATTGATCCTACAAGGGAAATTTTTGTGTTACAGAAGCATGATAAGCAGTAAAAAAAATAGTACACTCTACAGTAAACAACAAGTAAACAACACAGTTAAAATAAAAGTGCCACAGTTGCCTGGTAATGGCCTCCTCATACTATGTCACAGTGCAGGAATGTATATATTTATAACAGTAGTTAAAAACAGTAAAAGTAAGACATTGTGTAAGACAGTAAGTGCAAGTTGCATTAATAAATCATATGTACACTAAAAATCTGAGAAAAATAGCTGCATGAAGATATAATGCAAATACATCTTTGGGATCTCATACCTTGCAGGTGTGTTCACCTGTCAGAAAATGAAGAGTTATTATACATTTTATTGCCAAAAGTAAGAATGAATTCCTAAAACATTCTAAATTAATTTGATTTTAACGTTTGCTCAAATGAGTGGATACTTTGAATGGGTCACTTTCTTGGGTCAAGAAATTACTGCGTTCATGAAGTACTCAAGTGTCTTCCAGCTCATTGTTTGGATTTATGGGTTTTCAGTACCATTGCACAACTTACGTTTGATACAATTTTTAAGAGTTTATGAGCAATTTGGTGAAAACTTCACTAGAAGCACATTTATTGAGCTCCTAATGAGTACTTATATAATTAAAGTTACAGCTCTGTTGTTACTTTTTAGTTATCTGCATGGCCAGTGAACAGAAAGAAAAAAAAGACACATCAAAGACACTTGAATCTGTTTTTTCTCCCTGCTGAATACAGTTAGTGTAAAAATGGTGTAGCAGTCTACAGTAGAGATATAGTTATTTTTAATTTTCCAGGACAGAAGCACTATGGTAAAACAAACTGTGTCCAGGACAGAAACAACCACATTATACTGCTAATGGAATTTAGCATGCTAACACAAAGCTAGCCAAGAACCCAGAGTGTGGATACAGCCGAGTGACTGCTGACTTTATCACAGAAAGCCAGACCCTGAACTTCAACAGGTTACAGGTAAAGGCTGCTAAAGTGGAATCACACTGCCCTTAAGTCTCTTTGTGCTGGTTTTCACCTTTGCTTTGTGTTACTGGTTTTGTGTTCTTATGTAAATACTAAAAGAAAGATCATATTATCCTTAGGATAGGGATTGGTGCTAATGTGTGGGACTGTAGTCTAAGGTTTATATTATTAACTGGTGATTATGGCACAATGCATTTCAGATCATTTTACAGTGAGAAAGGTCTGCAGCAAATAGTTTAACGAATTATTTTCTCCTAAGAGTAATTAAGTAATGTACTGCATTATTTTTAAGAAAAGAAATGTGTAATATATAGCTTTTTTTGAATAACAACTCCAAAACTTTTAAAATGTATGATATATGTGCATACTTCTCTTTATTTTATTTGAAAAAGGCAATGAAATTGGCTACTTTAAAAAGTGATACAAAAATGTTGGCCTACAAAGGAAGATAACAGTTGTTAAAAAATGTGTAAATGTGCTCCTGTAAAAAAGGTTGCAGAACAGAGAAGATTCAAAAGAGAAGGAGCTGAATAGGATTGACTGGTTGTGGAGTATTAATACCAGACAGCATACAATCCGTCAACATAAACAGGAGTTTAAGAAAGATAGTGTAAAAGAAGTTATCTGGAAAACATTGAAATGCAATATGTCCTTGAAGCTTTATCTTAAATACTCTCAATATGAAAAAGCGTGTCAGGTTGCAATGTCACTGTATCAAGCAGAGCTCCCCTCACAATATAGCGGTATGAGAGCTCTCTGGGTATTTCTGTAATTGAAGGAATGTCACAAGAAGTGCTTTGATATTCTTCACTTTCAGGTCCACAGAGCCAGGAAGAGGAGAAGGAAAGACAACAACTCCCAAACAGTCTCTCAGTCACAGTCTTGACCAGTGTTGTGTCTCTAAGGAAAGCCTGAAGGAAGGATGACAAAGAACTGGTATGGCATTCAAGGGAAATACACTGATATAGCGATACTGTTAATTTCTTGTTAACTTAATAATATGTCCCATATGTGAGAAGTTAAGTATTATCATAAGAGAAAACCAAAATAGACAATCAAAAATAAATAAACTCCTGACCTTGGTGTGAGTGAGAAGCACTTAAACAAACAGATCCCAAAAGTTATCCACTGACAGGGAGGACAGTAATATTAAAACACCTTGTATTGCAAAGACAATATTTAAGTCAGTGAGTTAAAATGGTAAACTTGTATCATCAAATGCACATTTGAGTCACTCATGACTTTGCTTTGCAAGCATAACTGCAATTGGTCCATGGTGTAAACTTAAATTACCAGCAGCCACAAAGGTACCTCCATCACATCGTATGAGAATTACATGACAGGGCAATATCCGACTTTTAATAAAAGACCTGTATCACTCTGATATATGGGTTATAGACGCACAGAAAGAAGGAAAGAGAAGGGTGAGATAAATGAGTGAGTTGAGAGAGAGAGATGGTCAGAGGGGCAAGGATAATGAGGTCAAAATCATTGTCATTAAGCCAATCGGAAAGATTGATACTGGGGTCGGCGGCTTTCCCTTCTAAAATGAGGCAATCAGTGATCTGGATATTAAATGTTCCCTGTGGGAACTGTGCGGTATTGTGCCTTCGGTCGTTTGGGGTTTTAATTCACAGCTGAGCAGCTTAAACTTTAATTGCTAACTGTGCTAAAATTCTCTTTGCTACACAAGCATTACCAGTTTTTTAGTGTTCACTTGTTTTATTTTCAGTATAGCTACTTAATCTCAGTGGATCAACCATATACAGAGGATACAGAGAACAATAAAAAAGGACAGCTTTATCTTGTAATTGCCTGTTGACTTCATTAAAATGAACAAGAGCTTGTGTAAGTTTGATAGATGACAGAACAATACTGTAGAGATGTGTGGAAAGATAAACATGATGTGACTGCAGAGTGCAGGGTACTGGGCCACAATGTCTAAAGATCTTCTTTGTTTCTGGTAGAGGAGCTACAAATTTAAATTCCAAGAAATGCTGTTACTCGTTTTTTAATAAAGAAGAACTAACTGAACAAAAACATGAACTGTCTTCAATTGCTTTATCTAATTAGCTGTATCACCCTTAAATCAGCACCTACTTTGGTTAAATGGCTGAAAGCAGTCAGCTTCAGTCCACTCATGAGTGCCTGGACATTTTATGTCAGTGTAGCTTTGGACTCTCCCCCTCTGCTTAAGTTAGCACTTCAAACATGGGTCATTTCACCCCCTAGTGTCATGAAGCAGTTATATCATTCTCTGCTCTGTGTAGAAAAGGGCAGACTGTTAAAAGCACTGCATGAATTTGGACCAGAAGGACACATAACCTAGTTGTGCTTTCATTCTCTCTGCTTTACTGGTGCTGTGTTTTCTTTCAATCAAAACGATTATCTCTGGTGTTGTTTCTGGGTTTTTATTCTCTTAATACTTCTTACTGCCTAAATCAAGAGCCAATAAATACTTTATGTGATAGTACAGCAAAGTCCATAGTAAATTTATATATAACATATATTCTTATTGAGGCTTCAACAAGAACATGTAAAAATGTAAATAACAGCAAGAAAAACAAGTATTAGTAAATCTTTTGCTAGTGTTTTATACTGTAGTTTTCTAAAAAAAAAATAACAATGTCTCAGTATTTTTATTTTGGAATATACACCATAATCATGATAATCAATCATCAATCTTTGCCTGTTAGTGAGCTTGTTAATTCAATTAATGATTGGATTTTGGTCAAGATGCTCTGAAGTTTTCTTTTGTTAATTAGAAACCATCTAAGAAGAAAAGAGAATGTGTATACTGAGGAAGCTTTTTCACAGTCTCATAATGCACACACTGTTGTTATTAACAGTGTAAAAGGGCTCTATGAAGCATTAGTAAATAAGCTATTAATAAATGATTTATTTAAGCTTTTAAATCTTTTAGAAATGGCGCATTATTTGGAAGGTTTCTGTGTAATGGATGGATCTAATATAGAGATTTAAAAAATAAATAAATAAAAGGCTACACGCACAGCAACACCAGAACAGGAATAGTTGCTAGGTCCAAATCAAGTCACTGACAAATTTTTAAAAAACCCCAAATCAACAGCTTGCACATTACAGGGCTCCAGTTTAACCTTTATTCCCTAAACCCTGCACCTCTTCATGAATAAATAAAGTATCTTCAATTAATTTACAATTTCATACAATGTTGCAAAGATCACAGAAAAACCATGTCAACATTTTATAACAATTACTGTAGTGGAGTCAGCGAGTTCTGAAGGACATCAATATGTCAGTACACTATTATGTAATTTATCCAGGATGGACTGGTGAGATTTGTGTCGACCTGATGAGATGAGCAAACATATTTAATCAGGACAAACAGAAAGTGGAGGTTAGTTCAGCGTGTGTGTGTGTGTGTGTGTGTGTGTGTGTGTGTGTGTGTGTGTGTGTGTGTGTGTGTGTGTGTGTGTGTGTGTGTGTGCCTGGGTCCCTGTATTACTCTGCCTCTCCATACTTTCCCCAACAGGGATTTAAACAAAAATAAAGCAAACAGCAGAAATGGAAAAAAGCACATTTCTGTAAATAAGGGTATGGTCCACGAGGATATGGTATAGCTAAATCGTAAACTAAAGCTTAAATAAACAGCGAAGATCTCTGAACACGTGTGTTTTATGCTGTGGTTTTCAAATCCGTGACCTTTAATCATTTGTAATGTGGTTAAATTCTCTAACCTTCCCCTTAACTTGAACTTCCCCTAGGTGGAGTTGTTAAAAAAAAAAAAAAAACTACCCTCCCCACTCCAACCAAATATACAAATAAGTCATACAATTTCATCAGTTATGAGAAATGCCAGATTTGAGATTGACTTTTGTTGGCTGACATCTCAAGGGAACAGTAAACTTCATTTTGGTGGTTAAAGTGGAAATGTTCTTCAGGTCCGCGTTATGACAATGATGGTGGCTTTGACAAGTGGCTGACCAGAAGAAGTGAGAGGCGGATATTGTGGTACAGGCTCAGTTACAGACCACATGCCCCTATTTCCACAGTGCATGCACGCACATACACAGACACGTGTGAGCACACACAGAGCTATATAAACATGCACATACATATCCACAGGCTTGTCTCCCGGCTGCAGGACACCCCTAATCGAGATGGAAGAGTGCTGTGGCAGATCGAAATGCCTGCAGATGACAAGGTGGGAATGGATTGGCTCCTGTGCCCTTGTCATGTTGCTCCATCTGCACCAAACAGAGAGGAAGACAGATGGATTCCAAGGCTGAAAGCTGGGTGGCACAGGGAGACAGGTATGGGAAGACAGACAATGATTAATGAAAAATATATTAGGTAACAAAATAAACGCTGCTTTTGGTGAAGAAATGCATAATTCATAAATCCATTTGTTTAGTGAAAGTACAGTATATGTAGTAACAGCTTTTTTTTCTTGAGCTGTATTTGAAGTCAATTTTGAAAAAACAAAAGGTAAGGACTAAAATGTTCCTGTTGGCACTCTAATAGAGTCCTTTAACACAGTCAGTTTATGGGAAATTTCATATCTTATAGCACAACCCTTCAAGGATCCAATTCAGTCAGTCAGATTTCACTCTGAAGGATGAGCATGACTTCAGGACCAGTGAAAGTTAAATTTCAGGTGAATGTGACTATATATTCAGGCAAAACATTTATTGTTATATTGTCCTAATTCTAATTCTCTTTTGTGCTCTCTGACTTGCTTTTAGAGTATGAAAAGCCTGAAAGTTTCTGGCTGAGACACAAGTATAGTCAAAGTATGTAAACTGGTGGTTTGATGAATGAAGTAAAACTTGTAGGTTTTTCACTCAAATCTAAAAAGGCTAAAAGCACAGTTTCCCATATTTTTGAAAGCTTTCTTTGAAAAGTGACATTCATTGACCATGAGGTTTTGGGTTAATAAAGAAAGCTTTACCTTTACACGTGATAAAGTTTTAAGGTCTAGGAGCAACTTGTTAGTAAGATGTACATGTATAATATAGTTAAACTATAGTTTAACTGGCTTTGGTCATTTATTGGACATATGACTTTACCTTCTTTATACTTTTTTATTGCTCTTCCAGTTTTTCTCTTTGTTCAAGTTCTTTTTGTTAAAATACTGGCCTTAACATTCCTGCCAGTGGAACAAAAAAAAAGCTCTGTTAACAGTGAACATATCACTGCAAAGGCCACTCCAATCTGCCACATAAGTGCTGCACGTGCTGGAAGGCATACTTACCGTAGAGGGTTTATTCTCTATCTTCCTGGGCAGACTGCTCTAGTGAAGCCTTTCTATCCCTGGCAGTCTTTTACAGGTCACTGATCTCCTATTACAGCTTAGACATCTGAACCATGTTTCCTAACAATCCTTTTCCTTATTTAGCTGTGCTCAAGCAGCAGATAAGATATTCCCCTAAGGGGAAAATACAGCACTTAATGTTAGAAGAAATCATTCATAGTCACAAGGTGGCTTTTAGCTTAAACAATACATGACAAAAAATCTGGTATGCTGAAAGATGATAAAATCCAGTTCTCATATTTAGGAATTTTCTTATGCAAGTCATGCAGTGATTGAGCTTAAAGGATGAAAAATGTTTATCTCGAAAATTAAATCAATTTAACAGCTTACAAAAGTTTGGGGACTATCCGGGAGTCACTCACTCAGTCTTGGTAGTCTAATTGTCACAGGTACCCAATTGAAGAGCATTAGTTTGAATGTTTTAATTATTTCAAGGATTTCATGGAAAACCCAACCCTTACTGGAAAATACTGGACTGGTGTGTGTTTTTTTCCAAGGTGATGTGGTGGCAAATGCAGAGAGGCAGGTTAATGTTGTTTCCCTCCCCTGGGGGATTAATCACCTGGTCTCATAACTACCTGCCAACATAATCATCCAAGAGAGATAGGGAGACTCAGCCAACAGTAAACCTGGAGACAGCAGGGAAAGACAGAGAGAACTGGGAGGGAAGACAAATAAGCCTATGCATTTTGCTTTACTCGGACTGCATATTTTGTAACACAATGCTAATAAAAAGACATGCTGGGGATATCGCGTCGTTATGCTTTCACTTTCTTAAATTAGATCAAAATGTCTAGAAATGTGTGTTTTGATTTTACTACATGACTGTCCAAAAAATTCTGAAGGGAATTGTCATTTATAGGCCCTTATATTTTGGATCTCTCTTGTTAGCTGTCACTGAAACAGACAAGTTGGCCTGCTCAGTAATATACACAGTGGATGGATGTCAGAGAGAAATGAATGAATGCAAAACAGAGTAAAAAGCTTTCTGAAAATGCCATGTCAAATTGAGATCGAAGCAAGCCTATTTATTTTTGTTAGCCCAGCATCTCTCATTGACATCTGTTGATGAGGGTTTGTCTTGGATGATGTCCTTCATTTCACCTCCCAAGGTCTCTACCACTACTCCTTCCTCTGCTCCCTCTACTACTCCTTTCCCTGCATTGAGACTATAAATTGCTGAATATAAAGCCTTGTTTCCAGTCCGTTAGACCCGCCAGCCAATGCCAAGGGCCTTCACATCCCCTTCTGCACCTCCAAAGGCACTTATGTGGAAAAATCTCTCTCTCATTTACCCTTGTCTGCAATATGTGCATGCATCATTCAAGCACCAACCAACACAACCGCTAGCACCACCTTCCCACCACAAGGCCAAGTTGTAGCTTTGCTATTTATTGCAAGGGAACACATGGTTGGAAACCCAGATAAAAATAAATAGCTTCTCCAAAAAACAATATATATCTTTTGTGACAATTTCTCCTCTAATGGCCCAATGTAGAGTTGTTTTTTGTTTTTGGTTTTTACAATTTAATAAATAAATTCAATTTGCTGATATTTCCTAATGAAACCTGATTGTTACTGATAACGGTAAAAAAAACCCAAACTTGTAACTCTTGCACTTTGAAAGCCTCACTGGACATCAGAGGTGAACATCATTAAAGTTTATCAGAGTCATTTTACTCTTTTGCAAACTATTTAGTAGAGTTTTTAAATAGATGATAGTTTCAGAGTTCTTCGGTAAATTGCCTGTAGAAGGTGTGATCATAATGTTCTGGTATTTTAGTCTTTAAAGTCATTTATCATATGTGATTTGACGTCTGTCAATATTTCCTCTTTTAGTTTGGTCTTTTTTATACTGTTACCCTACTTTTATTTCTGTGTTTGCTACTTTGCCACATTCTTAGTGTCACTCATGATTTGTCTGTGTCTTTCCTATTAGTTTCCTTAGTATATACATCTCCTGATTTTCGCACCTACCTTAACAGTTTGTCTTAATTTGACACAGTTTTCATGTTTTTTAGCCATATGGTTATATTTTCATTTCCAGTTTTTCTTGTTCTTTAATTTCTCCTTGCGCCTTGCCTACAAAGCTTGGCTTCTCTAACTGCCGTTCTGTGATTGACCACCGTCTGGATTAAAGAGATTAAAGACTGAATTTTGGATTTTAAGCTGCCTCTGTCTGTTTGGGTCCTCTTCCTCTGTCATTGCTGTAAAGTTTTCTTCAAGATCATTTTGCTGTGAGTCTGTGAACCATGTTCAGCACTGCTATTTTTAGACTCTTGGAAGACCTGTTCAGATAAGTTATTTAGCACTGCCTAGTAAATATAGCTCGGGGACAGCAGCCCAAGCAGAAATGCCCCCGGCCACCTCCTCCAGCTTTTCTGGGGGAACACCAAGCTGTTCCCAGGTCAGCCGAGGGATATAATCTCTCCAGTGTGTCCTGGGTCTCTCCTAGAGCCTCCTCCAGATGCGATATGTCTGGAACACCTCACCCAGGAGGTATCCTTGTCAGATGCCCGAACTGCCTCAACTGGCTCCTTTCGATATGGAGGAGTATCAGCTCTACCCCCGCCTGGATGGCCAAATTCCTCACCCTATCTGATGCCAGCCACCCTTTGAAGAAAGCTCATTTCCACTGCTTGTATCCACAATCTCATTCTTTTGGTACTACCCAAAGCTTGGGACCATAAGTGAGGGTAGGGTCATAAATCGACCTGTAAACTTTTACTTTTATGCTCACTGCAGCCACAGCACCAATTTGTTTCTTAATCTCCCGCTCCCCTCTCCCCTCAGTCATGAACAAGACCCCAAAATACTTAAACTCCTCCACTTGGGGCAAAAACTTTTCCCTGACATGAAGTGGGCAGTCTACTCTTTTGTGGCTGAGGGCCATTGTTCCTCCTGCATCCAAGGTCCCCCCTAGAGATCTGATACGATTGCAAAATCAATCATCAACCTTTGGCCAAGGGTGTCCTGGTGCCACTTATGGCATGGTGTTTGTTATGGACAAACTGTGGTTTGCACATTAGTCCAGTAACAGAACACCTCTCAGGTTCAGATGTGGAAGGCCATTCCTCTAAATCATGTCCCTCCAGGTCTCACTGTCATTGCCCACATGAGCATTGAAGTCTCCGGTGGAGCCTCAACAACAACCTTTTAAAACCTTTCACTTTTAGAAAAAAACTGTCTGTGTGACAAATTATTTTGCATATGTAGCACTCATGCAACAACTTTGCAAGCCACTTTGTTTTTTTGTGAAGCCATGGTACGTCACAATGCTACAGAGTAGTTGTAGTCTATCGTGATAACAAATTGTTATCATATCAATATAATTAGCTTTAAATGCTACAATTCCCACATTTCCTTTGTGATTTCCGCCAATCCACTGGTAGCTGGTATGCACAGGCGGCTAAGAGGATCTAATGGAATTTGAAGTCAGTATTTCCACACTGAAAGAATGGAGCAATATTTTAAACCTTTAAAAGAAAATGGAAGAAAATTAACCCATCAGGGCGAAAGAAAGACACAACCCGCACCAACCAAAGGTATGTCTCACAAGAAAGGAAAAGTTTCTAAGTACAACAAAGAGTGGGAAAGGACTTTCTATGGCTGATCTACTATCCAAAAGTGCAACTTTCATTTTGCCAGTACTGCTCAGAAGCAGCGAAAAAGGGTAAACTTACAAACATAGTATGTATGTAGGGTTGCCAAATGTCCCGCTTTAGCTGGGACATTGCATGTAATGAGCACTGGTTTTTCCCTTATTCTACCTGTAAATGTCTCGTATATTGACTGTTAAATGCAATGTCACATTCTGACCAGGAGATAGCAGTCTTACAAATACCAAATTAGATTTGACCGCAGTTGTATCAGACGATTGCTTGTGTCCAGTCACAACCATCAGTGACGGCCCGTCACACACACCAGATGTGAGAAGTGATATGTGATTCGTAAAAATAAGGTGTCATTTGGTCTGTGTAGCATAATAAACTGCGTAGTTGAAGCCCGTATTTACACTGTTTTATTTGAAAAAACATTTCTTTTTTGCCTACTTTTCAAAGGAAGTGCCGATGTAATTTTTGTTATCCTTCACTGTATTTTTCTTTAATGTTTTAGATGAGGTATTGATTAAACTGAATACCAACATTTCACTGCTTTTTTACTGTAATGTGAACATGCAGTGCATATTTACACAATGCCCAGCTGGATGTGCACTGTACTTTGTCCCACTTGAAACTTTTATTTCAAGTGAGACACACTTGAGATGAAAGTTGCTCCAAGTAGGGGGCTTTGGGAGTACAATAGCTAAAAAGTTGGCAACCCTAAGTATGTTCAACATGTTGAACATTCTAACTTTACTAGGAAGTCACAGTAGCTAGCTCTGTCTTTTACTATATTCTGTGTGCCAACACACAGTATATTGAAAATGTTCTTTGGTCACAATGGCGGTTTTCACAGCTGTTCACCACCAACTTGCCACAGATGCTTCTATGCAGCTTAACCCACTTCCTGGAAAAAAATTAAGTCAGACTTTTTTTTTTGATACAGCAGAGCAGTGGATTTTCAGGCAGAGGTCTGAAAATACTGGCAGTACTGAAATAGGTCCATGGGTGCACAAGAGTTTGACCTTCAAGAGGTAATAAAAAATGTAATTAATTAAAAAAGTATTAGTATTTATGCCAAGTATCAGAACTTTTTGGTTGTACTTTGCACCACTTATATTTATTTTTTCTTCAACCTATTTGCACATAGTGGTTGGATCAAACTAGCTTGTCAGATGTGCAGACTTTTATTTCTTTTTTAACAGTTCATAATGCTGGGTCTCTCAGAGCTCAAAAGTACCCACAACAACATTCTTTTTTATTAGTTTACATAAAAATAAGCTACTAATATTAGGAACTTTTCAGTAATATCTAATGAAACAACAAACTTAAGGGTTTCCTCCTTATTTCCTGAAAGCTGGGTTCTCATAATGCCCGTAATTCCTTTAATGCTGGTACAAACTCATGGTCCGTGCAGACGTTTTTACTGTTGTATGAGTGAGTGCAGACTGTGCTCAAGTGAGCACCATTTATTCTTTTCCAGTCTTCATTCTTGAGTCCAATTTACTTCTGGTACAGACATACCTGATATCAGGTCATTTAACTATCCACATTCCTATCCATAGTCTGAGTTGACGGGTACAAACTTATTGCAGGCTGAGTTTACAACTTGTGTTTTTATGGATTTAATAGCTGTTAATGATTTACTGAAGAGACCATGTGGACCTTTTGCAAAAATAATTGTTCAATAGTTGAGATAGATGAGTAGGCTATTATAAAACATAGACAGAGAATAAGGGCAAATTCGTGTGTTATCAGGGCATATTGATAACTACTACTGAAGCATTGTTTGCTGAGACAGTTTTCTTTGATCATCCCCCTGGTAAGAATGCAGTTCACTTCTGTACTATCACCATGTAGCTAAGTGCCCCTTGAGGGCTCCAAAGACTGCCAAACGGCCAGGTCATTGTACTCCCAAAGGCCCCACAAGAGCTGACCTTTTTTAGACCTTCCAGAATAGTGAAACCTCAAAAATCATGAACAACACTGAGACAGATTTTCATACTTAGAACTTTTTAATAACACTGCACAGAGAGAGAGAGACAATGAATATATTTACCTGGAACTGTCACAACATATTGATCCAAGCATAGCATGAATGTGGTTTGACCTCAATAAATAAATCATTGTGCATGCACACTATAAAATTGCCCTGTTTGAGTAAATATATACCAGTTCTCTTTCTGTAAAGGAAAAAGTTAGATTCTATCATTGTCTCTATTCACTTTCCTTATTCACCATTTCTGCTGTTTTGGAGGAATACTGGTTATTCTATTCTTCAGCCAGTCTAAATGTCTTGGTGTCACTCACCTGTAACCACTGCAAATCAACATAGGTTGTAGCGACAACTACAAAAAACAAACAAACAAACAAACAAACAAACAAACAATATATATATATATATATATATATATATATATATATATATATATTTTATTTTTTTTTTTTTTTTACGTCCACGTTAATGACAATGGGAAAAATACTCAGAGATTGATTATTTTATTTCATGAGCACTTATTGAAAACCAAAAATAGTACCATCTCCACCCAAAGTATGCCTGTCTTTTATTTATTAACACAGCAAATCTATAATGTAGTTTATCAAAGTTTGGTTCCTTTTTTTGTATGTTTGTTTTTCCTTCCACCTGTAAAACTGCTTTTGAAGAAAAGACTAAAATCTTTCAGCACACCTATTTATCTTACAACCCCTATAGACATCTTTCTTCTTGCCATGACTCATGTCTGCAGATTCCCGAACAGAGCAGCAGGTGAAAAACAAATGTTGTGTAGCAGGCCTCGTTTAACCCAGGTAAAAAGGCTCATCAGCGGATGCCTTAAGGGTGTTTATAGCTCCTCTACAGTTGGCAGCAGAATGTCTTCTGTGTTGTTGCCAGGTATTGATAGCTTGATATGTTGTTGTTTATGTCTGGATAAGTTGTCATGCCCTCTACATGAACTCTTGGTAAAGTCAGCTAAAGAAGACAGCTTCTTTGAGCTTTAAGCCACCACAGGTGTGAAGGGATAAATATAAATCCCAAAATCATGACATCAGTGTCTAAAAGTATGAATTGATGCAGTGTCAGGGCAACTATGATCTTTTTTTTTTTTTTTTTTTTTCAGGGGGGTACACCTCAATCTGATTTCTGCTTAGTCATCACTTTTTCTCTTTTGTTCATTAAAGTATGTCATGCCGTGCCTGCTATACGACTTTAACCATTAAGGGTATTTCATTAGCAATCCCAGAGGAATAACTCATTTCCTATCAACGTTAGCCCCACTGCTGGCATAAACCCTCGCTCAGAGTCTATTAATGTCATGTAGGACACAGGTAATTTAATTCATAAGCCAAGATTACATCGGAGTTGTAATGGCCTAATGATGAAGCATGATGTTTGAGTTTCAGTTAATAGGATTATGTAACAGATGACAGAGACCAGGCTATTATCAGCAACTAAGGAGAACAATATACATCAAGTAACACATTTTGCCAAGAATCTTGCTTTCTCCAGCTGCTATGCGCAACCATGTGCACAATTTACTTTTTATCTCAAACAAACCTGACATTAAAAAATATATATACTCAACACCTGATCATCGTCTTTGAAACAATTCTGGACACAGCTCAAGAGCAGTGCATTGTGGGGGTGTTTAACAGGAAAGCAGTTTGCCTCACTGGCTACATTTCCCCAGGCTTGGGAATGAATTGCAGGATACAAGATCCTAAGGGGACTTTTGTTGGACATAATACTGAGTAGCTGAATCACTGAAATGAATCACAACCAGATTTTTCAAACAAAGGTAATGAATACAAATAATTTTTCTTAGGTAGATCCATGTTCAGCCACTGGAACTGTCTTTAAATTAAAAACATAAATAAATAAAATTAAAATAATTATTTATGATGTGCATGTAGTAATCTAATTTTATATGCTTTTTTTCTTCTGTTATTGCCTCTCAGGCTTTAAACCCCTCGTTCTTCTATGAGACTGAACTTAGATTTCCACTCTTCCAGTGTTGGTAGCGAGGTGCTGACGTACAGATTGATAAATTATCTCTCTTTCTCATTCTCTCTTTCTCTGTTTTGGCTGGATGCATATCAGCAGCTTCCTTTCTGTTTGTCAAACATATGAATAATAATCACACACCATGCTAATCCATTGTTTCTTTCTACCTGTATTCTTCGGAATTCATGCATACTTAAACTGCTATTATTCTGATATGGGTCATTTCGTGATAACAATAGAGGCTGCATTCCCAAGTCTGTGGTATCGCCTTTGTCTCCTCTGCAGTTTAATTGCCCACATGTACCATAGATCCTGTTCACTGTTTGATATCAGCATAGAGATTTTCAGAAATATGAAAAAATATATAATTTTGTAGTTCAGACATGTCACTAAAACTAAACGTTGTCAAACTACAGTTGACCAGAAAAGTTATTTAGTATCATTTGTTGTGACCAAAAGCCGTGTTTCTTAAACTGCGAAAATAAAACAATGAAACAATATGAGAATTGCAAATTGATGATCATATTATCCTTAACCAACTGCTCTACCACAGCCAACATTGCAAAGGAATGGAGTATTTCCCCCTTGTATTGGTCCTGGTAATTGAACTTTGATTGCAGCAATTTTCATCCACTGGATAATTGGCTTTATGGCTGTACCACACCATATTGTTGGTATTTACAGTATGATAAACACAATTTAGCACATGGAAATACAGGGATACATTCAGCGGGGATTTGCTTTAACAAGAATATTAACATGCAGAGATAATGAAAAACAGCGGTCCAGACAGGCAACAAAACAGACCAAGCGAAAAAAGAACAGAGAATGGTAGTAGATATGCAACAACCTTGAAAATGTGGAGGACAAGAAAGGCAGAAAAAAGTTGGTGTAGCATTAGGAAAACAGGGGAAAAAAACCATTTAATTGATACGGCATTGTTGAATTTTATGAAGTACATTGTGATCCACTGAAAACATTCAGTTTATTGAGATTGACATTCATTCACAATAGGCTACCTGCAATCACAAATGCCATACTAAACACAGTATAAAGAAATGAACATAGATTTTCCATAGGTCATTGTAAAATCACAAATTTACAGCACTCTGTAACACCACCACTCTGTGGGCCCATGCAGGAGTCTCTTTTTCATGTCACTAAAGATACTATTATTATTTATTTAGTAAAATAAATCCAGGAATTATCGAGTGACGAGCCACTGTGGTCCAAATACAGACTATAAGCAGGCAGGGATCAAATGAGTACAACCTTTCACTGAAGGGTAGCTATAATTGTATATGTATATAACATTATGTTACATTATATAATAAAACACAAAATTACACAAAAAGAACAATAGTGTAATCGTGAAATGCAAACTGAGTCCACGATAGCAGTGTGTTAGCACTCACATTGCTAACAAAACTTTGGGTCTTAGCAAACATCTACATAGACAGCATGCTAACGCAAAACTAGCCAAGAAACCAGCATGATGGTAAAGCGGAACACATGTCAGAGGCTGATATTCAACAGGTAACAAAAGTAATGATGAGCGGTCAGGCTTTGAGAGCTGTAGCTTTCATTTCTACATGTAAATATTTCTACAGGAGGACTGTTGTGATTGCTATAAAGTTCCTTTGAGCTGGTTTTCTTTGCTTTGTTTTTTCAGTTTTGTGTTCATATGTTAATACTTAGACCAGATATGTGTCCTCATTAGGATAGGAGTTTATGTTGGCGTGTGACACTGTAGCCTAAGATTTATGTTGTGAGATAGTAATTATGTGATAATGCCTTTCAGGTCATTTTGCAGAGTGTGTGAAAGTGAACGTGAAAGTAATGTAACAAGTAGTGTAACAAATTACTTTCTCAAGTGAAAATTGAAGTAACCTACAACATTAAATAATATGTAATACTTGTTTTGAACAACAACACCAACACTGGTGAAATATACTACTGTAGGGACAAAACTGCATTCAGTTAAATACAAAGAAAATCATTGTGATTAAACAACACAATTGAATTGGTAATTAGCTGTTAACTCCCAATATATATAGTGCATCTATAGTGCGATGGAAAGGAACAGGTACCTTAATAATAACAAGACACAGTGTTATTGTGGCAATGTGTATAAACATACCCCATTCCACACACTTTTGTCGTGTCTAGGCATTTTAAGCTTTTCATGTATCTTTTTGCTGTCAAGCAAAAAGGTTAAGGTCAGGTCTAAAGTCAAGGATAGTGTGTTTTCTATGGTGTGAAATTACATGAAAAGCAAGACATTGTCTTGGCATACCATTTGTACCTGATTTCATCACATCACGCTGCATCAAAGGCTCTGTACTGTGAGTTGTTCCTCTGATTAGCACAGCCCACTTTTAGAAGCTTCATTTACATCATATGAAGTTTAACTTTTTCTCTGCGTCCTCCATCTGAACCCTGTGTTTATCTTTGCAGCAAACCATCCTCCTTCCTCATTCTGTACATTTCAAAGGAAACATGAGCCACTAATTTGCATAATCCAGAATGTACTGTGTCTGTATGTGTGTGTGCGGATGTGTATTGGAATGAGCACTGACTTATTCTCTGCATTCCCACATCTAATTATCCCAACTGGCCTGGGAACAGGGCCCACTCAATGAGCAAGAGAAAGAAGCTGGTCACACATGAAAATGGAACAGACAAAAACCAGTAGCGCTGCAGAGAAAGGCATAGAGTAAACGAAATATAAAGAACTCTATTCAGAACTGGGTCAATGTTTTCTATAGCTCCATCCATTTTTTTGGCAAGCCTGACAAAAATATATCCAAAACTGGCTGACCCAGGCAATTATGAAACCACAACTGCATAGTAGGTACCTTGCAGTTTTGTGAGAATTGAAAGCCTCACTTTTTTGGCTACACTTGATTAGTTGCACATGTAGTGGGTTTGCTGAACAATCAGTACATCATACATTTCACTCATTTTAAGTAAGGTGACCTGGAACATATGGACTAGATTCAGCTATACCTTAACGAAGTCTTAAAGAATTAATAATACTATTTATAGTAAAAGGCACACTGGTAGCAATATTACACAATTACAAAATCCAAACCTTTTAAATTGTAATTTTTTTGAAATATTATGTCTAACATAAGCTCTGTCTTTCATATTCTCATAAATACAAAGTTTAGTAGTGGATTTTGATAAGGCTTTTTCAAACTGTAGCTGCAGTCTCAACTCTTCCTAGAAAGTTGAAGGAAAATGCAGTACAAGCAATTCACCATACAAGAACAGTAAGAGCCTTTTCTGGGATAATGATAAAAGAACATCAGAAGTTTTTTCCACCAAAAGTCTGTCAGCATCTTCATCTTTGGTTCAACTGAGTTACAATAGAGACTCCACAAACAGGGCAAACAGAAACTGGCAGAAGCAGACAGACAGGCTCTCAGACTACTGAGAGCCCAAGCTTGGCAGAGATCCGATCCACATGAGAGCCTCCTTAGATCAGAATCCTGCCTTCACTTAGGTATGCAGATCCACTACCACCTCCCCTCCTCAAAACCCCTCTCTCCATCTTCTCCATGCCTTCCTTCATCTTAGCCTCCCCCTCATTAAAACTCTTAATTGACTCATTCACACCTGCTCATGCACTGACTCATTTGGGACAAGCTTCCACCACCAGAGCAGATTTTCTCATCAACTATGAGTTCACTCCGGTGCACACTGTCCTTCACTCACCTACAGGGCAAGACAATGATTTGAGACTGTGTGTGGGAGTGGGTGAAGGTAAATGTGTTTAATGTGGTCGATATAAGAGACACATAAACAAACGCAAGACTTCTTATTAATTTAGGACGTATCTAAGGCATTCATTCAGAGGGCAATCTAAGGTGAAAAATATAATTGTAAGTTACATCATGTGTTCTAGTTTCTGGACTTTTTAGACTGCTTCATGGCCAGACATACAGAATTTTGTCATGGCATCCTTGGACACCCAACATACAGTATGAAACAGTGGACATACCAACGCACAAAGATGATCTAGTTATAATATAAAACTGATTGCTTAAGGCAAAGCGGGGGGAGAAATGGAAAATATAATTTGAAAAAAATACTATATTATAAAGATCACAGTTTCACTTATGTAGCCCCAATTTTGGCTGGGATAAACTTTCAAGTCTTTAATTTCTGTCATTTTCCTTCACTCCCAACCTTCCTTTTTCCTTTGGCCTGTCTGCACCATCACTAATAAATGCCTAATCAAAATCACATTTCCTAAATGTAGATGGTAACCTTTTAGAAGCAGCAGGAAATGAGATTTCCCAAAATACACCACAGAAGCAGGTCAGTGGAAGTAAATGGCCAGTTGTTAAGTGTCCAAACTGCCATCCGTCACACAAAGACATATCCTGTCCTGCCAAGGTCTGTGTCACAAGTACATCATTCTCTCTCGCTGGTAATGTTCTTTCTTTCTCTAGGCAGCCTGTAACTGTGTCTGTCCTCACTGCTGCATTTACCTTTTAAGTCTTCAACTTATTCAGTTCTACAAATTAGGTCCTGGAAACTGCACAGAACAGTCTCAATCATGCTGTAAGCTCACTTCTTAGCCTCAACTGTTGCTGCTTGCCATCTCTTTTGGTGCGTTTAGCCTTCTTTTTTCCTTTTTAACCACAATGCCAATGCATTCTGTGGCTGTTGTAAGGCTTTAATATGCCATCTTTGTGTAAGAGTTCACAATGAAAAAGTATAGGCCGCAGCAGGGTAAATTTGATTTATTTTCATGGGCCACTATCAGACATAGCAAACCATTTTTAGGGACTGCAAACTGTACACCACATAACACTCTCTATATTTAGACTGTTGAAATATGTAATCCTCAAGGTCAATAACGTAGGAGGCCCCCTTCTAGAGTTGGTAAAGTATAGAGAGATTTGTATGTGATGCCTCTAAAAACTACTTGCTGGATTGCCATGAAATACTGTACAAACATTTACTTGTTCTTTAGGTTGGAATGTTGTCTCCTGACTGTTCAACCAGCATCAGGTGAAATTTTGTCTTTATCCAATCCTTTACTTTCTGAACAAACCTTAAACTAACTAGTAGAATTCTATCAGCTCAGTTTCAATGCCTCACAGAGGTGCAAGCACAACTGCAAACTCAGGTTTGTATCAGAAGTGATTTAAATCACAAAAACATGAATTTGATTTGCAGATATATTTTATATGTATTTGAATTTTCATATTATATTTTGATATATTTGAAATGGTTAAACCATTGCAGGTGTTGTATCACCTGCAGAATTGAAGATAAACTTAATTATGTAAATACACTATGACACTACTTGTTTTACCTAAAAATGTTCAATCATGTGCAAAAGTGTGTGGTGTATAAAAAGATGATTCATGTGGCTGTTTTGTACATTGCTGACCTTCCTTTACTTAGTTTAACTATGATGAAACTGTTACCTTCATACACATAACATTTATATCCTCATTTCAGGAACTCTGTCTACCATTCCTGCCCACCCATCAATTTCTATTTTGACAATTTTTTAAGTAATTGGTCTTTAATGGTTAGACCTGTGTGTGGCAATAATATATTGCAGTCAATATATTATTTGACAAAGTCGCATTGGGCTCAGACTGCTAAGATGGATTTGGTTTAAATTTAATAAAGGGAATCAAGATGCTTTAAAGCTCTTATTAATCATCAACAGACAAGTGGATTATTTCAGCGCATTAGTGAATCCAGTAAATGAGACTTGTTTGCCAATATGTCTATTGACAGGAAGCAAAAGGAAGCTTTTAATGTTTTTGACTTTTTAGGACATCGAGATAAACAGAAAGTTACGTGTTTTGTATGTCACTAATTTGACATTTTCATAAAATGGAAACATTTGGATTGTCTCAAATTTTGCTTGGGACTAAGTTGCTTTATAGTGAGGTTAGTGTTTGTGAGGTTACACGTATGTTTATGTGTAAGTAAGAGTTAGGCAAAGGTAGAGTTTAAACCAGAGTAATGATTATTGTATATGATGGTTTTATTAGATGCTAGAAGAGGACATTCCAAATTTCTGCATTTGAAGAAAAATATTTTAAAATGCAAATGTTAATTGCAGGTCTCTATTGGATGAAAACTGCAGTCAGGAAGGTTAAATTCACCACCCCTCAACCTCAATACATTTAATATTGGTAGAAGTTATTAACTCTGAATTGCAATATTTCAGTAATTGTTAACACTACCTAGCTGTCATGCCATGACATCCAATAATGTCATAGCACAGGAAGCAATAAGTGTTACTTCCTGAAGGTTCCTATTCACAGTCCTTCTGTCATGGCCCTGGACCGGTGACCCAGTGTTTCTGAGTTTTGTACATTTTTTGTGTTTAGATTTCCACTGTAGTGTTTTTTTCTCACTCTGTCTTGCTCCCTAGCCCTTTAGTCCCTGAGTCCAGTTATAGGTTTTGTCATGTGGCTTCCCTGTGTTCTGTATTTCCTGTTTTACTTTGATAGTCCCTGTCCTGTGTGTGGTGTGTCTGGTTTTGCGCCCCCTTGTCTCGTCAGCCCTGATTTGACCCAGCTGTGTTTCCCTCCTGTCTCTCATCCCCTTATTGCTCCCTCTGTATATTTAAGCCCTGTGTTTCTCTGTGTCAGTGTTGTGTTGTTAACGTCTGCTCCTCCTCATACTACGCTGTGTGTGCTGTTTGCCCGCCCGCCTGCACCCAGTATAGATAGTTTTCTGTCCAGTCCGCAACCCACAATAAAGCTGTGCGTTTTGAGTTTGCCTTGCCTCCGTGAGTCCTGCATTTTGGGTCCTTTTCCCTGCCTGCCTGCACACAGCCATGACACCTTCAAGGTCTCAGTAAGACCCATTTGAGATTACCACAGTATTATTGACCACATGGAAATATGTCAAGTTTCCTCACATGATTGCAGATTTAAAAAAATGATTTTGACAGCATAATCATTCTGTTTCATGTATCATCTGGAATTATAGTTTATTATTGCATTTCACAAGGCATGCCACAAAACGATGAAGCTCAGTTTAAACGGAAAAAAACAGACAGAAATCTTGAAAAAAAGGGAAACTAAACATTTCATCCTGCAAACTCTCGAATACTAAACACATGCATGCATCACACCTATACTATTAATGACAGCATTAGCATTTGGCTTAAAACTTTCAATATTTGATGTTATCTAAAATCCTTAGATCCTCCTGACGACACTGATACAAGAACTTGAAAACAAGTGGCCCCCCCCCTCCCCTGAGTTCAGTGCTGTACTCTGCCCCCTCTGTAGCCCCTACTTCACACCACTCAAAGATTAGTTCTCCCTGAGTGGAGCTCGCTCCAAGAAAATGGACTCATTAACAGCCAACGAAGCCACGCTAAGGGCAATCTGACTCTGTCTGCGATTAGGCCACACAAGGCCCTTAATCTGCCTAGTGGATGATGGACACTAGTGGAGAAATTGAAACCGTCTATGCCAGGACAGCCCTGTGTTATTATAACATAAAGAACAGTTATTAAAATGTCTGCAGCATGGGGGAGTCAATCCTAATAAGCTCCACAGTGCTGCCTCTGCTCTCTCTGTACACTTTCTCATTTCCTTGTCATTTTATCTCTCTCTTTTTTTCACATACACTCTCTAAACTCTTATTTCAGTCCCTCCCCCGTGTATGTCCCATAAAAGTGCTGTGAAGAAGAATATTTATCCCTAGTGTGATGTTCTTCATTGACAATGAATACCAAATTCACCCTACTGCTGGACAGATGCCATACAATATAGTGTTCAAGCTGTTCGATGTGTTCAATATTGTACTGCAGTCATGATTCTTTTTTTTTGTGATATTAGGTCCAAAGGGCTTTTTTTTTCTTTTATAACAATAGGGACAAGTTAAACCTTACTACAGCATCATCTGTGTCAGCAGTGTTTTGGCCAGATTGCTGTGTTTTATAAAGGTGTCGGAGATATCTTTGGCGAAGATTGAAACCAAGTAGTAGTAGCAGTTCTTAGTGCTTTAAATACTAGCACAAAAGCATACATCAAAGGGTCCACCAGACTGCTTGATACTCGGGTTCTGTGTACACACGGCGCCCCGGAGTCTCAAACTCTTTTCAATATCTACAAGGACTTTAAGGTTAGGATTACGTGACATGAAGTGCAGAGGTTATATCCAGAAACAAGCTTGAAAAGCAAGTACTGCATTCCTAACGAGGTATTACCGAGGGAACTCTTGAAAAATGCTGGGAGAATAGAACAACTGAGCTTCTATACGCAGACAACCATTTTGCGTAGTATGTTGAGGAACTATGGACTGAAAATGTCATACACCAAAACAGAAATTCATCCAATACCTAGATAGACTCCAGTGAGGACACACAGATCCTGCGGTCAAGAGGAAAATGGAACAAGCTCAAACATGTCCTTATGAATAAGTGCTTACACCTGTCTACTACAGTAAAGTTTCTCTGTGTGTGAGATCCCAACTTTTGTACAGTATACAGACTTGGCTACTGACAATGACAGATGCTGCAAAGATCAAGGCTGTGATTTCTGAAGATAGTGGAAGATGAAGAAGATGAAGAAGGGTGGATAAAGAAGGCATAAGGAAGGAAGAGTTAACAATAGAAATTCAAACTCTCAAATGTACACATACACCACATTACTGAGACAAAACCAAGTCCTTATGCTTACACCACCAATTGAAATACCCAGTGCATGTCTGCAGGATGGATAATGGAGACATAAGGAAACAGATATTGTTCGATGAACAGATAAGATAAGAATATATCTTAGATAAGGAGAATGATGATGGATAAGACAAACTTTCAGTTTCTTTCAGCATCTATGATGATGGATAGATGAGCTCAAAGGAGTCAAATCTCCAGAAAAGGTAACATGACGACGATGATAATAATAACTACTTCCAAAGAACTCCAGCACAAACCAGTTACAGTTTCTGTATTACATCTACATTTTTTAAATAAACATTAACTTTTCCATTCATGTTTTAAACTATTTTTAATAAAAAAATTTTTGGAGGGACATGCAGATTTTTTTTTCATCCATAATGCTAAGGAAGTGACACTCAGCAGCTAACTAATGTTTCATTTTTCTTTTTATTCTTCATGCTCCTCACTAAAAGACCTAAGAAATATCTCCAGCCCAACAAACAATCATGAACAATCATCATAAATAATTTTATATTGACATGCAAGGAACCTATAGGCTATACATTGCATGCTAAAGTCTAAGTTATCTGTTAATGGTTCATTTAAACCCTTTGCATTTTGTTGCCTCTTCAGATTGCTTAATTTGTCAACATGCCAGGCCGTTGCATACAATGCATAATTATCAAATGATTTATGTGTGGGGCGGCTAGACTAAAGAACTTTTCTCGCCGAGCACAGTATCATTGATGAAACTGCGAAAGGCATCAAGCTGTTAAAGATTTGTTTAAGGTTGTGTCACTAGGCATAGCAATGACTTATTTGCAGTAGATCACAGAGAGTCTTATACTCTCTTGATCAGAGTGCGTCACGATGGTCACACTCAGTGATCATAGATGAGTTATTGACCTCCCACAGAACAGAGGCTTTAGTGGAACTGCAGCAATTCATCACATGCCTCATGGCTAAGGATAAAAGGCTTTTCATAAGACACAAATTTATGAATTGAGGGAAACTCTGGCTTCCATTTTTCGTCCAGTGAAAATGCTGTTTGCACTTCCACATGTAGTACAGCAAATTGCATTTCAGAGCATGACCGTTTTACATGCATTGAAGCTGAGAATCTCAACCGCCAGATTGACATTTGATTGATGTTGCTGATGTGAGTGCAAAACCAGCTCTCCATTCACCTTCCCATAAACTTCTAGGATTTGCAAAGAGACATTTTAAAGCAAAAAGTTCAACAGCAGTGCACATTGCATGTTAGAGGTGAAGTGTGACAGACAGATCATCAATTGTGACAAGTTTGTGCTTGGGTACCCTTCAGACTTACAAACATCAGGTCTCTGCTACAGCAACAGCTCAGTTCAAAAGAGGTTGAACTTGAAGAACTAATTTATCAACTTAAACTTTCTTGGCTTCATTTGACAGAAGTGTTTTTATCTCACCAAATTTAGAGGCGAAGCTTTACCTGAAAACAGAGTCGACACTGTCAATCACAGTTTATTCCCAAAATGTATAGAGCTGAATGGGATGTGGCTAGAAGCACAATGCCTTGAAAGTTTTCTTTGAAATCTGCAGTTGTTATGTCATATCTACCTGTCTGTCTGTAAAAGTCCATAGGAAAATTGCTTTCTGTGTTGCCCTCTTGATGCACTTACCTTTGGATTAAATTGAATAAAAAATATATGTTAAATTCTATGTATTTTAATATATTTCGGGATGGAGGATTATCTCTGCCTCTTGTCATAGCCATTTTTTTGCAGCACAAATGACAATGGCAGCAGAAACACTCATCTTGAGGCTTTAAAACAGGACTTACAAACCAATGCGTGATATCACGTTAGCGACGCCCATCTTTTATACTATCTTTAGTCTTAACGATCCAATTTAGTATTAATGGCTTTTTTTTTTTTCATAGCCAGTTTACCACTCCAAACGTTCAACAAAAATGTAGTCACATCAGGAATCCATAGGTTTTATTATGTCTAGAATTTCCTCTGCATCTGTTTGCAGTTTTCACCACAGGGAGTTTATGCAGTCCATCTTAAGTGAAACAGTTGCATAGTCACCCACTAACAATTTAAGTACATCACCTGTTATATCAAGTAACAAATATATGTGCCAGTGATTGTGTTTTTGTGTACCTTGTTTGATTGTTGTGCAAAAGAAGAACTTATTCTGACTTGTAGCTACATCTGTACATGTAGGAGGACTACCCACAAGGTGAACCTGCTCAATTAGGTAGTACAAACAAAATGTGTGTATTCCTCACTGTTGGAGCAGGGACAGATCCTGATCAATAGCTGCCTTTCCAGCCAGAGCTATTAGCAAACAGTGCCATGCCTAATAACTGAGGGCTGACCTTTTGGTTTAATGCTTTCTCTGCTCGACTTCAAGCCCCAGCTACAATGCAATGGTGCAGCAAGGAGAAAAGGTGAGTGTTGTTTTAGTAGTTTGTAAATGTAATGCAGATTGATCACTGTCTTCCCAGTCTTGCAGCTGTTATTGCTATCGTCAAGGCTGCAGGGAATAAAAGGGACACGGCTGAAGTTCCATAGTGAAGTGATTCATGGACCTGCCTGTCTTTATTTATATTCAGTCATGGTATGTGTCTATAGAAGACCTGGTATTTTTACACTTGAAGTCATTTTCATCTTTCACACATAAGAATTTGCTACAGATCTCTTACATTTTGCCGTGGACAGGAACAATGTTTTCCACAGGTGTATGTCTGCTACTGATTTGAACAAATATTACAGCAAATACTATTCCAAGAAGCTACATTTAAACACAGGACATAACAAAATATGAAGATCTCTTTTCTGAAACAAAAGTGACAATGACATAACATCAATCTGACAAACAAGATTCCAGCGCAACATCCAGTGACTGTCTTGAGCAGTAGTTTATCCGGTAATTCATACCCTGTCCTGCTGCTCTTTGAGGATGTACTTTACATAAAGCACCAGATGGACATCTCCATTAGGAACCCTTGGCTAGGCTACTTGATCAGACTGTCCATCAAACCCTTGTTTTCTCTCTGATCTCTGCTCTTCCACCGGCATGACCACTGACAGTGACTGCTTCAGCCCCCCTACAGTGAGCACTTCTGCTGTGAGAAAAGCTGATATTCAATAATGATATTACTTCCATGGACTCTGTCTTGTTGGGGTGACAGGATGACGATGACTTGGAAAACCCACATTCATCTTAATGATAAATTGGCACATGGTTGGGCGTATGACAGCTGGCAAACTGGAAGTGTGTGCATTTTTGTGTATTTGTGTCAAGTGAGCCAAGCAATGAGTATTGTGTTTCCCGTTTGGCAGCAGCTGCTCTTCTACAACACTGCGGGATTGTCAATAAACATCCATTTCTAGATTAGTCCTCTCTCCCACTTGGAACAACTAATTCCACACTATTTCCCGAGTGAAAAACATGTTTCGTTATGACTGCTCGCAGAAATAATATAGCAAGAGGCACTGACTGTGAATTAAGTTGCAAATTATGTCACTTAGTCTACATTGGAGCAGTGTACATTCAACAGGATATTGAATCCAACCCTGCTATTAGTTTAGATAAATTATACTGTAGATTGAACATATGTCACCAAAAAAACACATCAAGTCTTGGTTAGGGCATCCGTAATTTGTGACTGGTTTGCTGCTCAAGAGACTGACAGCCTGCTAACTGAGAGTTAATCAAACAGTATCTTAGTATCACACCCACAAAAAAAGAAATTGTGTTTACTGCTTGTATGCTTATTGTTGGCTTCATTGCACTTAATTCTACATACAACGGTTCTATCTGCTTGAAGCAAAACTCATTTGTATTCAGTCAAATTGAAGCAGGAACACGAGAGGCGAGGCTCAAGCAGGATTAGGTTTGACAGTGCCCCTGAGACAATGGCAGGTAAACAGGCACTTCACAAGAGTGTACACAATCATTTACAGCTTTTTGCCATAGAAAGATCCTTTGAACTCGCTAATTCAGCATTCTTACTCAATGAATGCCTTTTGTTATTTTCTATTTTCTGCAATAAAACTCTAAAAAACTCTAGAACTAAGGCAGCGATTCAAAAGGAAAATACAAATACACCACCAGGGGCTTACACTAAAAGTTGAGAAGAAGTAAGGACACGGATATATAAGCATGAAAGAAAAGAAATAGATGAATTCAATGAACAAATAGATTTCTCATGAAACTAGGCTGTATTTTTATTCATACTTTATGGTCGGTCATACTTATGTTTTCCGTGAATGTGATGGTAATTTGCTCTCTATTTATTCCATGTATTTACCTACTATCCTACTATGTATGGTACTATATTTTTTGGTATTTACAAAATAAATATCTGTTCCATATCAAGCACTTCACTATATATTAAAAGCTGATTGCACAGTGTAGATCGACTTATTTCAACTTTCAACTCAAATGCACTGTCACAGTATAAAAGGTGTTGAAGCCACATCAATCAGAAGTGATGTCCTAAAAATAAACAGTCCAAACACAGCTGTGATGTTTGTGTAAAACTGTGTGTGTGTGTGTGTGTGTGTGTGTGTGTGTGTGTGTGTGTGTGTGTGTGTGTGTGTGTGTGTGTGTGTGTGTCAGGAAGTAAGAGCCAGTGAAGTGGGAGTGTGTCAGCTCAGCTGTAGTGTCAGCAGATGGAGAGGGAAAAGCATAGATAACACAGCTGGTCTTGTGCTGCACCACTCATATTGATCACCAGGAAGTTTAACATAATTTCCTACCTCAAGGTTTCTTGTGTTTGTCAAGACTCTCAAAATAGATTTGTATGGCTTTGATTATAGAGATATTCCTTATTCTAAAAGAGAGGACTAGCTACTATAAGCCAGTTTAGTATGCATGAACCTTGCCAGCTAAGTTTGTTGTTACTATTCCTTTCCACGAGGAATGGGGAATGTATATTATACAATTCATATAAATCCCAGTAATACAAAGCAACTCTCACCTTCAGCTCGTGAAATATGTTTTCATTCTTATAATCCATATCCTGATAGTGACGTTTTTATGAGGCATACAGTATTTAGTGCCCTCTGAATAGGCACTGAATAGACATTCACAAAAAACACACTGTGTCCTGTTTTCTAGGTGGAATGTTATTCTTGCTTTGTTGTTGTCCAGGACTTTTTCAAGTTTTCTAAAAGAGTGTCATAGCTTTGCTTACTGATTGAAGCTAATTTAATTCATTACCTATGCTTCACTGAAACACCACTGACACTGCTGTGAGCAAATGACTCACTCAGCTGCGTGATAGCTGAAAGTTTCAATGCGAGCAGAGCATAGACTTGCATCTGTTTCAGTTTCATAAGTCAACAACACCTCTTAAGTTGTCAGTATTGTGATAATTCTGCAGCTAACAATTGTCTAATTGTGTAGTCCCACTGTGCATGTTTGCCTCGTTTCGTGCTTGAGCATGATTGTCCTCCACTCCAAACTCACAGCTTGCACTTACATTTAGGATGAAAGCACAAGTTTGTCTCTCCATCTCAACTCCCCTCTCTTTCTTGCTCTGCTTCTCTTCTATGCACACACACACTTTTTAACATGCACTCTTTCAGAATGCAAGGTTCACTTACAATTTTATACATTTTGTGGTTTAATTATAGAAGTGGTGACACACTGTATACTCAAATATTTGTTACAACAAAGCAAGTTTTACAAAGGCATCTGTCTTTGAGGAAGTATTCTGGATCTGTGCTGAAGCTAGCTATCATACATGCATACTGCGTCCAAGTCCAGCTGAATCACACCCGTGCCCAGGGCACAGCTCCCAGCAATCAGCTAGGCTGTGGGGTTCAAACATACTCTGGCTGATAATGTGAGCACACCATAAAACAGGTTCATGCAATTGTCCAAACACTGTAGCAGATATCCACTGACATTCTTTGAAGATTGTTGATATAATTACAATATGAAATATCATATGAAGCATTTTTTAAAGAGAGATATTGAGTGCTAAAGCAGCTTAGTAGCCCTAAACTGTGAATTGTAAGTCGTTGAATAGCGAAACTAGTAGTCAAAAGTAAAAGTGCCAAAAAAGTAAGCAGATGATAAACAAGTAAAATACTGTTACCTAGAGCTGGGCGATATAAGATTTTTTCATATCACGATACGTTTTTTTCATTTCAGGCGATAACGATATATATCATGATATAAGCCAAATAACTATATTTGTAAGATTTAAATGTGCCGTTGCTCACAAGTAAAATGTGAAATAATCAGCAGCTTGTTTTGATTTAAATATTTATTTCCCATAATAAGTTCAACAGGGTAGATGTACTTTAGGAACATGAGACTTCAGTTTCAGATAAATGAAGGCAAATATTGCAAACTACACAAAAGGCAGCCGCTAAAGCGTTAAAGTTTCAAAATAGAACAAACAAAACAGACTAAATTGTCAATTCCACTTAGAAACAAAATTTTAATTCTAAAAATAAATCTTAGTTTTTTTTTTACAGAAGAACAGACAAAATTGACTAACTTTTGTCAATATTAAATAAACTGAGAACTAAAAGGAAATTCTCAATCTCTCCTTGTTGTATAGCTTAGCTTTTCAAACAGTTTTATTAACAGTTACTTTAGTCTGACAAAAGCCGAATGATGAATTAGCGCTTTCAGTCAGAGATTGAGCATGCACCGCTTTATTGTATTTCCAGACTTGCTTTTGGCACAATTTACAGTGCGCGCTACTCTGTTTTTTGTCAGACTTGAAATAGCCGAAATACCTTCACACTACGGAACTTCTATGGCCCTTCCGTTCGACAATCTCTCCGGCATTGGAACCATCATCGGTTTTTTCTTCGGTAACCTTCAGTCACGCTCTCAGTTGATTTTTCTCTAGTCGGCGCACTCATTTCCTCCATTACCTGGGCAGCCCAGCTGGCTGCTTCCCAAACAAATACACATGTGCGCCTTGGCACTTGAGCTGTACGTAACAAGTCACGTGACGTGACGCTGTGGCTGTGATTGGTTCGGCTCTGCGCTACTTAATTTTGATTGGCTGTTCTTTTTTTTCTTTTTTTTTAAGAGGACAAGAGAGATGAGGCCTATCGCAATAGTTAAATTTTTCTATCGAGAAAAAGTTATTTCACAATACATATCGTTATCGTTCTATCGCCCAGCTCTACTGTTACCTGATATTTATTATCAGCATGATTTAAACTAAAAAAGTCAACAAGATTTCATGTAAAGTTTCTCCTTCACAGATGGTTTGGATGATGTGATGCAGAACAGATGGTGCCTGAAACTAAACTTACAGTAAGTATTCTAAAATAATAGTAGGCATTTACCTATAGGCACCCAAATACCCAGAAACAGTCACTACAGCTAACTGTCAATCATATTTGCAAAATCTTAACATGACCAAAATATTTTCCATCTTCTTATAGCAAAATGACCTGAGAATCTTACATTCATCAATATGTGCAAAAGCTCATCAAATAATTTTGTGTTGGTCTCATGAAAATGTAGTTTCAAGAGTCCACCTGGACTCTTTAGAGACCACCTTTTGAAAGTCTGCTGCTGATTAGAAATTACACCCAAGCTCCTCCAGGAACCCTCCGCTATCCAATTACCTCTCAAGTTTCAGTCCACAGCATGCCATACACACCCAGGAGAACACTATATCAAAATCTGAGGAACTCTTAACTGGTCTGCATATATTTAAATGCTCGTCTCCAGAGAAATTACTTTACTGGGAGCGTATATTTTGATGATTCATTTTTGAAAGTTTTACACTGGTGAGGGTGACAGTGGTTGGCACTGTTGCCTCACAGCAAGAATATGATGGCTTTACAACTGCTGTTTTGAATCCTAAAACCTTTCTGTCCGGGCTCTACTCTGTATGTTTCCTCCCACAAAGTTTGCAAATGTATTCCAGGTGGAATGGATAAATTATTTTCTGTATGTTTAATTTTGTATCTTATGTATTAGTCTACATATCAGCCTTTCTTCTGACATCAATATGAAAATAATGCACTTTAAATATGCAGACATGTAACATGTATGTGTTTTGAGAGCAAGAAGAAAGGAATTGGCAGTAATCTTTCTATAATAATTCCCTATACAGTGTGCACCAGTCATTGAAGTGACAGATGGAACGCGGCTGTGCGTTAGAAGGTTTGTGTAGGTGCAGTGCATTAATATAAGTGAAATATGCAGATGAAAGCGATGTCAGCACACACACACACACGCACACACACTTAATATTAAAGCTTCAGTTGAAATATGTTCTCTTTTTTCAAATCATTGCCCTGCAAAAAGAAAGAAAGAAAAAGAAACGAATCGATGAATAAAAGTTCAGTGTCTTCTGTGGAGAGATATCAAACATGAATACAATTTAAAAATAAAACCCTAACAGGATGAATACTGATATAATACAAGGACTTTTCAGTTTTATGATTAAAATTGCTCCAGTTAAACAAAAGAAAGTAAAAAAAAAAAAAATTAAAGTCTGATAAACACTATGCTTCACCTTTCCTACAGTTTGGAGAAGTGTCACTTTCACCTTCACTGACATCTACTTGTCTGGGTTTATTTCCTAAAGCTGGTCCACTTGGTCCCTTTTTCACTTTCTTTTTTGCTGTTTTGTTTTATTGACCTGTGTTCTCACCCTTACCTGTGGTCATGATGTTGTACTAATGATGCAAAGAACAAGATTGTGGGTACAAAGAGCCAAAATGAGTTTCCTTTGTAGGACAGACTGGGCAAAACCTTAGAGATAGTCAGATCACCTCAGTAATCTCGGGGGAAATCAAAACAGACCAACTGTACTGTTCCTTTCATATCTAAAAGAGACAAGGACCCAGGTAGAATGGTTCAGACATTTTATCAGAACTTTTCCAGGAGTTTTCTGGGAATCCCTGGCTGAAACTGTTGACAAGACCCAGAACCTACCCATCTGGTCTGGAAGTGTCTCAGAATCCTGCAGGAGAAACCAGGAAAAACTCCTGTGGAGAAACATGTAAGGGATGCCCTCCTTAGCCTGTTACCCTTCAACCCAACTGGGATTGTCTGGGGCTTTTCCTGTTTGTGAGAGGAGTTCCAGATTTCCATCCTCTGGGATGTAGATTCCAGCACCTCGCCTGGTCCTCATTTCAGGTCAATCAGCAGGAGGGTTTTTAAACCTGCCATTCTCTGCCAGTTCCTCCTGCTACCGTTGGTGGCAACTTGGCCTCCTTGTATTAAGGTTCATGCTCGTCTGTTTTGCCTTTAACGTTGGTTTCATACTCACCCCGCTCACTTGCCTGCCCTCCTGCTTGTCTTGACTCTCCTGGATTCCCCCTCAGGACTTCCTGGAACCAGACCATCCCCCTCACCATGCTCATCCCCCACAGGACACTCTCACGGCCACCTCCTCCAGGACTAATCGGTCTCAACTTGCAAGTAAGCACACCTCACTGCAGTACGTATTCACCTCCAGCTATTCTCTTGCCTTCCTGCCCAGTAACCTCTTTGTCCTCTGTAACAGAGTTCCCTGTTCCATCCCTCTCCTTGTGTTTCCCATGTTCAAACGTTTCTCTGACCTCAACCTTTCTCAGGCTCTGGGTCCCCTGTTTACATTTTCAGTTTCAAGTCATGTTCTAGTTTGAGTTCACATTTTTGTAAATAAACCTTGTAAACAGTTTACATGTGTAGTGAGTCTGCTTTTGAGTCCAAAACTCGCACAAACCTCTAGTTCTTAACAGAAATGGACAAACGTGGATAAAAGGAGAAGCTCAGGAGCTTCTTTTTCTGCAACACAAGAGGTTTTGACACAAATGTGTGTATGCTGGCTACAGACATCAATTTCTGCATTTCCTTTTTAACCATTCACATCACAATATTATTAACACCACATGATAAACATTTGAGCCACTCCACCCACCTCTACACAGATGGTTATGTTTAAAACCAGCATATGTTGAAAGAGGTGCACAAAGATTGTCTGGCATGCAGAAAATGTGTACTGAAACTGTTTTTGAGCTACAAATGTCATTATTCCAGTATTACTCCTGGATTTCCAACACTAAATTGACGGTGCTTTATTTAAAAGTTGTAGTGGAAGTTTCACTATGACTTTTGTTCAGCTTTTCCAAAACAATACCCACATATAAACAGTACAGTTTTTGAATCAGCCAACTTATGAATAAGAGTATGAATTTTGTTGAAGTTATAGCAATTCCCATGGCCTATTGATTCAGCAGCAGTTCTGCATGGGGAGGTGTATTGACTGTAGAGGGCTGTTGTGTGTTGCAACATTAAGGAGAAAAGATGAGTGTGTCTGTCCTGTTATGATGGATGGCCGTGGGCTGCAGAGGAGCTAATTGGCTCTTGATGAGGCTGGTGTTGCAGAGAGAAAGTGTACCAGGCTAGATTAGCACATTAGCAGGGTTAATCAATGAGGAAATTAAGGTGTGCTGTTACCCTCTGACTGTTTCTTTTTTCCCTACACTTCTTTTTCTCCATTCTTGCTCTTTAGCTGTTCCAAAGTAATGCTCATTTTGTTTTCTCTCCTTTCAGCTCACTATTCATTCTCTTTGTAAAAATGCTCGGCATATATGCATCTAAATTTTATAAGTTAAGCATTATAGATACATGAATAGATACCAAGCTGCTTTTTCAAGATGGTAAAATGCTTTATTGTTTGTTTTGTTGTCTTTTTGGTCATTTTTCTTTCCTTTGGAGGATTTTTCTTATTCTCAGGGAATCCAGGAGTTAAGTTGACTATTGTGTAATATAATAACAATAATGATAATAATAATAATAATAATAATAATAATAATAATAATAATAGTGTATACTTTAATAATCCAACCCCCACAGAGTAGTGTATAGAGACAGTAGCTTGCTCAAGGGTACCTCAGGGTAGCCATCCGGTGGATTTGAACCCCCGACCTTCCAATCATGGACCAATATCATTGATTAACCAGCGTTTTGTTTTTGGTTTTTTTGTTACTTTTTTGGGGTGTGGGGTTTACATAAATGATTTGCCAATAAAAGCTTCAAAACAGGAAATCCAAATGTCCTTATCTTTGGACAGATCTTTCAAATCTTTCTTCTGTGTTTGGGTCCAAACTTCCTGACTTCCTCAGGAAGTGTTCTATAAACTTTCCCACAAAGTCTTTGCATCCAGTCACTAACAGGGTAACAGGCTATTCTCCACCCTGCCTCTGTATATTTAGTGGATAAGGTGGTTTACTTATTTTTTGCCTTCTCTACACTGTGTCCTTCGTCCCAGTGGAGTGTCTTTTAGCTATCACAGGACAAAAGGCAGCATACACCATAGACAGATCGCCAGTCTATTGCAGGGTTAACACAGAGACTGAGAACTATTCACACTCACATTCACACCAACAACCAATTTATAATCAACAGTTTACCTAACAAGCATGACTTTGGACTGTGGAAGGAAGTGAGAGAAGTCGGAATACCCTGAGGCAACCCATCCAAGTACAAGGATGCAAATTCCACACAGAGTAAGTAAAAGAAAAACTAAAATGCAACTGAAAACAAAACATTTTTCAAAATGCAATGCTCCCAAACAGAATAAAAAATGTTTCTTTGATTAACAAACTTCAGATTTTATTCCACTGCCATCCTTGCATCCTCCAAATATGGACTTTTTAAAGACTACAGTTAACTTGTAGTGTACAATATTGATGGGCCAGTGTGCCAAGGCACAAATGCCAAAAGACCTCTTGTCCATAATTTGTCAGCATGAGACAGGGTGGCAGCATTTGATGCTCTGGGATGAGAACGCACTGGTCTCCTTGCCTGCAGGATCAATACTACTTTGCTGAAAATTTGGTTATTCCTCCACCTGTGTTGGCCTTGAGTAAGTGGCATCTTAGGCAACTAAAAATTATATGCTGGAGGCTTGAATTTGAATTTGCAGTATTACACTGGGGACACAGAAGGGTTTGGGCTCCGGAGCTGGGAGGGTGTCAGATAATTGATCTGATTAGGAAATTGTTTGTGGCTTGTGGTATTGCCAGCAAATCACTTCACAATGCGTCTCTGTCTCTGTCTTCCCTGAGGATATCTTGCTGCCTTTTTACAATTGCCTGCTTCTTCAGTGCTGTTCATGTTAGTGATAACCACTTTCAAGCTGAGGACGAGAGTTTATGTAGAGTCCACATGATGTCTCAGTCTGCTGATTGGATGCTTGCCTGCTTCCTTTCCACTTACTTCCTATTCAAATGTGTGGGTAAGTGCTTTCAGTCTATTAAACATCTCAAAAAATATTTTTGTCCTGCTTCCTGATTTACCAACAGCTGTACATGCATGTTTTAGTCTTTGAGCATGGTTTGCATAGCGAGTAGAAATGTTTTTTAAATGTGATGACTGTGTTGGATTTGCAAAGGTACAGTGGGTCGCTAAGTCAGCCTGACTTTCAAGATGGACTTTCAAGCATTCAAGACTTGCATGCAACTGTTTGATGTATGTGTTTGATACAGTCCATGTAGCTTTGTGCAGTGGCAAACTCTTTACAGACTGCAGTGTCCAAAGACATTTGGCTCTCACCAATCATAAGACATTTAGCTGCTGTAAATGGGAGAATCAAACAACCTGTTCCATTGCCCTTATCCAACAGCTGCCAGGGTGTTACCTGCTAGGTGGTATAGCAACTTACGAAGTCTTCAAAAAACACTTAATGATTAGAGGCTGTCATTAAACATTGAACATGTAAACATGTTTCTGACAAGCTGTCAGCTACTAGGTTTAAATCTTATTTAATAAAAGATTTCCACAGTTTAAATGATGGTGCTAATTTATTATTTAGTGGATGTCTGCCTTGTGGTTGACAAGTCTCGAGTTTCTCAGTTAGTCTCACATCTGTTTTTCAAAAAACAAAAACAAAAGACAAACAGTGACAGTGACACTCATAATACTTAACAACATCCATATACGGCCTTTACAAACCAATGGTCATAAGGGCGACGCCTGCCTTTTATAATCTACCCTAGTTGTGGTTGCCACTATTTACACACTGTTCAACTAAGACTAAGTGGTTGCAAAATTGTATACACCTCAGGAATAACCTTGAGTACAGGTATAGTGTCTACTTTTCCTATAGTACTTGCATATTTATTTACCGGAAATCACATTATCTGACTGCGTTTCCTCAGTACTCGTCTGGTCAGAAGGCACCCATCATCATACTTCAGCTACAAATCTGTAACGTTTTTTTTCTGACTACAGCAGGTGTTTCCACCACCTCATTTTGCCATGATGACACATACACACACACACACACACACACACACACACACACACACACACAGCCATTGGTGAATACCAGCCATGTATTCATGGCTGGTAATACATATTCTCAGGTATTAGAAAAACTAAAAGTAAACACAGTCTTTAGGGAATGACTAAAGAGATTATTGTTTCCTCACATTTCACCACTGCTGAGCAAAAAAAGGAGTGAAATGAGCAGCGGCACAGTATTCTAATTTCAACTCTGGTTGAACCCTGAATTTGAATTCTTTTGAAATGCTCTGCAGTCCTGTCATACAATTTTAAACACACCCATACAATGGCTGCGGTCTTTCATGTCTATCAGCGTAGCCTGTTTTTCCACATACTGTAGAATATCTCAGAAATAAATTTGCTGAATTTTTCATCAGGTTTCACCTCGATTTAGTGATTTTTTTTTAATTTTTTCCTTTATTTTATCTTGCATATTCGTCCATCCGTCTGTGGTCCACTACCCACATACTCACTCATATTCTGTTTCAATCATCCACCCACATTTACAGTATCTATGACTCTATGCATATTTTTTTCTTCATGCCATTAAATTGTAAAGCTTTCCAGTCATCTAATTCATTAGTGCCAAATAAATGAACTGGATTTCTTTTATAGGATGTGGGGTTGCTTTGAAGACACAAACAGGCCATTAAAAACTAAACACATTCACACTTAGAAATTTCCTGGTTTATGAAACAAAATCAAATTTGCTTAGGGGACCAGCAAATCAGTCACAAGGGTAAATGGCAATTAATTAATAATTAATTAATAAGAATCCTAATACCGCACACTCTACCTATTTGGCTCTTAGTTTCTTTTGTACTAAGAAACTAACTAAGAAACTATTATTTTAACCAACCATCCTTCTCCCCAACAGGGAGAAGGATGGTTGGTTTAAGTTTGGTTTAACATACCCTCACTATTTTCTTCTACAATGATTTTGAGTATAATTTAATTACAACAGAATGTGGTTATTTTAACTCCATTATCAGTGTGGTCTTTCTATTTTGACTGAGCTGTGAGACACTTAATTTCTTATTTTAACTAAAGAAGCAATTCATTTGGCTTTCAGTTACAGTCAAGCAAACTGACACCTACAGTGACACAAGTCTGTAAGGCTGTGCTAAACTGCTAAACCAAGTCCTTGCAAAACTTCACAAGTAAAAGTCATTGGCAGTGCCTTGAGATGTTTTACAGAACATCATTTTATCAACAGTTCCCTAAGTTGTGTGTTTGTGTGTGTGTGTTTACACTGTATTTTAAACCATTCTTTACTGGAATGCTTGTTATTGCATGTTTGGGTTTTATTATCTTTCTTGTGCTCTATGATCACTGTTAGTTTTGTTGATTCTTATATTTTTGCCTTTTAAAATGATTTTGTGTTGAGCACATTAATACAAGTACCCAAAAGTGAGAGTTGGTTGAAGTATTTGTATTATTTAAAGGCAGTATTCCATGCTAAGTTTATAATGCATCAGCTTTTTGTTTCTGACTTCCCTGGATACTTTAGGTTGGTGGTGAAGGGTTAGTAATTCATGCTCATGCTTATATAAAACTAAGACAATGGTTTTACTGTCAAGGCCTGCAGATTAACTCAGTGTGTCCTGTTTTTTTATGTTTGAGATAAGGTCAGGTTTACTTGGTAGATTTGCAAGATGGTAACAAGAATCTCTGAATATTCTTTTCAGCTTGTGTGTGTCTTATTTTCTGCACAGATTATGCAGAGAGAACATTCTTAGAGTTTACACCCATTAGCAGTACTGGAGACTACTGTACAGTGTGTGGGGGAAAGAGACAATCATTAATAAATATTACATGGTGACAGGTCTATTTAGCCCATGCCATGGCAGCTCAGCTTAAAGAATAGATAGCTTGTTGACACAATCATTTCTAATTATCATTAGGATATAATATGCAGTTGCCTCTTCTGTATTTACAAATTGATGATCATTGCCAGAGTGGAACCAAATGAGAACAGAATAGTTCTGAAGTGAAGGTCCTGATGAAGAAACACTGAAAAGTCAACCCAGTATCATTGCAAAAAGTGTAATAGACGATGTCTATTTTATGTTTTCCCCCTTAAAAAAATCTGAAATTAACATTCATGCAGAAGTTGCATTACTGTATGCAGAAATTGCATTACCAGCAGGGGGGGGGGGAATATATTTAAAGTGATGAAGTCGGCAGTGAGCAAAAAACATATTAACTACATTTGAGGGTCCTTAATTGTCCGAATCGATTAAGCGAGGGGGCTAATATGTTTATGTAAATGTGTTAATAATGTCTGTTTAAAGACTTTCCAATGATTATTTTCATGTAGAAATGTAAAAATTGTAGATTTCCATCACTATGAAAAAAATAAAATAAAAGTTTTGCTATAATATGGTTTACTATGGGTAAAATGATATACTTAGTGCCACTACATTCAAATCACATTCTAATATTATGAATTATGCTCAAGAGAGCTGATACATGCCTGTAAAATGTCAGTCTGTATTGAACCGTAGAGAAATACACACAAAAGCACATGAATTGGCCACAAATTCTACTGACTGGTGACATTATCAGGCTACAACAGTTCAGTTCACACTTATGTGCTAGAAGCAAAAAATAATATATATATATAGTTTAAGGACCTTAGCACATGGTCCGGTGCTGAAAGTGCCTGTAGTGAGCAGGTCACCATCACAGATTGGACTATGGTGCAACAGAAGGTCGATCTTCAGCATCCTGGGGAAGGCATGCACATCCTTTTCCTGGAAAAAAGATGTCAGCAGAATATAGGCTTTGGTATTCTTCTGAATTTTACTTTTGACAGGTATACAACATGATATTATTGCTGATGATGAAATCAAGCAGCAACAGTATTTCATTATGACAGTAACCCCCTTTGGAAGAATAATATCCCCCTCAAAAGTGGTTTGAAGATGATAGCAAAGAGTTCAAGGTGTTTTGTTGTGTGTGTGCGAGTATATCCAAATTTAAAAACCAAGGCAATCAAACATTCCTGGGTTGTACTGGAAAGATTACTTCTCCTTAGTATATAATTTATAAATACATGTATTATTTTTTGGTTAATAAGCTCATATATAATGTGTCCATTGTATCTTTTATAAAGTCTAAAAAAGTGATTAACAAAGTATATAAATGCACATTTATATATATGATGATTAAGATGTGAGCTCACTGTTTGTAAGCATGTTAATATAAATTTTATAAATACTTGTCTCATACTGCAATTCATGGTTAATTCAAACAGTTTCTTACAAGTGTGTAGACCAAAGTTTTTAGTCAATATCTTTTGGGTGTAACTCATTAACATATGTGTTACAATAATAGTAAGTTATACAGAGCTCAAGCTAATTGTTTGCCTTTTCTACCTTTTCACTATCTTGATAAAGTGTATGTGTTTTCTGTTTTGTTTTATCTCTTTTTCCTACCTCCCATCACATTTTGAAAGGTTTTACAGTCTCCCAAGAGTCTTTGTTGATTGACAGATGGGAATTAGCCACATGTAAACATTTTATGCATCCATTTGCATACCATCATTCCTGGGATCCCAGATCTCAAACATCATACACCATCACTGATCCTTTGCACATTGCCTTTGTTGTTGTTTTCTGCATTTCTACCAGACAGATGCATGCTGTGGTGAGTACTGAACACAGTTAAGACCATTTTAGATATGAAGGAAATACGTCTTGGAAAAGGTGCAAAACAAGCATCTATACGGAACATATATACACAAAGTATATATGCTTGTTTTAGTATATATTTAAGGTCTCTAGACTTCTTTAGTGAAGTAATTCTAATGGGAATGTTGGGAAGTTACAGTTACCACATGGACCACATGGCTGTCAAAGAAAGGGAAGGAAATGTGAGCTGGTTTGGCTGGTAGCAAGAAGGTTCCAAAGTTTCAGAACCACACCAATTTATAAGCAGAACTTTAGTGTCCTGTAGTGCTGTATAAGGTCGAGTCAAATTAAGTTCATTTAATTTATTTATAGCTCAATATCACAAATCCTAAAATTTTAGATATAGATTATATACAACACCCCAAGTAGCTAAATTATTAACTTTTACAGAAAAAGAAAATATGTGATTGAAAGACCTAAGGAGGAAGATTAACTTGGTCATGCTGGCTTAATCCAGGCAACAATGTTATTAATGCACAGTCATTTTTCTCACAAAGAAGAGTAATCTACTCAACAATAAGAAACTTGAATTCTGGGGGCAAAAATACAGTAAGCAATATTTCCCACATAATTAGATTCTATTTGTGGCAGGAGCTGCCAGGAGGGGATTTTCTATTTCATCTGATATTTCAGCTTTTACTGGCTAAAGAAGTACTGTGGCTTCAGTCTTCCTCTTCCTGTCCTACATAATCTTGTTTGTTTAACTACACTTATCTCTCCATAACCTTCACTTGCATAATTGCCACAGGAGTACTGATTTAAATCTTGACTTATTCAAAAGAAGTTACCTGTCAGATATTTACGCTGGTTGCACTGCTCAGCTTTCCTGTGTGTGTTTCTTGGTAATCTGTTCTGTTAATGTTAACTTTGGTCTACACTACTCCTGTGCCTTCTCTAGAAGTGGTTGGAAATATTCTTCTAATCTTGTCAGCGCAGTGTTATACTAGGTAATGCAGCCAAGTATAGTCTATACGTGTCTCTGAATTAGACACATTAGTTACTCTCAGTTGCATACTTTGTGTTTATTAGGACAGTGTATCCCAACTGTTTAGAGCCACGGCACATATTTCACATTAGAAAAATCACACGGCCCACCACCAAACAAAAATGTCACAAAAAGCATATTGATATTTTTCCCGTGTGCACCAGGCGTAGCAGAATTGGCTTGGTTTGTCCTTTATACCTGTTTTGCTTTCTTCTGACTAGTACTCATGCTAGGGCCTTCATCTGCATCCAAATTCTCTCCAGGACCCAGGTCAGATTAATTACTTTTTCTTTTCAAATATTTATCTATTGCTATTACACGCTGCGTCCTCTCACAGCATGACTATTAAGTAATTTGTTCTTCATCTTCTTCTATTTTACTGGCAGTTGGCAACCCATTTCATTAGAGCAGGTAGTTGTACTGCCCTCTAGTGGAAGTGAATGTATTGTCCTGCCCGTTACTCATGCTGCTTGCTTTGAGCAGCAGTCCCCAACCCCCGGGCCACGGACCTCTCTGTGAGTCATTTGGTACCGGGCCACGAGAGTTGAGGCTCAGGTGTGAAATTTATGGTTTTCAGGGTTTTTGGCATTTTTTTGCATTATTTTTTTAAAAAATCATTTTTATCGTTAACTCAGTTTCCCCGGGTCTTTTCCCATGTGTTATGAATAAATCTTCTTTTTTTTGGTACCAGTACTGGTTTTATTTTGTTGTATTTATCCACGACACCTTAAAGGCCGGTCCGTGAAAATATCGTTGGAAATAAACCGGTCCGTGGCGCAAAAAAAGGTTGGGGACCGCTGGCTTAGAGTACTAATCAGGTGAAACCAGATAATCTTCCATGGCACACCTGATCATTTCTCACGGCACACCTGTGGGAAACACAATATTAGGACACATCTGGCAAACTTTTGCTTATCCACAGGTTAGTTATGTAATATCATGTAATTTTAGTTATGTAACACTCCTACATTCCTCTCTTCACTCTTTTTTTCATTAAAAAAAACAAACTCTTGCAGATTATAATTCTCATGTGCTTTGGGTACGCTTAGTAGCTCTGTGGGATTATTCGGATTGATTTTGATTTTTCTTTAGGTATTCCTTGTTGTGTATCTACAAATACACTAAACAAACCCTGACTACCTTTTATTTATTAAAATAAACATAAAAACCACTTTCTAGTTCTTATTCTGTTATGTTTTTGTACCAGCATGCTATTCAGATGATGATATTTTACATTATAAAGTTTTATTTCTATTATTCAGTTTATTGCCTGTTTTACTGGCAGTTTGTGTCCTTGAATTCGATTAGCGAAGCTTTTGAAAGAGCATTGAAGGGACAGTGTGTTTACATTAAGTATTTCTCATGGCTTACTCAACCTTTAACTCTCTTAGAAAACTACTTGCCTTTAAAAAAAATATACGCACATCTCACTCACAACATTTAAACTTTAAGTAAGACGCAGAAGGTCATTGCTGAAAAGGCAGTCTGTCTGCAGAGTGCCTGAACTGAACCATGCTAATGGAAAGATGAAACTGTGCACAAGCAACAGGGATGACTGTTACCTTGAGAGGATTGTGAAGAAAAGTTGACTCAAGAACTTGGGAGAGATTCACAAGTAGTGGACTGATTCTGGTGTCAGTGGACCATGCACAGATGTCTTCAGGAAAAGGACTACAACTGTTGCATTCTAATATCAAGCCACTCCTGAACTCTGTGGTTCAAAGGATTCAGATGAGGTTTTCAGATGAAAGGAAATTTGGAAATCAAGCACCTAGACTCTGGAGAATAGAGAGGCACAAAATCCAAGGTGTTTTAAGTCCATTGTGAAGTTTAAGCAGTCTGTGATTTGGAGTGCCATGTCATCTACTTGTCTTGGGGCTGGTTGGTCCACTGTATCTCAAGCCTAACATTAATGTAAATGTTAGAAGATGTCTTCCATCTGCTAATGAGGAGGATTTAGCACCAGTTTACAGTGTCAAGACTACCACGAACCAGTTTGCTGTCTATGATAGCACTATACTCAGCACCCCAGCCAACTTGCCTGGCCAGATCCATATAGAGAATGAGATACTGTCAAGGGAAAGATGAAAAACACCCAACTTAAAAGTACAGATCAAGGCACCTGGGCTTCAGCAACACTTCAGGAGTGTTACATGAATATAGAATATGTGAAAGAAATTCTACCTTTTTCAATTAAAATACCACAAAAATGTGACTCCTTTTGAGATGCACCGGTAAATGGTGTATCCATTTGTTCGCTTGTGATATTTTGACAGACTGTAGCCATGCATATGATAAGAACAGTGAGCCTATACTTTTATAGTCCTATTATCCTCACTCCTATAATATGAACAAACTATTAGTCTCACCAGCCCTGACATTAATGCCCAAATGAGCAATAATTAACCCAGACATGAACCAGATGCATGAGTAGTTCATAGATGTATACTAGATGAATCGTGGTGGGTTGTGAATATAACATTTTACAGCCAGAAAAGGAAATGTGCACAGATAAATGTAAAGTGACGCATGAGTCATTCCATTAAGACTAAAGATGCCTGTATTATATGCCCAAATTAGCCTCTGAACTGTTGCATGAATGAACTTGTACACTGAGTATTTCTCATAAACAAGTGAAAATTAAAATATTCACTTGAGTGAGTTTTGTCGCTGTACAGGCAGTGGTGTCTTGTTTTCTCATGTATGATAAGGCTGTTCCAGCCTTATCGTGGTGCAATACAGCCCTATGTATAAATCAAGCCATGGCACACAAGCTGCTCTCCTATTCTTTCTCTGTTACACAAGCTTGACTGTGCTTCCTTGTTGGGAGACTTCTTTAGCTGCCAGTACGCTGTGAGTTTGAGTGCGTCCTAATGACTGACAAGCCAGCAGCAGCTCATGCAAATCAGGCAATGGTACTAGAGTTGAACCTGTGCATCTGTCTTGCTGAGTTCACAGCTGCACTGCTTGCAGTCTCAATTATAAGAGTCCTTCTCGAATGTGTAAGTGTGTATACCTGTGTTTAAATGTACTAAACTATAGCCTATATGCATCATTGCTATTAATATTTACATGTATTTGAGGTTAACGCTATCTGTTATTATCTTGACAGTGTTTGTACTGTCTGTTTGGAAGCCATAAAAAAATCACATTTATACACATATTCTGATATGTCAAAGTAAGATGACACTGGTATGTTTATGTGTGGTTAAGCATGACAGTTGTCCTTTTTGACAGCTTGTCTCTGCAGCAGTTATCAGGGATACCTAGCAGGCATGGCAACATATGAACAAGAATGAAAACACAACACTATACCCCAGTGATCCTGCTTTATTAAATATATTGGTTTTGACTAACTGTTGTTTTATATATTTAATGATGGGGTTTTTTTCTGCTTGTCTTAACTTTGCGCTTCTTTTTTTTTCTAATTTAGTAATGTATATGTACTTTGTACATTAAACCTAACTTTAGTGGCTCTAATGTTTACAGCAAAGCCAGGAAGCTGTGGCTTTAGCAAGATGATTGCAACCAGCAAGTAGCCCTCTCATCTATCCTCTGCAATCTGAAGGTGGCATCTTATTCTCAACAGATGGCACACAACACCAAGACTGACTGAATACCAATTTAGCTCCCCATCTGTTTTATCCTGCTTACTTTTGAGAGCAGACACTCAGCAGAGTGTTAGCATGTTCCTTTATCTTCACATACCTTTTTGTTGTGTCTGTGCATGTTAAGAGTGATGTCAATATGCTTTTGTCATATATTTTAAGATATCGCTTTTTAGTTGATGATTCAGCTTTTCACTTATATGCCATTTGTCAAGAAAGAGAGTGGAAAAGTTGTGGTAGGCTCAAGGAAATGAAGAATAGAGAAAGGATCGGTAGGAGTGTCCCTCACTCCCAGAAGTGTCACTGCCATATCTAAACTCTTTCCACCCCCATTATTTACCTTCATTTGATCTTACTATGGAAATTATAATTTCATTGCCATCATTTACCATGAGTCCTTTGCCTGAATAACAATGACTTAATATGCTGAGAGTTGTACTGAATATAGCCTTGGGAGCAATAAGGTGTGTACTTGCTGACAGGCAAGCCAACAGCTGGGTCAGGGGGCAAACAAATGCTGCCGCAGTGGCTATTTTAATGGCAGACACACCCCTACACTTACAGTAGATAGACAGATACACACAGCAGCTGGGCAAATAAAAATAACAACACATTATATGGTAGACATTTGCATAAAAAACACAGTTATGATGTTTTGATATAAACACTAGCTCCCAAAACACACCTTTGCAACCTTGCTCACACAAACACATGCGCACAAGTGAACCTATTTGACGTGTGTGTCCCCACTGGGTGTTAATGAGGGGTTATAAACCCAGAAAAGCCTCCGTCTCCCAGAGTCCAGGGTCAGGAGGGCCAGAGTCTTAAACCAATGAATTAAACATCAGTCTATCTGTCTGGCAGGTATAAATATTTCTCTTCCATTCTGACTGGAGCATTATGACACAAGGCCAAAGTCTTTCCACACAGTCCCTGACACAATTTGACATAGAGGGGAAGATGATGATTGTCGGTGTAATGGGATACAGGGTGAAGCATAGCTGTAGAGTAGGTTTTTTATTAAAATTATGTCCTACTCTGGAGGTGGACAGAAGGGGGATGTGTGTCTCTGTATATTTGGAGTTAGTTAACTCATAGCTGCTTCCCAACACAACACCTTTGCATGCTATAAAGTTCATAAATCATCATGCAGCATCTGCTTTATTTATATATTGTTTTTAATTTGAACTAACTCTAGCCATTCCCAACAGAATGTTCTTTTCTTAGAGATGATCGTGCCTGTCATGTCAGTGCAGAGTAAAATCAGGTATGCAATGTTCTATTACTAAATGGAAAACATCAGTGTAGAACTTGTTACAATGGAGCTATCACACCAACATGCCACAGCAAACTCCGATCTTGTATTTCACAATTCAAACGTCTCTCATTGACTTTTATTTCAAAAACATGTGCATTACTGGAAGATAAGCTACAAAGAAAAAAGGCTTTAGCTTGGAAATCATGCCTGTTGTTTTTTGCTTGACATTCATTCATATTAAAATGGATATTCATTAGCAAATAAAAAGACATACAGTGTACATTCAGCTCCATCAGTACATGACAATATAAACGGCCCTAAATTAGTGCGCAGAAATCATTTTAGCAGAATGCTGTGAATTCATGCTTAAAAGATTAACTGTTAATCAGGTGGGCTGCAATTCTGCAAGGCATACTTCCAGCCTTATCTAGTTGCACACATATTTTTCTGCATTTCAGCAGAGTTGTTGAATATTTTCAGCTTCAGCTTCCTCGTTCCATCCCTGACATGATGTCTCATTTCGCCCGTAACTGAATTCTACCCATCTTTCCTCGTCTTCAAACTTTGAGTTTGTACTCGCCTGGGTCCTTCCTGAGGTCTGAGAATGAGAACAAAGGCCTTTGTTTGAAAATCATGAGGTCGAATGGAGGTCAAGCCAATAGAGGATCAAAGCATGTGTTCCCAGGCACTGAGGAGGAACGGCTGCCTTTGATCTCCACCTTACTGTGGACAGGATGGTGAACTGCTGCTTGCTGCGTTGGATCTGTGTTTACTTTACCTCGAGGGTACTTTTCTGGATGAGAATTTTATATACTCTGTGTTAGCAAAGAGTACAAGCGCAGGGTTTTTTAAGCAGAGGGAAAAAAATGAGTCAGACTAATTTTAACTCTGTAATATGTTGTCACTTGCATATTCATAAAACATAGGATTACATCAAATTAAAAAAGCTCCTACAAAAATAGGTCATGGACTTGGATAATTAAGTGTTCACACTTGGTTGTACTGCCATATTTATTTTTCAGACTTTAATGAAAGCTTTGTTGACAAGGAGGAAAGTCAAAAAATGTGATGAACGGAAAGATTAGTAGTTATGATAAAGTAGAAAATAATGAGGGAAATAACATATGCTGATTATTATTGCAAATTTGGATAATATAAGTAGAACAAGTTGGTGTACCATTCGCGAGTTGTCAGCTGAAAATATGGGTGACTGTGGCCTGAATAATAGTGTAGAGACACAACTGACATATTTACCCATAGACATGAATTTCATGGCGATGTGGAGGAAAATGTGACTTATATCTTGTTAAAACATCCTACCTATTAAAGTCCAAGGCTGGATGAATTAAAATAATTATCTGACATCTGGAACAAGACATACATGCAAGAGAAATGGAAGAATAAATCATTTGCTCTCTCCACTCTAGACTTAGAATTGATTTCAACAGAACAGAGTATGCTTTTCATTTACTCAAGACAGTCATTTAATTTTAGCGTAATTTTCTTTCTAGTGGCATGTTACGTTTTTCAACATATGGAATTTCTTTCCTTTGGGACAGGTATGTTCCATGTCTTATTTTTCTCTAGAATTTAAGAAACTAATATCAGCTTTCAGACTCTAGAGAGCTAGAAAGCTAAGGTATGAGCAAACACGTACTGTTGGTTAAATAGAAATAAAGAGTTATAACAAAGAAGGCAAAGGAGGAATAAAAGTTTCAGATTCATGACTCAAAAAGTGTGAATACCTGTTTCCTATGTTAATAAAATTTTATAGTACAAAGTCAGAGATTTGTAGTTTTCATATGAAGTACTATCAATAAACATCCTCCATTTTTGTTTTTTTCTTTGAGACTTATAGCTTAGCAAACATGACGGCTTCTTTTTGCCACTGTGGAACTATTGTGTACAATGTTGACTAAATTCTAGCTCCTATATTTCCAGCTATGCTGATTGGAAAAGAAACTTGGGAATATACCAAAAGATTGTTTTTGCACTATCATCTGCTCAGTGATAGAGGTATTTTAGTTGTAAGTTTATTTAAACTCTCTTTGCTCTCTAGTCAAAGAAAGAATTTATTTAAGACAAGATGACAAATATTTCGGATTAAGAAAACCCTAATAATTTAATTTAGTAGTGTAGTGGCAAAATTAAAATAACTAAATGAGTGAAAACTAAATAGAGAAATGAAAACAAAGCAAGCAAGAAAATATTAACTGAATTTTGTGAACAATGAATTCAGTGCTTCAAAAATCTGGCTTGAGGACATTTATCCACAACTTGCAGTCAAAAGAGCTGTCAACACAAGTGAAACCATCCATCCATAGTGCAAGAAAACAAAAAACAACCCATCAGAGATATAACAGGAACATTTGGGACATTCTGAGAAAAGAAGAATGCACTGGTGAGCTCAGCAACATAAAAAGTCCTGGATGTCCATGGAAGACAACAGTGCTCGATGTTTACAAGATCCTTTCTGCGGTAAATAGAAAAAAATCCTTCAGAGCATCCATCCAAGGGAACAATACGCTCCGGGAGGTAAGCATGTTATTATTAGCCAAGTATTCCATGAAGAAGACTGAAGATGATTGAAAATGACATGTCAATGCACTCAGCCTGGCCTTAGCAGTTGCTGTATGTTATTTCATCCTTCAAAATAAACAGGAGCCCTGGGAGTTCTTTCAGCTTATGAATAAGCCCAAATCCTATCATTATTCAAGGGAAAGGAAAATGCATGAACAATATTAGTTAAGTGGGAGGAAAGCTACAGCTCTACTTTCTTCTAGAAATAACAGAGAGGATATTAAGAAATGGTTGGATACAGATAGGTAGCAACTTTAACTGTCCAATCATTACCCACATTTCTTCAAAGTGGCACTGCAGTTGCAGTTATAATTAGACTTACATTATTTATACCCTCACAATAATAAAAGCTTTATGTTTTGTTGTTTAGGAACAAGTAGCTTTATCTTGCTTCGTTTAGCATTGTTTTATGTCATTTTGATAAATATTCGAATGTATTTTGCCAATATTTTTCCAAAAAGTAGCAGTTTTAAATTAGGGAAAGTGTACGAATATACTGTGATTTATTTTAACTGTAGTGATAAAAGTGCAAATGGTGCATTATATCACTTCCACTGAGAGATAATAAGAACAGCTGCACCAATACAAATGATCCAGATGTGTGCAAGATCATTTTGAACATGAGGTCTGCCCAATTTAAATCAGGTAAGGATTTTAAATTCTGTATTCCATTTCTCCAAACTTATGTCTAGTTTTGTTTTGTTTTGTTTAATTGTGTTTTTTTGTTTGAACTTTTTTAAAAATATACAGCTGAGTCAGTAGAATTTGCAAAAACTTTCTAAACTTTGTCTTCAATAACAATCATATTGTTTTTTTGTTTGTTTGTTTGTTTCTAGATCTCACCCATATGACAAATATCCAAGTCACTCCATACATTTTGTCAACAATCAAGTGTAATATTTATTAATAACTTGATAATATTTGCTTGTAATAATAACATCAACAGAATCCTCTAATGTTTCATATTTAAATTAACAAATGAGTCTTTTTTTGCAGCAGTGCAGAAACACTGGGAGGAGTAATATAATGATTTTGTGACTGATGACTTAAAAACCAGAGGGGAATTTAGATTTTCCTTTGGCAGGACATTTGAAAATATTTTTAAGATGGTGTATTTTCTCTACAGATTTTTGAGGTGGACCAATTTAGAAATGATTTGGCAAGCGGAAGTGATTGGCAAGATCACAAACTCTTTTTCAAGCTTTATTCTTCTGTCACATTTTCTATAGTTTTGTCCAACTTTAAACTCCATGCTTTTCTCCAGTAACTTCTCTGCCTTGACAGTCAAGCTGAATAGATGATTGGGTTCTCTTTGTAATGACTTCACAGACAAGAGAACTCTCCAGCTCAGCCCAAAGTAATCCAAAGTTTCTTTCATGCTTTGACCATCTTGTAGTATCGCTCATTATCCAGTCACTTCTTTACTTCCACAACTTCCTCCTTAAATGTTTTCTTCCTTATCTGTTAAATCTTTAGCCAGCAGGTCTAGCCTTTTGAGTGTCTTTGACTTAATATACAACATACAGGGCCTCATAGTGTAATAACCATGCCTGTGAAATGCAATTTGGTGTTCAGAGGATGCATTTTAGATTTAATGTAGCAGGGATAAAATTATTAACTTTTTTTTTTTTTGACTTTTTGTACTTGAACATTTAGCTGTTACAAAAATTTCACCTTAGGAGTTTTCCCAAGGTAATAATGGTATGACCATAACATGTCATCTTATCAAAATAGCCAACAGAAGCCTGAAGTCTGCAGACAGCAGCAGAGGACGCTCTGTGTCTCTTTTTTCACAACCTGACCTGATCTCATAATAGAGTGATGTGTGTGATGGTGTGTATCGCTAAAAGCTCTTTCCATTTCCACCCCTCCTCCTCCCAGTCTGTAAGGGATTCACACCAAATTCATTTAACATTTGTTTTGCTTGCACCAGCAAACTCTGTCACCATCAAAAACTGTGACATTTGAGGCCAAAGCACTAACCCTCTCTTGAAGAGGAAAGAGTGCCTTGTTAAATCGCTTCTTGTCACGCAAGCCTCTACTTCTTTTTTAATTTATTTATGACTCAGTCACCGAAAAGTGAGCCGCTGTCATCACCACCACCACGATTGAGTATTTTTGTAAACTTAAAAAAAGAAACACGCGAGTATAATAATGGGCAAGCGTGGCTTATTTTAAATTCAGTGCAGAAATTGCTAGAGTCCCCATGTGTTCCAGTTTAAACGGGCAAAAGAAAAACCTTAACTATTCAATAATTTTTAATTTTAGCCTTACGTGAATACCACATCCCTGGATATCCACTGTTTCATGTTACAGTTATACAGTGGGGGTTACGTGTAATCAACAATGTGCCAACTAGACCACACCAGGAGTGTTTTAAGCTTTTGTTGTTAGATCTGTCTCCACATTATGATTAGATTTTGTATAGAGCAATACCATATACTTCTATGCATACAGTCTACCTTGCAAAAATGATCACTGTAAATAAATAACATTTAACTTAGAGTTTGAGGCTGTGTCATCAGTCTGTGGCATCACCCTTACATGGCTTATGATATAGATGACTCAGGCCCTTTTATTAAAAAAGAAGAAACTGAAACATAAGGAATTTTGCAGGAATATTGAAAGTTGCATTTTTAATTTTTAAAAAGAGATAAATAAAAGCTGCAGCTGCAACAGAGTTTTATTTTTTTCATCCACACTTAAAATTTTGAATATGCAGTGCATATCCAAAAATGTTGGTTTCTATAAATGACTTTTAATTCTCTCCAGTATGATGATATTAGTGCTTCACAATAATACTAATAATAGCAGAAAGTATATATATATATATATATATATATATATATATATATATATAACTTTTTCTGCCCCTCTGCACACATCTGTGTCTCAGCCTGCATGTGAGACTGAGTTGGAAGTGCAAATTATCCTCTCAGCATGCCCTTGCCCTTGTAGCCCTGTTTTGATTCCTCTGTCCTCCCTCCTCTTTCATTTGTTCCCTCTACTTCTCCTTCCTCCTTTTAATTTCCTACTTCACAGTGTACTGGACACGTTTTGTCTTTATCATAAGCACCATTTAATCTGCTTTGGAAAACACATTGTACACAATTGGTGGGCCCTAATTGATTTATACAATGTAATTACTCCATTCTCGAACGTCTCATAAACGACAAACCTGGTCCCAGAGCCACTAATTAGAAGGGAACAGGATTTGCAGCTAATATAATTCATTATTTCCAAATTAGAGCCAGATAAGTTGTCTCAATATAATGATCAGGGAAATGCAAGCAGTTATTTTCTGTTGTTTCGTCTATTCTTATTCTTTTTCCTAAAATAACTAACTCAATATACACCAGCCAGCCACCACATTAAAACCAGCTTACTGAAACTGTAAAGAGACCTCCCTTTTTGTTTGAATAAAAGATATTCTGTATTGGCACTGTCCTCAGATCCTTCAGGCTTTTGTGACTGTGAGGTGACTCACTTGAAGTGATGTTGTTATTCTGTTCAATCTGTGCGATCTTATAATCTGTCAGTTGCAGATCTGAATTTGTGGACTCGAAGACAAACCTACTCCCAGTCAAATACAGGTGGAAGACTATTGTATGACTTGAGCTGAAAAACATGATGACCAGCTGAAAGTCACTAGTGTAATAATAACAACCAGCTCCAGATTATTCAGAATCTGTTTTAGTTCAGGTTTGACCTGAGTAACTGACGACTCCCCATGATGATGAGTGCTTCCTGTGAACGGAATCTCCCATTCCCAGGAGAAACAGCAACACTGTTTTCGTGCAATAAATAAGAAAAACAATTACCAACCACTTCTGGAGTTCATTGACTCCACTGGAGCAGAGTGAGTTAAAATGACTGTAGCCTTTAAGAAAGGTAAGCTGTATTTGAATTACTTAAATAAGGACAGCAAAATAAACCACTGGCTAAAGATCAGAGCTTTCCATGAACATTTAAAACATGCTGTTGCACTATGAAATGTTTTCTATTCCATACTTTTCACTGTCAATATTATACACTGATATAATGGATTTCTAATGATATATACATTTTATTACAACGGTGAAGAACTATAGCACTGACAGCTCAACACACTCCAAGTTAAAGAACACTTGCAAAATAACTGTTACATGTCCTTGTCGCGGGGTCCTCTCCTAAACTTCTCCCGAACAAATGCAGGCGTAGTCAGGAAGTGTTCAGTGTGTATAGTTTATTCTGCTGGTCTCCCAGGTACACAAAAGATTATTTACAATGGAAAAAAAAAAAACAAGTGACTTAATTCAAAACAAAACAAAAATCTATATACAAAACACAAGCAGCTGAGCCAGTCTACATGTTACCCTCACTGTAACATCTCACAGAATGCCCAGGTAGGTCCTGACGCCTCCTTTTATATCCCATTGCCCCTCCCACTAGGCATAATAGTCATCCCTTTATCATTTCTTTCCCCAAAACACTCTTTTTTCCTCAGCTTATTTCCAGCTGTATTCCTACAATACATATACATACATTTATGGCCACTTCCAGGCAGCCTACAGTGTTTCATAATAAAAAAAAATAAACTAAAATAATGAGTTCACATGACCTTTCCAAGCGTGCGCGAACCCACTATTTGAACCCCGGAACACCGTACCATCGGCTTGCCCAACTACTCGGCGATCACGGGGAGTCTACGCGACCGGCTTTATGAAAGGTAAGTGGAAAAAATATGTTGGCCACCCTCTGTGCCGCTCAAAATATAGCTCTCACCCCTTCCCGTTTATCTGGCCGTTCAACTAAAAGACGCGCAGCCACGGTAACCCAGCGCCACAAGTGTCGAATCTAATCGTGGTTGTGCGTGTATGCGCTCAGGTCAGCTGTTTGCGGCCCGCGACGGTGTAACTCCGTCACAGTCCTAAATCCATGGTCAAAGGAACATAACATATGAGATCCCACAAGACTGCTGCAGATCAACAAACTCTTAATAATGTGAAGAGAGAGAAAAGAGCACGTTAACAAGGATGATAGAAAAAAAAATATGGACTGTAGATGTGCAGGTGAATTGATGCGTGTAACAATAACAAAACAAGCAAATTAAGAAAACAGTTTAACAAGCCATGTACAGCATTTTGAAGCAGCAGGAAATCATCAAGAACAGCCCCAGTGCATATGAATAGGTATTTAATCCAGGCGTCTTCCTAACAGCCCAAAACGGGATTCGGGACCTTTACTTACTTTTTGAAGCGGACTTCCAACTGGATTTGGGATTTATTTATTTATTTTTTTAAACCGTAAAGTAGTTAATAAAAAATGGGATGAAAATAATTAATTATAATCAGTCTTGTTGCAGCAGGTTGTTTGCTACTTTTACTTTTGTGTGTGTAAATCAATACTGGTATGTATTAGAGATGACATATTTTATAGAGAGTTTCCTGGCTTTACTTATTTTGAAAACTGTATCATTTTGGATCTTGGATTGTGTTTTAGTCTATCAAAAGTCATTTGAGCGTTGTGTTTCTTTGATTATTTTACATTTAATACTATTCCATACTGCTTAAAATTTCCTGTTATCTGTTGATTACTATAATCTCATTGGGGTTCCTTTTTTTCATAGTCTTCTCCATACCATTCATAGTTTTTAGAATGAATTGGGCATTTGGCTCATCGTGAAACTCGTCATTTCACAAACATCCACACTTTTAACCTGTTATGACCGCTCTGACCCTAAGTGGCAAAGTCCTTGAATCTCTCAAACTTCTAAATATACTTAATGGTTAACTATTAGTGTCAAGTTCAAAGTAAATGCACTAGTGGTTACAGCCCAACTCTAACCACCAGTGCATCAGTGGAAAACTTGTAATTGTGTAATTGTTTTTCTTCTTAGTAGTTATCTTTTCAGTTAGTTTCTATTTTATTTTAGTAGTTAGTTGTCTCTGGAGTTTTGATCCCCTCATGCGGCTGTCTTTTTTACACCTTTGTCTCATTCCCTCAGCTCTTTCCATTCCCTGATTACCCGCCCCTCATTGTATCAGCAGTCTTGTCTTCCTCTCAGTCTTTGTCACAGGGGATATTGAGATTCCCTGTGTGATTTTCTTTGTATATTCCTGTGACTGTTGCTGTTTCTGTATCAAGATCCTCATCAGGGATGCCATTTGGCTCCTGCACTCTACCGTGTTTTGACAATATGATAGAACTTCATTTTTTCCCTCATGTATGACCACCAAGTCTGCAAATTTTCTTCTACAAGTAGCACTTTATAAATAACTTACCATAGATGGTCGGGGCCTCTGACATTATAAACCCTTTAAAAGCATGCCAACCCTGCAATATTATGCCCTAGGGGTCAACTGCATTAGACTTTTTCTCCACCAACTATCTTTGTACTGAAAGAAAAATTTAAAATCTTTGTATTGTGCTTTTTTGTGTGCAGTTGGAAAGTGAAAAAATACAATTGTTAAAAAACATTTCATCTTTAAAAGAGAGATTTCTACATGCATTCCAAATTGTATTTAAAATAACATTATGTTTATATTGAACAATGATATTTACAGACAATGTTACATTTCAAAAACCTAGCTCTGCCAGAGCAGTTGTAATTATTATTATCACATCAGTCTCTCTTATCTTCAGAATATAGTTGCAAGAGAGATGCTGCAAAGTCATAATTTGTGGGCCATGTCATTTCATTATATCTCAATTTATCTTCCTGCAGCTTACCTTATTCCTGGAAACCAAGTGCTTAAAAAAACATATTTCTGGACACAGTTGTTTATGAAAAGTTGTTGCTGTGCACAATCCAAGGGTGAGGTTGGGACTGGTGTGGTCCTCCACATCCCGCTCATAGCAGGATCTATAGCATTAAAACAACTGATAATGTTGGTGTAAGGAAATAATTTTTCTAGTTTGTTATTTTCATACATTCACAAGACAAAAATGCTAAACCATGTCAAAAGCTTCTTTCTCTTAAATATTTCTTCTAGAAAACCACTGTGGTGACATGTTACCAGGTTAAAAACTTAATTTTCCTCAGAGGGAATTCTTAAAGATTTGAGCCTGCTTCTGATTTGCACACCTGTCACTTACTCCCACCTCTGCAGAGAAATGTTACACTTGAGGTGTCCACAGCACAGCTGTTATATCAAGATGCTCAGTGGGAACTCATTGCAGTTATAAAAACAACGTCAGGAATTCAATTTGATTAAAACATTTTATTCAACTTTTAATGAAATCTGTACGTTTGTGTGTGCACACAGTATTATGAACATCGCCCATTAGTGCCATGGGCCAGTTTACATGTGTGTCACATTGTTTGTGTGTGAGTGCAGAAACTAATCAATTCTATCCCTGATGTTTAGGCTATTAGAACAAACAGCCATGAAGGTGTGGCTGTCAACACTCATTAGTGCTGCTGTCACCATCACCACTCCGGTAATTACTGCCACTGTAAACTCACCAGTGTCTCTACACTCAGCACACATCTACCTGAGTTGCCAGTTGCCCAGTGTAGTGCAGCCTCTTGAGCCTGTCAATTAGCATGTGTCTCACCAGGTTTACTTGCACATGAATGTCCCTTTTTTTTAACTGCTGGTGCTAGACAGGCAATTTTGCATAAATAAGGGTTCATCAAAGGTCTTTGATGGTGTTTCATTTTCCTGTCAACTTTAATGAATTGGCAATTTGGTCCATATATACCGTTTACTAATACTGTGTATAAGGCAATTTTTTTCATTAATGATGATTATATGATTATATTGACGTTATGTATGGCTTTGCATTGTATTAAAGTTTTGTTTGCCTCATTTTGTTTTTTCATTTTATGCTGAAAACTCAACTATTCTGGTCCCTTAATAGCTGTGTGCACATTGCTCAATCGCTTTAAATTATGGCATTCTTAGTGTTTTGCACATAGCCATCATATTATTGTATTACAAGATTTAATATCATACTAACATAAAGATAATGTGGTTTTTATTATTATTATTTAATCACGTTTTGTGAATTATTAGAAACTATGACTGAGACTCTTCAACTGGAAATTACTGAAAATTTCTTAGTGGTAGCAAGACATCACGCTTTATTCAGTTTGAAAGAGAAACTAATATTTCATGTTTTTTGGTACCCGAGTTTAAGGGCTGTTGGAAAATCACAGAAGCACAAATGCAAATTATCATAATGGTCCTTCCAGGGATGTAAAAATTGCAGCCACACTCAAAGCCTTAGAGTGAAAATCACCCAAATTAAAATCAAGTAATGCTTTTGATTTTTATGAACTGATCTTCTGGCTTCAAGTTGTAATATTTGATTCTGGTTAGAATTTGCTACAAATATATGTATCCACGTGGTGTATGTTACTGAAGCTGGAGAAATCATTTGACTGTGGCAAAGCTGTGTGGTCTTGTTTATCCAGTTACTGTTCTGCAAGGAAAGCTCTGAGCACATTTAGTTTGTTTTCATTTGACATTTCTAATATGCATGTTCGCTATTGTTACAGAATAATTGGTTGGCTGTAATATGCTGGATGCTGGTGCTCCAACTACAGCACGCCATGAATACCAATGTGGCATCCCAGCATGAAAAGACATGCAGACATATTGTTGCTGTCAGGTGGAAAAACATGAGGTTTCCAGGAAGAATTAAAGGGAGAGTGGTAAAGTATTATTCTTTGACTAAGCAGCTGCCAAATTTGTGTTGCCAAATGTGAATACAATTACAAGGACATCTAACATAAAATAATATCATCATTAGGTAACATATGTTTAAGGAGACCATTTTGATTTAAATTTAAAATAAACTTCTTTGAGGAAAAAGCAAAGGCCATTTTTTATTTCTAAAGTTACATCCTGTAAGTTTTCTTTAAATCTGACTAGATCTGCCATGACATTGGGAGCATGAGAGAGTGAGAACTGAATGGAAAGAAAGTGAATGAAAGACACAGATAGTGAGAGAGCTCAAGGTAAAACAGACCAACAGGACTGAAAAAGGAGTACCAAGGAGAGGTCGATCCAGGGTCGGTGAAGGCCCGGCGGCCATGGATCCTTCTCTAGGAGGACAGACTCTGATAAGGCCCAGGCAGCTCATACAGTGCTGAGGTTTATGAGGGCACCAAGATAACAGCCTGCTGATAGGACCAAGCAACTCAGCTGGACTGCAGATAAGAGGCAAGGACTTGTTGCCCTCAACGGGAACAAGATTTCTAATTTCTACAGACCCTGCGCTACTGTGGTAGCAGCATCACTATTTCTGTTTGGTGCTACAAAATGAAAAAGGTTATTTCTTTGTTTTTTCTTTTGTTTTTTTGTATTTTCTTCATTAATTACTTACGTTTTGGCTTGCTTCAAGCAATTTCCATTTTGCTGTTTGTTTGTTTTTTATATCCACATTGCACAAAGAAAAACTGAAAATTGTATACTTTTTAAATGCAAACTGTATGTAATTACTTTACAATTCAAGCTGTTATATCAACACCTGTATTTAACATTCAGGTGTTTATAGGTGTTCATAATTAATATTAAAATTTAGGATTGCAAAGTAATTATTTTATTCTCTTTATTCCCTGTATTCTAACGGAAATCAAGAGAAACCCAGAATGTTTCCAGAATTTTTTTATTTTTTTTCATTCCAGAAAAAGGTAGTATTAGTTCTGGTCTCAGCAAACTCATTTTGGTCAGACATACTTTTGCTACTTAAATATTATATTGACATTCAGCTGTTTGTATTGTATACTTTGATCTATATTGTATAATGTGATGAAATCTGAACTGCCTTGTTTCACCTTTCATTTCTGTTGTGCATGTGTTCAAATCTTTGTATTATGTTTCAAAGAAATTGGATAAGAATGTTTAATTTTGGAAGAAATGTGCTCATTCTGTTTTGTTTTTTTTTCACATTTAGCATTCGTCTCATGCTTCATGTGCCTCCTACGAGCTCTGCTCCTGTTGTTTGAAGTTAACCCACCATGCTCTGCACTGCCTTATTAGCTTAATAGTTCAAATTTGCAATTCAGGAGTGATTTATCACCAGTTATTGATGCAGCATCCCAAAGTATTTGTGAATTGTTCTTTTTTTCATTTAATGATAAATTGAAGCAAATGGTGAACATTCAGCTTGGTCAGGGATAACTAAGGATAGAAAGTGTGTTGTTATGTGATGTAGTAAAAAGACCCAGAAGCAGGATTCATAGACAAAACAAAGTAAATGAAAGATAACTTTTCAACAACAACAAACAATAACAATAATAATGATGATAAATAGGCACATAATTGACAAAATCCAAACTCTTGGTGGATACTAAATACAAGGCAAAAGCCACAAATGACTGTCAAAATAAAACAGGAAGCAACACTACATGGAAGCAGTAATCATAAAAGAAGGTACTTGGAGTACAACAATAAACTAAAAACAAACAATAGTATGTTATTAACCCCAAGAACACAATACCCAAACTATCAAAGCATAAAAGTCCCTCCAAAATATTATTCAACAAAACAAAAATCCTTAAACAGAAGTTAAACCAGACGGTTACACTAAGACTCAAAATGACAAAAAACACAGGTCACGACACATGTATGAGTCACTGGTTTGTCTTTTAAATTACATTAGATATTACATTACATATTACACAATTACATATACACTATATGTAATTTCTACTGAGAGATCTATTAGATCTCAATTCACTACTGGCTAAATTGCAAAAACATCAGATTTACACTAAAGATAGAAGAACAAGATGAAATGTTTCATCTTTTAATAATGCACATTTCACAACTGATAGCATATTAAATCAAAATGCTTTGTAAAGGACTCTGAGGGTTAAAATAATCTCATTAGCAATATTTGACAGGAAAAGGCAGTGGTTAGCCTGAGCAGCTCTCAGTCGTTCATGAAAAATACAAATACACTGTATTTACATGTGAGTATTTATATATGTGCATCAGGCATCTGCACATAAGCATAGCAATAAAATCTATTATGAACTTACAAGTGATGAATAATGCAAAACAAGGAATCGTTTTACAGGACTAGTTATACCTGTTTCATAATTTACTGTAAGTAAAGATGTTTGGGGAGACCTGTCACGCAATGAGCAAAATGTTCTGACTCAACACTATTCCATTTAGTTAACAAACTTCTGGTGTGACAAAAGTTAAATTTCCAGTTTGATTGTATTATTTCCTGTGCACTAGCGGAAATTTATTACCTTATTAAGCATTTGTAGGAAAGTTATCAGTACCCCTTTTTCTTGTTGTTGCTGGTTATGTTTACTTCATTTCTTTCCTCTCTCAACAAAAGTTCTCGTCTTTTTTACTTCCTCTTTCCTAATTAGATATTCAGTGGGACAACTCTGCCCAGCCTTTCAGGTGCCATCTGTTAAATATAACATATATTAGTAACACTCCATCTGTCGTTTAATCTAATCTTTATTGAGAATGAGAAAAACAGAGAAAGATAGATGAAGATTTGCATTTCCTTTTTGTCTGCACCATATTCAATTCTGTACCTGCATGTGGCTGTTATTTATGTGTGTAATACTAGTCTCCTGCTACTGTAACTCATCTTCCTCTGTTGTCTTAGCTCCACCCCTGCTTTATCTGCACAGGGCACAACTGGGGAATGGGAAGGAAGTGGTATCAATTCTGCTACTAACCCCTGTGGGTATGTCCCATACGCTCCCTTATTGGTGACTGTGCTCTCTTTCCAACATTATATCACAGCAAGGTCTCTGCGTATAAATTCAGGTGTCAAAAACTTTCCAAGCTCCATTTGTAGTCAGGACGAAGAATTGGTTTTGCATACATGTGGCTGTGCACCATTCATTTGACAGCCTAAAGGTACAATTTTAGATGCAAAAAGTTTGTTACCAGATGTGCGTGCAACCAGCTCATTTCATGCACTCTTGGTTTATTATCTGGAGGTTGTTGATTTTGCAATGTGTAACTGAAATAAATTAAAACAAATATGAATGTACCAAATGTAAATTTTTGAGTGTCAAAATGAATAGTAAGAGCATATGAATAATTATGTGTGCCTCTTAAGTACAACATTTGATTACTGATGTTCTTTGTCAATATCAATGCAACGGATTATAGATAGATAAACAGACAGACACGTCTTTCTGTGTTATCTTGAAACAATTGGACAACACTTAAGCATTCCCAAAGTGAACCATTTGATTGAGTTGCTGAATGTGACTCCTGTCATTCTCCAGATTCTCAACCTTGTTTTCCCTTTTTCTCACATCTTTCATGCTGAGCTCCTTTTTATCCATGACTTTGTCCAGCTCTCGTACACTGTTTCATTCTCTCCTGAGTCACCTTCACTCCTCCTCTTCATCCTCCTCCTCCTGCTCCGATGTGTTTTATGGCTAAAAGCTGTTATTCCGCTCGGCTGCAGCCCGACTCCTCTCTGTAATATTTCATTCATCAGAACAATTAAAGCGGAACATTGGTTTCCAGGGTGATAATTAGGGTTTGATGAGTGAACCTGAACGCCACCAGGACAAGACAGCTTGATTACTCTCATTTGCTGGTCTCTGTGCTATTCCAGGGTTATTATCCATTGTCTTGTCAAGCAAATAGAGGAAGAAAACAGCCATGAAATGGAGAGAGGTGAGACCTAGAGAGACAGATAGAGATAGAAGTGTAGAGGTAGAAAGAGGCATGGGAGAGTTTGTTGGAGATGAGTGGCTTGTAATAGGAACAGGTCTTTCGGATAGTGATACACCACATTAACTCTGTCTCCTGCTGCTTTTCAGTAAAACACCCATGGCATTTCTAACCTTGTGCACTGCACCATGGAACTTTTTCCACACACCGTAAATGCAAACAACTTCCTTACTCAAATTATATAGTGCATTTACCTTAATTTATACCAGTATTTTAATTTCATTTGTTTTGCTGACTTTTCAGTTGTATTAAAAAAATGTGCACCTTTTTTTTTTTAAAGATGTGAAGTTTTGCAGTGACAAGGGCAACAACTTATTGAACTGTTAAATTCAGATTATTGTGTCAGCATTTGTGGCTAAGAACAGTGTTAAGAACAGCAGAACGTCAAGACTGAGACAATAACTGACTTTTGTCCAGTGTTCATATGGTGAGTTAGATAACCTTTCTCATTCGTGTATGGGGTGGCTGTAGCTCAGGAGGATCCCTGGCTCCTCCAGTCTGCATTTCAAGTATCCTTGGGCAAGATACTAACCCCACGTTGCTCTCCGATGCATCCATCGGAGTGTGAATCTGTGTGAATGTACTTAGAAAGCACTATGTATAGAGAAAGTGCTTGTGAGTATGGGTGTGATTGGGTGAATGTGGCATGATGTATAGAGCGCTTTGAGTACTCCGGGAGAGTAGAAAAGCGCTATATAAGAATCAGTCCATTTACCATTCAAAAAAGAATATGGTAAATGTTAAAATGATGTCAGTTTCAAGTACTTCTTAAAAGTTGCCTGGAAGCCCCTGTTGCCTGTTGTCCCTAAGCCATCCAAAGTATAGGGGTTAAGAAAACAAACCAAAAAAAGGTTTCTGTCAGATGTCTACTGTTACTTAATTAATACTGTGTACAAAGACTTTCTAAAACAACTAATAAGGCTGAGTTCAGTTATATTTACATTTACATGTGAAGGCAATTCATTTAGATCTCACATACCCATACCATATGGGTCAGCCTATGCTTCAAATCTAGGCCTTCACAACCCAGCAAACATGGTTAAAATGTCATCTCCTTGGTCAAAACTGGTGAAAAACAAACCACAAAGGGACAGATGTCAATATCAGCAACAACTAATATTGTTAATTCAAGGCTGTTCACATATGTTCTCATATCTTCTTTTTACTGAAAAACCTTTTTTTTCATTCTAATCAGTTATGAGATAGCAAAAATCAGTTTTTAAAAACAACAAGCACTTCCAGGCAACTTTTAAGAAGTACTTAAATCGACATCATTTTAAGATTTACCATACTTTTTGAGTGAGAAATGTTATCTAACTCACCACATTAAGTTTGCTTAATTTCCCAAGATTTCCCAAAACATTAAAAAAAAAAAATTTCAACTACACTGATACTTCTATACTTTTATTTATAAATCTACTTTTAAAGACTTGTTTTTTCCACATTCAAGACTGAATTTTATTTGTACGACAAGCCAACTCGACTTCCTAAGTTATTAAGAGGCAGGCTAAACTGATTTTTTTCACCAGCCTAAATTCTTATGTAAGATATAATGCAGAGGGGTTTTTTTGTTTTTGTTTTGTTTTTTCACACAAGAATGGACTCCTAGATAAAAGAAAGAAATCACTAAACAACATTATCTTACCTAACTGTTTTGAACTCTTATTACATGCACTATTTTTTATGTAGGTGATAGTATATTTGTCCATAATTATTTTACATGCATCTGTGCATTCAATATAGTTACAACTACTGACTGATTTGAATCAAAAAAGCCCTTGTTGCAAATAGATTCTAATACTTATGGAGTGTGTATGAACTCCTGGGCTTCAGCATTGTTTGAAATGCTTAAACATGAATGTGTTGTTCTACATTTCACCATTTCAATTTTAGCCTCATTTACAAATGTATTAAGACATGTTGGGACATGGTGAAACAAAAGTGTGAACTGAATTAGGTAAGGGTAATCAGTTGTGGCATAGATAGAAACACACATAATCACACTTCACTGCACAGCTTTCTTTCACCACGTCCCTCAGAAGATTAACCTATCAATTGTTCTGATATTACCTATTCAGGTTTGCGACCTGGGAACACCAAACAATTAAAAAAGCCCTAATTCCAACCTTCTGAATCTTAAGGAGCACGGCATGTATTTTTGTTTGTATGCATATGTTTGCCTTTTACAGGTTGCAGAAGGTAACATGTTCATCTGTGTGTGTGTGCATGTATATGTGATGGTTAATGGGGAAGCTCTGCAGTGCGAGTGACCCAAATGCTTGAGAAATGTTTTTAAGCTTGATACCTAAGCAGCTGCCAGCTTTTTTTCTACATGTAAATGTTGTTGACCTTCTGGAGAAACGGTTTCTCACAGCATGCAGCACTAGAATAATAGCTGTGTGATGTTTGAAGGTAGACGTGACCTCACTGTGTGCACACAAAACATCTTTCCCACCAAGTGGAAGTAAATTGCTTCCAGTCCTTCCTCCCTCTCCTTTTTTAGGGCAGCTGAGTGACATTTCATGAGGCCATGGCACATACATCTCAATAGTAATCACTTCAAACTTGTGACGCTCCATTTGCTTAACGATTAAGCACAGAGAGGAGGCTGAAAGAATTTTGCTGCTAATTCAATGCTTTAATGAGCCTGGTAATTAGAGCTAAATGTTAATGAACGGTAGGCACTGCAATTCAATGCCTGGGCAAGGGGTTCCAGCAAAACCCAAAGGGGACGGGGCATCTCTGAAGAGCTACTATGACATGAGATAAGTAAGGACAACACAGATCTTCAACAGTAGTGTTTACAGTAATACTATAAATACTATAAACTCTTATTATGCACAGGTAACTTCAGGTAACTTCACTGAATTGACATAAATGTAATCTAGATAGAGAAAGCAAGTTATTTTTTAATGTCTGGAACTGCCAGAAGTTGAAAAAAATTTAACAACTGGATCTGATTCACTGTGCCCAGATAATCTCTTTAAATTTATGAAACTGAAAAAAAAAACTAGCAATATTCAGATGTTTCTTCTTTTTTTTTTTTTTACATAGGAAAATTTATATTTAATAAAAGTCAGTCTGAAAAAAGGGGCAAAGATTTAAAGTGTAGAAAGAGGACAGGAATGAATGGTAAAAAAGAAAGGAAGATGGGGGAAGGGAAGAAAAAAGCTGATGGGGAAAGAGGATGCGGCTTCTCTGTGTGTATGCGAGAGAGAAAGAGACGGATAAAGAAAGTGGTGTTCCCCCTGCAGCAGTCTGTCGGCTCGGCGTTCACGGTGGCTGAGCAGAGTGGAAGGCACAGCCGGCCCGCAGGGAGCACTTGGCACGCCATCAGCTCTGCACCGGGCACGCTCACCGCCCAGCCAGCACAGCCCAAACACACAAGCATAGGCGATCAAAACAACGCCAAACAAACACACACCAAACACACTGACAACATGTGAGAGGAGGGGCAGGGGGTGGCACAGACATAGAAGAACACTGGTGTACTGTGTCTGTCGCTGAACCTTCATACTGTTCTGCTATATTTAATAAAAGAAGTGAAAAGATAAATGGATTACAGAACGGGAAGTATTGAAAGGACATGAATGTATCTCCAAGTTTTTATTGATTCTGCTAAATAAATGTTTCTGCTTTTTTGTTTTTTTTTGTTTGTTTTTCAAACCTGCAACATGTCACCATAAGTTGACGCAATAAGTGAGACTTTCTATTGTATAAAAATCTTGGATCATTTTGTTAAAAAAAATCAGTCAAATGTGAGGAAGATTCCCAGTTTACTCCTTTAGAATCAGCTGCTTTTTTCTTTTCTTTCTTTTTTTAAATTAACTTTAGGATATCTAAAGAAGCCATTCAAACTCTTTCCCTTCAATTCCACACAATACATTTTTTTGATTGTTCAAGTTAATTTAAAAGTTGCAACACAACCACTAGTTCAACTTTCACAATCACATTTTTGCTCCACAGTTGTTGTTGGTGTTTTTTTTTTTTTTTTTTTTGAAACTTGGAACCTTAATTTGTTAATTTACAGTTTCTGTTCTGACAATGTTAAGGTTTTGTTCTCTCAGTTTGATCTCCAACTTACTTCTATCATAGGACTGAGGAGAGTGGTGATGTCATTTTGACATTCAACACTTATGTTTGTTCTCAAGAGCTAAAACTTTTGCGATATTGTTGTAGTTGGTGGGCACAAAATTTAATGTTATATCAGGGCAAAGTTAACTTGGACCACAGCTAGTGTTGTCTTGGACTGTCTCATTGGATTCAAAATGTTATATCAACCATGCCCTGCTGCCATCAACATCACTGGCTAAATACAGAAACGACTGGTTCTGGGATGTGTTAAACCATTTGTGGGGTAAGGATGAGATCACTTTTGGTTTGCTGCAAACTGGCTTCGTCTTCCTATTCCATCCCAAAAGCATTTACCATTGCTGTTTTCTGCAATACATTCCACTGTGTCACTTTTATTTTGTGAAAATACCAGGTGCGCAGGTTTCTAGATCCATGATGTTTTGACTTGAGTGTTTTTTCTTCAAACCATCCGGACTGACTTTGTGGCACCAATGGAGCTTCACATGCTCCCAATGATTATTTGGGAAAAATCTATTAAAACATGCAAAGGTTGAAGCTGACCTTACAAACCACACCTTCATACATGCTATGGACAATAAAGTGGTTTGTGGTTTCAATTATTTTAGTAAATAGAATTTCAATCCAGAAGATGAAAAGTTGACCAATGTAGATAACACTTGATAATAAATAAATCTTTTGGAGAAAATTGGTATTGGTTTTGGTAAGAATTTTAGAATTTTTCAATGAGCTTAAGTGTGTTTTTCACCCCCTCAAATTGATATTTTTGTCTTCTAAGAAAATGGTTAGAAAATATAATTTTGAGGAGTGTAACTCGGGTGATTTTATAGCGTAAATGTAAAAAAAAAAAATCAGCATAGTTTCATTAAATGTCCTAAAGTAATTACGTTCATTGGTGAAGGGCACAACTGTGTTCTCTGTCCTGGCTTTTTCCTGCTCAGTGGCACTTGTCTATGTGCCAGTTAACAAAAAAAAAAGAAAGACAGAAAAAGATCATCAGTGAAGAGAGACAGAGGATTTTCAGCTGATTTCAAACAGCTCCTTTATGGCACTAAAACCACTCTGTAACCAGGCCCCAGGCAGCAGCTCTTGGAATGCCTAAATATACCAGCACAAGTGCCAATGAGAATTAGGTCCCAGGTTTCATCTTCCCTCTGGAACATACCTATAATGGACAAAGCAGGTCTTTTTAGTGCCAGTGCTGCTATAGGTTCCCAAATTGAAAAGAGCAGCTATTTTTGAGACTTGTGTTCCACCTTATATGATGAGCAACTAGACTGTCAGAATGTGAAGACCAAAGTCAAAAGTTAATTCAGTAAAATAAATAATTACTTTGGGTTTTAAAATTCTGAAGGGACAGTTTATACTGCTTCTAATGCTGATTTTAGTACAGGTAATAACACTATTCTTACTCAGCAAGATGTTCACACTACTGTATACTCCACGGGTCACTTTAGCTTAAAGATCAAGTTCTAAATAATCTAGCTGTACATTATTGTTATGGCCAGGTTGTAGGATGTAAAATGAATATATCATCATTTTATAATGGCTTCCAAGTAATCTCTTCATAGTGCAACTTCATTGTAAAGGAGCCAGTCTAAGGACTTCATTTTTAGAAAGGAATGTACTTTTCTTTTTTCTCTCTTTATTTTTCTCACACACCATTCTTTTGCCAGGTTGCAGCAATGACTGTATATAACTCTAAAAGACATCCACTTTATCTAGTAAGAGTGAATAATGATACCTCATATTAACTTAAGCTAAATTTTAACAGACATTTTTGCAGGGAACAACGACTGCAGCTTTTGTCTCCCATTTTTAACAATGACTCTGCTTTAAAGACTCCACACTTCAACTATAACTACTTTCCTTTTACTTCAGTTTTTTATGCTTTACTTTACAAGAATGGGATTTTATACTGGCAGTAACAATGTCTGGTGAGAAGCACTTTGTGTCTTAGAAGTTTTTACACCACGGGTCTTCAAAGCACCTTTCAACTCTGTCCGTAAAGAATCCTACCAGCCAACCATGATACACTAATTAATTAACAACCCCTACTTAATCTAATTAAACAGGTTGTCAGCACAGTCTAGCCTTGAGACTATCACTCACCTTTTCTTGGATCTAAGACCACACAGTTTGACTTCTATGTAATTAGACAGGTGTAGCCATTTTGATTGCTTTTTCTTCACATTAATTAGTGGAGGATAATTAGTTAAAATGAACAGTGCACTGAGCTCTTCACTCCTTTATCCTCCCAAAATGTGAGAAGCCACCTACTTTTGTTCAGTTGTTAGAAGTTCCGTTTTGTGAGTGAACCACGCGCTTTGTTCATTTCACACTTAAACTTAATGTAATTTGAAATGTCATTTTAAACAAAACCATTTATTTCTGATGTTGTCATCATTATTATTTCACAGAGACAAAAAATGGGGAATTTATGGGAAATTAATGGAAAAAACAGGAAATATATTGTTATATTTATTTTTTTCCAGTGACAAGATGTATCATTTAGGTTGAGACGAGTCAAGATCAAATCAAATTTGCATTTTCAGATCAACCAATTAACCAACTTTGTTACATAAAAACACATGAAACACACAGAATTAGACATCATAACTTTTAATTGGAGACATTAGTACTAACAAACAATAATGACATCAATAAACTAGCTTTTCTACATCCTCTGGATAAAAGATTAAAGAATAAACAGAGGTTAATTTGGCAGGGAAGTATGGGAAAGTTTGGAGAAACTGGTTGGTTAGCAGGCAGAGAAGAACAATACAGGTAAATCTGTAAGGTACAGAAAAGTTGAAACAAAATGCCTATGAGAAAGAGATGACACAGAGGACTGGTAAGACAGAGGTTGGGTGGAGGACAAGAGAAATTGATGAAAAGAACAGAAGGCTCTCTGTGAAAGAGTCAGTGAGGAGGATGGAAATATAATAAAGAAGAGAAGGAGGAAAATGAGTATCTGGATTCCTTCAGATGACAAGATAAGTTTTCTAGAATCTTTTGGGGCAAGAATATATCTACATATCATTAACATCCATAGAGCTACAGTAATGCTGTAGAATCATCAAATCACTTATGATTCTACAGTAGCATCTCAATATGTATTTAATGTTATATTATATTATATTATATTTTTACTGTGCTGCCAGTACCAGTACTGTAAAATTTACCGTGACAATGTGGTAATTTATTTCATTTTAACTGGAATTTCTTGCAGTGTCCTACTGTAAGATAGATGTTATTGTTTTTACCGATAAGATCTATAATAATTACTATTCATACCAAAACCTTCAACACAGTACATAACTGTAAACCCTCAAAATTCATTGACGTAAAAAGCTCCTCACTTTACGGAGGCAGTGACTAAAAACACCAAGTTTTAAGCGTCTAAATCTGATAATGGAGTGATAATTTGAAATAATATTTAAATCAAATAAGTGACTGACCACCACTGGAAATGCCTCAGCTTGCTGCTGAAAATTAACATATTTCAAAAAATATTTTAGACATTCATATTTACAAGCATAGCATAGTTTATGAGCAGGCTTGAGAGTAGAACTAATGTGTAGCATCCATAATAATTATTATTTTTTAATTACGCTTCAGGTTAATCTTCAGATTAATCAGATTGTTTTATTGCCATCATCTGACATTTCAGTATCCTATTTTAGTTTACAGTTAGATTTAAAATCACTAAACAGAGAATTTATATAGTTACAGCTTTGGAAATATCACTGTTTAGTCACTAGCTGTATCAGCCTTCAAAGGCTACATCATGCAAATGGTATTCCCCAAAGCTGTGCAAAAAATACCAGCATAGGGGAGGTTATAATTAAATCAGTTCATTGCTGCTCTGTGAAGGGACACGTTTTTGCCAATTGGACTGTCACTGGTTACCAATACAACATCAGCTTAAATCCTTCTTCTCACCCAGCAGGAGCCAGTCTGTCTGCATGGCATAGAGCCTGGTCACAGTTCTGGTTGTGTGTGGCAGGGTTAAACATGAAGTTGGAGGAGGGTGCAGAGATAGGCTGGACTGGGGTATTGGCTGACACTTGAAACACATGTGAGATCTGGCATGTGCTGCTTCAGTCTGCCATATTTGCTCCAACTCTGCTGTGCTGAAATTAGTTAAATGATCACAGGGGACACTTTATGACATGTACAGGTGGCTGTGTGTGTTTGTGTTTAAGTGCGTGTCCTTGGTTTGCATAAATGTATGTTATTATCTGCTTTGCTTGAAAAAAGTATGATTCATCTAGTTATTAGTTATTTTAAAACTGCTCTAATATTTTGGGGATTTCCATTTAAAAAAAAAAAAAAAGCTGAAATCTCTTTTCTTAACTGTCCATGTGGTAGGAATATGAAGGGTACCGTTGCCAGGCCCGCTGCAGTGATCATGCAGCTTTAGTGAGCCATCAGTCAAAATTAACAGCCTCATCGAGCATTCAGGACGGGCATCAATTAAAACCAGTGGAGCTCAATATTGTTTTATGGTATATTTACATTTTAAAGCTTGATTTAATTATCTTGGGAGCATAGAGCTTTCCCTGTGGCCCTCCCTTGTTCAATGCTCATACATCACTTCCTTCCATTAAAATATAGATGGGACATGAAGGAGAGATATGGACAAGACTCAATAGTCACAGAAACTGGTCGATGAAGGATGAAAAGCTAATATGAAAACTTTTAACAGCATTTTTAAAGTATAGTACTATGCAAATTTGACATGCATACACAGTGTTTTGTTTCAAAAAGATGATGTATACATTAATAAACCCTCTCATGCATTGAAAGGAAGGTATTGGTATTTAACTGTATTAATAAAGTTTCTTAAATCTACCCATCTACTATCCATCCATTCATCCATCCATGCAGTTCAGTTCAATGTGTAATGCCAGTTGATAACAATAGTCAGTCCATCTTAACAATATAAGTTAAAAAAAAAAAAAAGCTTACAATATAACAGTGAGCAGTCCAGTGATCCCCTATGAGCAAACTCTTGTCAACAGTGGGGAGGAAGAACTCCTTGTCACCATTAAAGGCCTTCAGTATCTCTTGCATCTCTGTGGGACAGACAACTATCTACTGTGACCGGCTGTGCAGTCGGGGAAAAAAGATGACAGAAAAGGGGAGCACAGAGACAAACAAGAAAACCGGACCAAAAAGTGATAAAGAAAATGTTAACTACATACAATAGTGCCATACAAATGCAATGAAAAGGGGCCTATCTAGCCCAGTCATTCAGGACAACACTACACCTGGATTTTAAATTGATGTCTAGATTTTACAGGTATTTAAAAAGATGCAAATATAAACACTGCTATAGATCTTTTATATGTGGTTAAAACATGTGGTCAAATATGAGTCTCTGGTTCTTCAACAGTAGTTCTGAAAAGCGAAGTAATTAAGTTTTTATGTAAGTTCGTTAAGGAAGATCTGTTCCCCAGTGCTCTTTCTGCAATCCTCTTGATAATATAGATTTTTATTTTTTATTTTTACTACTCTATATGTCTTTGTCACTTTAATTTTCCCAAGCTTCACTTTAATGTCAACACTCTTGTCCAATAATCTTTCTGATTGAGCTCTCTGAACAAATCAGGCCCTAGTCCCTATTCTTTAATTTCATTGTGATCAGTCACTTTCCCTTTCAGACAATCTGTCACGCAGCCCTCTTCCTCTTTATCCTAACCTTATCTGGGTTGCCCACGGCAACTCATCAAGTGTCAATCAACCAATCTGCTTTCTCTTCTTTTCCCTCACCAATGTCTAGTCCACGGGGAGTCCAGTCACTATTTCCTTCCTGCTCCTGAGATATCACTTTATACTTTCTTATCAGTCCAGTCATCAAAAATAATAAATTTTACATGTTCATATTTGGTGATTAAAAAAAATCATAAACAGTCTCTCCATATCGAAATACTTTACCACTTTCCTTGAAATCAATGGTTTTTGCAGTGAAATGTTATGATCAACAGTATTGAATGCTGCACAGATATCTTGCAGGAAAAGCACAGATTCAAGTCTATTGTCTGATGCTATGAGCATATCATTAGTAACATGTTCCTGTGCTTTTCTGTGTACTCTCAACCCTGAATGAAACTCTACAAATAAACCATTCCTCTGCAAATAATCACAGATTTGCAAAAATTCTGTACTTGATGTTACATCTATGGGAAGGACATGGGGTTTTTTTTCTCTTTGATGGTGAACATTTCATTTGTAAAGAAGTTCATGAATTGCTCCTGAGAGCCAAAGAAATACAAAGCTCAAGACAGCTGTGACTTTTGTCAGCCTGGCTGCACAGCTGAAAAGAAACCTGCTATCATGCTTTTCACCATCAGTCATGAATAGTATGCAATTCAGGTCTTGTTTTTAATTCACGAATGCAAATGGTCTTTGTAACAATCCCCATCCCTGTTCTCGTTGTGGAGTCATATATTTTTAGTAGTTTCACATCAAGCAGCAGATAGATTTAGAAAGCATACTGTAATGTAATATTTCTGTGTGTGTGTGTATGTGTGTGTTCCTTTGTATAATATTATAATGCAATGAGCAAATTTATTATATCATATTGACTGTGTTAGTTTATCTGTTCATTTGTGCTGTAAAAATTGCCTGATAGGCACAAATATAATGTAATAAAAAGTTTGTAAGTGGAGCCTTCTATGACTTCCCTAATAAGTACACTGGCCATTACAGTGTAGAAACTTGTCAGCCTAACTGGCTACATTCATAGCCTTATGATAATTACATTAGACTGATCCGATCTGTTAATTCTATAGGTGGTATTGACAATTTTTCAAGCATTAACAGTGCATTGACAGTGGGCTGTAGCTGTCCGTGGTGCTGAAACAGCACTATTGCATGTTTCCACAATGCAGCAGTTTTGTTCTCCACTCAGTTAAAGGTTAATCTTTGCTCATCTTTCTGTTTTTGAGTGGTGTATGCTTTAGAAGCACAGCTCTTTTTTTTCAGCTTTATCTGTGTGTGTTACATTTTTACATTTTTCATGTTATTGTGCAAATTGTGTAATAAAACTGGTTAGTTCCACAGTTCCTCGGCAAGAAATGTACTATATCTCAGTGTCCGTGTAACTTTGTCGCTCTAGATCTGTGTAATTGTACGTCGTTTCCCCACTCCACACTTTATATCTGTGGGTTTGTGCAGCATGTTAACATTGATCTACGAGTGTTCCATGTAATAAAAAATGTGTTTGTATGGACTTGGTCTTTATGAGTTTGCCTCCCATGGTTTTGTTGTTTAATTTGTGCAAAATGGGCTATTAAAGTTTCTCTGTGATGTGGTGCAATTCAGAAGCAACATTCAGAGGACCTTTTATATTTGTGTTATAAATAGCAATTAAGACTTGGAAGTGAAAACACTGTCCTGGCACTGAAAAGCACAATACTGAGAGAAAAAAAGGCAAAGATCTTTTCTCAATTTGGGATTTGATTTTTGTGTTAGGACCATGTCTTTGGGGAGAAGTAGGGAGACGCTACAGACTAAAGTAAATGCAGAAGATAAAAGAACAAAAGTACAGGCATAGAATGACAAAGGAGGAGGATAATATAAAAGAAGAAGCACTCAAAGTGGAGATGGATGTAGTGCATTAAAAGTGTGAGAATCTTTAGGGAAGATGAAATGGCAGAAAACTGAGAGGAGGTAGATGGACAAAGTGATGGGGAGAGAGGATTAAGAAATGGAAAGCTAAGGGACCTACGTGGGAGGTATGAATTGTGGGTAAGCATAGAGGGATCTATGGGCAGATGTAAACTGAGGTAGATGGAGGAAAAAAAGAGAGAGAGCTAGTGGGTGCAAGAGAGACACGGGTGCTGATGGAAGAGGGAGGTAGAGTGAGATAGAGGGGAAACCATGTATTAAGTCAATGGGATAATGATGTGTCAAAGCGTGACCAAGCTGTGAAAATGGGAAAATGTCTTTCATCATCACTAAAGTGTCCTCTCCCTGACCCCTTCAGGTGAAAATTAAAATGGTGGGGACGCAATGGAAAAACAGTTTCAATTTACTTCTAAGTGGAGTAACATTGATTCTGGGTTGAAAGCAGGGCCCGGAGGCTTACAGACACAAGAGACCAGTCTTTCTCTTGGTCTTTCTCTCTCGCTTTCTCCCCTCTCTCTCCCTCCCTCCCCTCTCTCATCTATCTGTGTCTGCATATTGATTTCCTGTATTTAATCACAAGATTCTTAATTATTTAACCTGAAAAGCTGCTCCGATTTCAGGATTATTATAACATTTATATAGTAACACTGGTGTTGATTTAAAGTGAAACCATATAAATGGTGAAATGATGAAAAGAACATTAAAATTGAAGGGTTTGCTGTTGTTGATGTGACAGTGGTTCTCAAAGTGGTGGGAAACCAAGTAGTGAGATACAGAGTGGAAGGCACTGGGAAAAAAATATGGAGTAAAACTTGAACTAATTAAACTAAAACTAAGTATCATTTGATTATGACTTAAATCTGAATATGAAAAATTATATTTGGGAAAAAAAGTCTGAAAACCAAATCATTAGAAACATGAAAACAATGAATATGAAACAAGCTTACGATGAGCAAAGAGAAGGAATCATGGAGAGCAAATGATTATATGAAAGTGATGTTAACTGATGAATTATATATCTGTATTGTCCAAAAAGATGATTTCAGAACATTTGTCTGTTGCATTTCCAGTGAAACATTTAAGAAAATGTTCTCATTAATCTGGATTTCATGTTGATTAAAGAACCAGGGAAGATTTTAAACATTACCTCAAAAGTAAGTGTCTAGGTGTACATTGAAAATTTGAAAATTGAAAATTCTTATTCATTTGCTAGAAGTTGGATTTGGTGATGATGATGTTATTTTTTGAAGCTCCATCCATCCATCCATCCTCATCCGCTTTATCCGAAGTCGGGTCGCGGGGGCAGCAGCCTAAGCAGAGAAGCCCAGACCTCCCTCTCCCCAGCCACCTCCTCCAGCTCATCCGGGGAACACCATGGCGTTCCCAGGCCAGCCGAGAGATATAATCTCTCCAGCGCGTCCTGGGTCTGCCCCGGGGCCTCCTCCCGGTGGGACATGCCCGGAACACCTCACCCAGGAGGCGCCCAGGGGGCATCCTTGTCAGATGCCCGAACCACCTCAACTCAACTCAATTTTTTGAAGCTGATTAGCTGATATGTCAACTACTTTTTATGTCCATCAAGCTGGAACTGGCTTGATGGACATTATTGTTTTTCGTTTGTAAAGTCCAAACTGTTCAGGCTCAGGCTACACACACGCATACATGCACACACACACACACACACACACACACACACACAAAATATTTTTAACATATTATTGATCTGTGTATTAGCTGAAAACAGTCAGTTGAACATTTTCCAAATGTGCTGATTATTTTTTTTTGTAAGATTTTGTATCTAGGGGTTTTTATGTGAAAATCTTAAATTAAAATTATGGATTTCACAATCATTGTAATGTTTAAGAAATCCACAGGAAGCTGTTAATTACTACTGATATAATGACAGCCTGCATTCATTCTAAACCTGCCACTAAAGACAAATTTATTTCGGGGTATTATATAGAGTTGAACAGGTAGTATTATGGACATTCAAATTTCTTTCTTTATTATCTGAGCAGCTGCAACTGAAAACACAGGCAATAATAAATATCCTAATCCAGTCACCACATAACACACAAAGAAATAGCAAATAGTAACATCTTGATGCTGTAAATACTGCTTAATAGATGTTTTGTTGACAAAATCGAAAATACAGGGAGACTTTCAAGGAAAAAGTACACTAGTTCTAGACACGGTGTGGCCCCATAGCGTGTTGTGTGTGGTACAATACAGTATGAAGGCTTAGCCTGTAGCGTGACCAAGCTGTGCTTTCAGAGCAAAGGTGAGAAGGTAAAAGAGGACCTCAGGCATGAACTCACACAGAAATACAATATTACCTCAGCTATAAAATACGAACGAAGTTCAAAAGTACACATATGCACAAAAATACCTTCACAAAACTGAAGGTTGAACTCAAAACATACTTAAGTGAATGAGTCATAATGTACCAACTCAACATACTTTCAATATTTGTGAAACACTCTGGAATTACAGCTTAAAATAAAAAGCTATGATTTCAATTAATAGAGACTTTCTCAGCCATGTGAAAAGCATACTAGTGATGAAAATACTTCAATTCGTAATATATAATAAAGTTAAGATCTACTTCACAGGCAGTGAGAAGGCCACAGATCTGAGTTTGTATTCTTCTCTGTATGGTTCTTAAATTTCTAACCACAACAAATCTCAAACAAAATTTTGAAACTGGAGAGGGGTATTTGGAGAAAAGAAATAAAACGCTATATTGAGTATAAACGAGGATTTCCAGCAGCTGAGGCACCTGTTCAGTAACTGACACTGAGTGGGGGAAAAATGCAAATCCCCATTAATACATTATGATCAGTTAGTGCAATAGGCAGAAAATTATTACTTTCATAAGGTTTATCCATCCCAGAAGTGTGGTGACACATGATATATATATATTTAAATCTAAAACAGAACTGTAACATTTTACAGCATTAAACTTCAACCTTCTCAGTGAAATTGCCCCACGGTCGAGGATTCTTCCTCGATTTGTATCAAAAAAGGGGTTTAAAACTGGATTGGCCTCAGCATGCTGTGTGACTGCACTCAAACAGCCCCAGCTTTGCAACACATATGAATGCTTCAAGAGAAAAAGCACTGTGACACATATTGACTCATGCTGGTCTGGAGACAGTATTGATTTCCCAGTCAGAGATCCAGAGACAGCGGCATACAGCTGAGGAGAGAGGGGCATATTAACTCACCGACTGCTATCCAGGCCACATTACGGCTTTTGCAAACCGCATACAGAAGTGGTGAGAAACCAAATTTCTTACCCATAATAGAGATTTCAAACACGAAAGGAATTGAGCTGTTTATTTCATTTCAAAGTAAAGTGTCTAGTGTCTGTTTTCATGTATTGCTGCATTTCTTGTCAAGATTACATGTCAGCCTGGACATTTATTTTAGGCTCTATCTGAGAAAGGCACCTCACTGGTGCAGTTGTGCGCTTATGTGTTGATGGCATGTTTGATGTTCACCTTGGTCAAGTGCAGAGAGGTTAATGGTGGCCACATCAGCAGGTGACTTAAAAAGCATTTAGCAGTTATTATTGATGATGCAATTACTGTCCAGACAAAGGCAAAGTATGCTTCCCCTCTAACATTATACCACAGGAGCTATGCATCTTGCTGCAGGCTGGACTCTCTTCTCTCAGACCTCCATTCTGTAACCTCCTATTTTTGGAAAATCATGTTGTCACTTGATGGTTTATTTTTTTCATGATACAGAGAAAACATAATCTACACAATATACTAGCAGATTGTCTGATTGTTGGGGTTTCTCTGTAATTTTGTAGGGTCTTTACATTACAATATTAAGCACCTTCAGGTGACTGACTGATAGATCATTGAATTGATAGATCATTCATGACAGGCTTTAATGAAAATGGGAGAAGAACATTTTGAATGGGAAATCATATAACCAGGTAGAAATTGTCGATTACATGCATGGCACTGCTCAATTAATGAAAAATATACATTTCAAATGAAAGGATTGGCATTCCTGTGGCACCTGACTCTTCAACACTTCTATTTTTATTCAAGCCACATGAGAATAATTGACCCCCTGCACAGGTTCAACTTCCAGGTGAACAAGCTCATTGGTGGGTCAAAACAAAACTCTGTCAAGTCATCAGGTGTGCTGATTTGGGTTTTGGATAGCCCGCCCTTCACCTAATTAGAGCCTTGTGAGACCTCCTGGGTGGCTGCTCATGGTAACCTGCAATATAAACACAACCTGTCCACATGAAGAGTGTGTGTGAGTAGCACCGATTTCATTTTACACAGCAGGGGGAGATTTTTACTGTTATTACCTGAGGGCCGTTATGCAGACAGATGCCATCTCAGTTGGAGGCGCTCAAGTGAACAGCACGCTCTTACACATGCAAGGGTGCACACTTGCATACATATTTAGATGCATGTTTTGTTAGTCATCGTGTGGATCTACTTACAAACACATTCATTACTAATGTCTTGTGATACTAGACTTTTAGGAGTTCTGACAGAGAGGCCACATTTCTCTTATACTGGCTTTTTGTCATTGGTTCCCTGTTAAAATCTTTCTCCACACATATCAAGTCTTCAATAATCAGTCCCTGTCATATCTTAAAGATTTCATGGTATCCTATTTTCCCAATAGAGCAATTTGCTCTCACACTGCAGGCTTACTTGTGGTTCCTAGAATTTTACAAAGTAGAATGGGAGGCTGAATGTTCAGCTATCAGAAGACAGACTCCTTCTCTAAGTTTAAGATTAGACTCAAAACCTTCCTTTTTGATAAAGCTTACAGTTAGGGCTAGATCAGGTGACCTTGAGCCATCCCTTAGTTATATTACTATGGGCTAAGAGTGCCGTGGGACTTCCTGTAATTCTAACACAACAAACTCTTCAGATTCACAAACATCAAATGTTGAGTATTTCTCTTTAAATAAAACATCTCTTTACAAACTCTGAATCTATCCATTGTGAGGGTCATTCAGGGTCATGTAAAGATCATACTAGCATGATCCTTACATTCTTTTTCTTCAAGGATACGCTAATCATCATAGCTAGCATAGCTTGGCGATGCTTTTAATATGGCAGTAATACACAGTGAGTTTTAAAGCTTTACACTGTAAGATTATTCAATTTAAATGTGCTGTAAATTAGAAGAGCTGCCACAAATTAGTTCTATAGCTATATGTATTTGCATAAATGGTCAACTGTTCCACTGATTCTTGAAGTTTGGGTCTTGTATTCATGGTTATTAAGTAACACAGTAGAGATATGGCAATAAATGTCCAATTTACACTTTACTATGTACTGCTGGAAAACTAGCTTAAGTGTTTGCCAGCATCAAAATATAAATCTAATAAGCACCATGCCCTACAGCCACTAGTGACTCATTTATCTTGGGAAGACAGGAAATATGAAAACCCTGAGACGGGTGATAATAATTGTGTATGCGTTACTTGTCAGGTTGTTCAAGTGATCATACCTGTCACAACTGTATTACTATTTCACTTGACAGTTTCTCTATGCCTTCATGCTTTTGAGAAACATTATTGGTAGTAGGGTGAAAAAACGACAGGGGCTTGTGGCTTAGCACATTATTAACTGGTACACCCGTCAACCTGTGCTGCAGTGTCATTGACCTTGTCTTTGTTTTGGTATTTTTCTATGCAGAGAGATGCTACTATTGTGTTGTGGGATTCAATGGAAGCTTTTCACAGCAGGTTTGGGAATTTTTGTTGTGCAAAACAAGGTAGCCAAATGTGTATAGAGGAAATACAACACAGCACTAAATTGTATATTATAAGATGGATAACCATAAAGATTCTATCGAGTACTCCTTGTTTTACAAATTAAACTGCCTTTCTTTTATGTACTTTAAGATAAAAAAGCATGATACTATGTATTGTACAATGCATGCCATGAATTATGAAAAAAACAGAAAATATGTGCTGCTATAAAAAAAAATAGATAAAGAACTCTTTGAGATAAAGATTGAATTATTTCCCCAAATCTTATTTTAAAGATGTATAGATGCAGAAAGAAAAAGCTTTTTTCTCTCATATGACAGAAACAGATATGCAACACAAGCACCATGGGCAATTTCATTTGGTATATTCAAAATGATCTTATATTAACATAGTGGAGTAAACTATAGTGAAGCACAGCATGTTGTTGTCATGGCATGGTTAAGTATATTTTTCCAGGTTTAATGTTTTATTAAACATAAAAAAATAACAAAATGTGTTCATAATAAAAAAAAAGACTAATATTTGCAGTTATATATTATCCAGCAGGAAACTGGGCTTTTTTCATATAAAACTTAGATTTAATGTTGAATTGTAATACTTCTCACATATATAAAAGCAGTTGTCCAGCTCTTTTCTAAGACCTAAAACATTAATATCTCTGATCAAAAGTAATGGTTGCAGAGTAGAGTTGATCAGAATCAAATGGTGCCCTCTAGCATTGACAGCAATAAACACAGAAATAACTCATCCCACTTTTTACGTCAGGAAATTAAACCCTGCTGCAAATGTGTATTTTCTGCTTACCACGTGGAAACAAAATCAAGACAAAACACCCAATTATTCACATTCTTCAGTTTTTCATTTTTCTGCCTCCTTCTCTCTTATTCTTTTCTTTCATCACTCTCTCATTACTCACATAATTCTGTTACCTAGCACCAAGATGAGACATCAATTCCTCCACCGCTGAGAATTGCAAATTAGCTTTGAGTTAGCTCTTGAGGACATGGGAGGAGACAGGAGTGGGAGGAGGAGAAGAGATAAGCTAATGAGTATGTTTGAATTAGCCTTCACTCGCAGTGGGAGAGAAACAATGCTAGGAAATTTGAAAGAATTTCAGTGACAAATTGGGGAGTTTTAATATCGTGAGTGACGACTTGCATTACAGCTGCATGCAGTGTTGGTTTCATTCCAGTGTGGTTTGGGTGTTACAGAGCAGGTTCCAGCCAGGGGGAAATTAGCATTCTACAAAGCTTCAAACTAGCCTTGCAAGGTCATTTGATTGAAAAAATAATGAACAATGAGGTAAACATAAGGGAAATTAGATCAACCAGTCAGTTAACCACACAACCTAGCTTTAATAATTAAATGCAAAGTAAGTGCCAGACTTTTGGTTTCCTGAAGGACAACCAGTCTGTCAGTTACATATTTTAACCCATAAATTTGCAAAAAAAAAAAAAAAAAAAAAAAAAAAGCACTTTGTCACTCTGCTTTTTGTCAAACACCGCCTCCTTTTTATATTTGAACATTTTCCTCATTCTCTTCCACAAAGGCCAGACCGGGACAGATTAAATTTCAAGCATAAATAAATATTGTGAAAAGGTCACCTTCCATCTGTTATTTGTGCAACCTCTAAAAGTAATTACATACAGAATGGTGTCGGCAAAGCTGTTTGTGTGCTTTCGTTGTCTAAACAGCATATCTCCCGGAGCTCATTTCATATACACCTGTGGACTATGCAATGGTAAACAGGTCCAGTAAACAGAGGTAAACACAAAATCAGATGGCTTGCGCTGATTCATTTAAGGGTATTAATTGTACATTGTAAAACAACAAAGTACCTATTACAGTTATCTTGTTTCCACTGTGAATCTACAGATAATGAGTTCGAAAAAGAGAATTGTTTTGCTTAAATTTGATTTCCCCAAAATCCGCTCTGTGCCACATTACTGAATATGAGATATTGTCCCTTTTTGGGTCCTACAGGAAGGACGAATGCATAAAGATGTTTATAACACATATCTCAGCGCTAAAGAGAGTTAGACCTTATAAACTCCTAGGTGATGCATGTATTATAAATGGAATAATATGCAGTGTCTTCTGAGCAGCACAGCATTGCGTGCTTGCCTCCTTTTAGGAGAGGCAACCGAAAGAGGTCAAACGTGACATCAGGGGAAGGCAAGTGAAGCACCACTCTGCACTTTGAAGGAAAAGAGAGAGGACTTTCTCTTGGGACTGATTTTAAAGGCCAGGTTTTTCTCTATGTGGTCTAACTCTACATTAAATTTAAACTGTATGTTCCAACTTAGGGGTGGTTTCTCTTTCTAGAATTGTATTTGGTTGTTTTTCTGAGTACAAAGCTGTGGTATGTCACTAGCAATTATGTGCCTGGTCTGTCTTTAAAGGTAACAAAGGCTCTGTGAATATATTTGGCTTGTCAGTTACATTTTTTTAAAAAAGAGTTTTCAAATAAGAAAAAATAAAAAGACAAGACCTCGAGGGAAATTAAAAGGAGAGAATTTAAAAACAAAGAAACAATTAAAAAATATTTTAAAAAGCACAAATTAAATTAAAATATTAATAGTGAAAACTGACAGAAATATTCACAGACTAAACTGGGTGGAACTAATCTGCAATCCGAGTGCTGCCAGGAGCAACACCATTAAAAAAGCGCCATGTAAGGTCACATTTAAAGCAGTATGGGGCTAACAAGCACTGTGCTTATAAACAATACATTAGGAGAAAAAGCTGCTTCTAGACAATATTATCGTCTGCGTTAGGGCAAAACACATTCACATAGAAAGTCTGAAGGGAGGATTGGTAGGATGCTGTGTGCCAAAATAATCTGCGAGACAATTTTCTGGCTCCAGACTGCTGCTATCAGTTTGAGAACAGTTTATGTTATCTTGGGGATTAGTAGTACATTCATATGCAGCTCTGTAATCTGGTCACTGCTAATAATGTCAAGATGGCTCATATATGTTGTGGTCTATGATCGATTTGTTCATTTTAGTCAGAAAAAATAACAACAAAACAAATCAATGATAAAAATTCTGAATTATTTTTGATATATTAGGTTGTAATTGGTTATGGGCTAATAATAAAGGGTTGTTTACGAAGAATAAAAAAATCATTACATCATAAAGTAGCTATGATTATAAAATTCTTTAGGGTAAATAGCAAATTTCATCAATATGTTGGTTTTTTTTGCCTGTTTTTCATGTAAGTATGATTATAAAATGGAATAGAATGCATGTGTCAACTGATGTCAAGCCAAAGGATATACCAGCACTGGATATTTAATGTAAAATAATGCATAAATTGAAAGTGAAATACAGCACTTTTGCTTTCTGGTTTGCATGATTTATAATGCATATTTTCTGTTGGCTATTTACATTTATTTGCAATCGACATGTATATGTATATTCTTTTCTTTGCAAAGGTTTTCACCTAATGATTAATGACTACTAAAACTAATGGAACTAAACTGCTGGACCTGTCAAAATAAAAGGAGGGGAAGCCGGAGAAGCTGTTGATTGTTGAGTGCAATCTAGTTACAATCCTTTGGGTCGATGCATCACTCAAGTGGGGAAGCTGCACACGGCTTCTAAAATCATAACTTGACAGTGAAAAAATGAGAGACTGGGAAACTGGAGGACAAGGAAATAGAAATCTGCAAGCTTTGAGCTGGAACACTAGGAGCAATGACCTGGAACTCTGGCAGCAGACAACAATCAAGATAAGATAAAGTTACACAAAAACCTCATTCAACTCTACTAAGTTCTCAACCTGCATGCTGAAATTAAACACGGCTGATCACGCTATCAAGGGAGCAACTCAAGATGGAGATAATGTTAATACAAGATTACTGTCTCACTTAGACATTAGATTTGTCTGGGAAGGTCATGCAAAAATTCCCTAGCGAACACTATCTAGCTATATCTTTTTCATCCACCTATGTTATTCATGTAGACTTCTAATTTAAAATGGACGTGACCCTATGACATCCTGGGGGCTGTATGACATTGTTTGTTTCATCTGACGGACTTCAGACAATTAGGTTATTAATTTGCATGCTGTATTTATGTGAATTCACTTATATGCTTTTGGCATTTTGTAAGGTCATGAATTCTTTGAAACTGAGATTGCAAGGTTTTATTGCTATGGTGACAAGATTAAATTAAAAGGAATAATATATACCAACTGCATTAATTGACATTAACAGTTTCATCTGTTTCTTCTGCTACTTCTTTCTGCTCTCATTTCATACTATGGCAAGGGTGACTGATGCGCCACATATGGCTTGATTTTATCCATTTGAGCTGGACCAGTAAAGCCACTTAACTTTTAAAAAACTAGCTCAAATAAAACTAACAGTTTGGACAACTACTCTCATGATGCCCCAGCCAAAAACATATATATACTTTCCTAACCATCATGAGTCTTGGATGCCATCTTCAAACCTCCAAATAACTTATTTGGGAAGTTATTTTGAAGAATTATCTGAATCGATTGGTCACTGGAACATAAAATGATTAAAACCTGCCCCCATATAATGTTTACTGTCCCCATAACTCATAGTTATGTGTTGTTGATGAATTCTTTGAGGATTCTTTGACTGCCACATCTCTCCATTAAAATATCTCTGACTAAGTTAAACAAAGCACTCAGTTCTGGATTTGGATTTCTTCAATGTTACACCCCAAATTGACTAACTGTCAGGTGGATTTGTAGTGTATGAAACAAAATAACAGCAACAAAATATATATTTAATTAATCTATGCCATACTCAAAAGCACAAGGAAATATTAATGTCAAATGCTGTATAATATATGTCAATTTCTGTGGGATTGTGTACGGCTGTTTAACACTCAAGTAGTTAGTTGCAGTTTTAAAACTCGGCCTTCTGTGCCAAGGTCTAATGTGAGGCAGCTTGTCGTAAACTCTTTGTTGGCCTCGCAGTCCAGGAACCATGAGGCTAATAACATCACTGTTGTTAAAATTTACTGTGTTTCTACTCGCTGGAGTCAGATCCCTCATTGATCAGAGTAAATCAACTCACCAAACTATAAAACATCATCTCAGAGTGATACCACTAATGATCTGCCCCAGCTGACGAGACCCACTGTCTGAAGGGTTGCTGAGGTATCAAAGTCTTGCTGTCTGTCTCCTTTCCCCCCATGGCATCCTCACACTTCATCTAATAATGGAAATTTACTGCAGGTCTTTTTTTCTTGCTCACTTGGCGAGATAAACAGCCTGATGAATCAGGCGTAATGCACAGGCTTACGGGCACAGACAGCACGCAGCCCACAGTAAATATGTGCAGACAGGATCGGATTTCAGCATTAGCAGTGAGGAGATGCATTTATTTGCCTCTCACCCAGACTCATAACAGCACTGAGCCTCAATTACCACGTCTGAGAAGTGCAGATAATACATGCAAACGGCACCACTCCCAACCATTACCAGCACATATATAGAGTTTGCTTTTCACACTGTCTGAACTGCACTTCATTGAACAACGTTGTAGCATTTATAGTCAAGTGATTATCCACTAAAAGATGAACGGACAATATGTGTGTATTTGTTTGCTGCTGCTGCACATGTTTGAGCATGTGCACAAATGTGTGCCAAGCAATAGTATAAATTAAAGGGATCATGTGGTTTATTCTCTTATGCTCAGAAATTTTGCATAATTTAAAATACTTTGGCGGGAGGTGAGAGTCCCTGTGATATAAAGTACCATTCTTGAGCTATATTTTTCATGTCACTTTTCCCTTTTACTTGTGGTGTGTTGGGCATTTATGAGAGCTAATAAGCTGCAGGCCAATGTATCATCTGAAAGGAAGCAGATATAAAAGTCAGAAAAAGCAATTTTTATATTATGTTAAAGATTTGAGCATTGTTGTGTGAAACAACTTTATATCACATGCAAATGCTACTTTTGTTGTTTTTATAATGTGTAATTGACAAGGTAGCTGTTCAACAGACAATAGCAGCCAAACCGTGCCAGAAAAATAAGATGATTATGCTTATATACTGAAGCAGTCTGGTTTCCGTTATGTAACAGCATGACCTTAAAGCTGTGAAAACTAAATTTAGACATGTATCGAATGCACTGAGACTTGGCTTGGACTTTTCTTGAATGTGCTTTATGAGACTTGGACCTTGACTTGATTTTCTCTTTGTTTGTTTTTTTAATTCAAAGCTTGAATGGGATGCATTTAGTGGCTGCAGACCAACAATGTGCAAAAAGAAGAAAATATTGTATAAAAGAGAAAGAAGGAGAAACAAAAACCAAAGAGTATTACAAAGGAAGCACGTGAGTAAAACAAAAATGAAACAAAGGGATAATGAGTGTGTGGTGATGGAGATTGAAGAGTTGCAAATGTTTTCTCACCACATCTCTCAATTCTCACTGTCTCTCTCTTTCCTGCTCCCTCTCTCTCTCACACATATTATTATTATAATCACCTGTTGTGTGTTGTTAAATCTGTATTGATATATGTCATAAAAAAGCAGCACAAAAAGAAAAAAAAAGGAGAAAATGATTCATAGCCACTTTGGATTTCTAATGTCTAATGTGCCACTGTGTTCAGATATGGCATCATAATAGAATCACTGATTAGTGATGCCCCAGTGTGAGAAGGTCCTCTTAAGCCAGCAGCTTAGCTGCAGTGCAGCCTGGGTGCAGTGTCAGCTCCCTCCCCCCTGCCCCTGCCCACTGGATGTCAGCCCTGAATTGTGTTTTGATGTTTCTTCAGACCCACAATTGAGCTCCATTCTCAGCAGCCAAAACAGACATTTGTCAATTCATATGCATCAGGGCACTTTTTCCCCCCTCCCTCTCATTTTCCTCAGCTTTCTTTCTCTGTTGTGTCTTCCTTTCGTTCTAGCTCTGCTGCACTCAGTAACATCAATCGAGCAAGAGGATATGAGTGGCCGCGAGCCCCCTACTGCTAGTGGTGTCACATGTGATTACCATTATTTATAAAACTCACTCAGGCTCGGTTGCGAAGTCGGCCTCTCCCGGCCTCCGTCCCTGCACACTACAGTCAATATTTGCACGCAATCCTGAACTGTTGAGAGTTTCCATGGTGGTGAGAGCCTCCATTACATGAAATATTCAGGGCGAACGGAGACTCCCGTGAGGCCAAGCGCAGGGTTTTTACTCCGATTTGATTATACGACATGATTTTTTCATGAGCTATGACAGTCCTGTTGAATTAGAGTCAGCTCTGAATCTTTGTGATAGTCACGGAAGCCAAAGAGGAGGAGCAGGGTGTCCTCTTCCCTGACTCTGTCTTTAACTCGCTCTGTCTGTCTAACAGGGAGAATAAAATTTACCTGAATTAAAGAATCCCTTGTAAAGCACAAGATATGCATCATGTGTGCTATAATATCATGTTATGGTTAATGGATCATTTGTTTTCATATCTCCACCTACCTATCATAAAGATGTTGCTGATATCAGGGTTGATAGACTGAATGCTATCTGTGGCCCTGAAATACATTTTGTTTTCAGTTTTTTCCAATATGTTACATTTTGTTTTGTTTTGTTTCAATAGTAACAAAATATACAAATAAAAAAATTGATTAAAGTATTTACTTCTTGCACAATAGTAATGGGATATTGGGCATTCCAGTAAATTCTTGTTATAGCAGTTATGCTACAAAACTAAGTGCATCACATCCATCATTTCAGAAGTGCATGGCAATGAAAGTCTCATATTCCACAAGGCAGACATCTGTCCTGGTAACTTCTCTGAAATAGGTAGGCAGTAATTTACTCCTTTTATGAAAGAAGAAATTTAAGCTGTGCATGATGTCAATTGTTTATTTAAATAATTGGCTTTAAAGCTATAAGTACACAAGCGCATGATATTTTAGATAAAAGAAAAAGCAAGAGAGATAAAAGGAATCATGCATACTCGCATATTCAATGACAACAGTAGTGAAACTAGCAGTTACTGTATTAAGAGTGTAAAACATTCATTAATGATTTCAGATTTAAAAATTAGACCTACTACCACATATAAATGAAACATACGTAAAGGGAATTTAATAATACTGTGTTGTGGCTGTTTGTTGATTTTATGGCTACATTCCAATGAATGCTTAGCATAAATATTTACATATCTTGATGTAAAATGGCAAAGAAACTGCAGATTCCACCATCTACAGTTCATATTATTAAGACCTGTCTAAATCTCTGTAAAAATCTTTACAATATATATTTTTTTACATTTTCTCTATCCATATTGATGTGCTTATGATCTTTGTCTTGTTGCATGACCCAGTTTTGGCCACACTTTAGCTGTCAGACACATGCCTTTTACATGTCCCATTAGAATATGTTGGTATATTGAGATATTCATGGACAACTCAATTTGAGGCATGTACGACGAGGCAGAATTTGGAGTTATGACTCCTGGTTAACCCTGTGGTTTCTGTACTTCGAAGGTGGTTTACTTTTCAGTTAAATATACTGTCTGGGGGAAATCTATTCAACTTATATACATTACAGTGCACTTATTGACAGATCACATTATGCATGCATTACAGCTGTATTGCTCTGCAGTAAAGTATGGTTGGTAAACTGGCTTGCATGCGGACTAAAAATGAAAAGCATTTTTTGTTATAAAAAAAAACCAAAGTGTTGAGCAGATGAAATTCTCTAACAGTCAAAAATAGAGAAACATTTCACTTTCAAAACCACAGCAACTGGACGCTTGAAATGTTTCACACAGCATTGTTAAAAGAAGAGGTGATGTAACACAGTGGTAAACAAGTTCATGTCCTTTTTTGGGAAAAGTTTTGGAGGCATCAAATTCAAAATGAATATATTGTTCTTCAAATAAATAAGACAATTTCTCACTTTTAAAACCCATAAGTTAAGTTATTGTTTGAATGATTTCATAATTGCTTTACCTACATTTTCATAGCGTTCCAACTTTTTTGGAAACAAGTTCGCATTTTTTCAATAAATTACAGCATATTGATAAAAACAACAAATGAGTCTGATTTTGCACCTATAATTTCTTCATTAAAGACAATAGTAATTACTGCATACGGTATACTTATTAAAATAATACACAAATAAGTATATATTTTAAGACAAATCTTATATGACATCTTTAGATGGCTTTGCATACATCAGAAAATGAGAGAAAAAAGTGTAAATGTGTAACTGCCTAATTAAAACCATTCAACTTATATAACAGGTATAAAAAACAATGAAAAAGAAAAAACAAAGAAGTAAAAAATGAAGAAAAGAAAAATATGTTGTAGTCAAACTAATCAATCTTACTTAGTGTGCTCTTTTTTTTGGTTATGCTTATGTAAATGATGTCGCCTCTTCTTCCATTGTTCTTGAACAAATGAATAGTAGGAAAAGTGGAAAACTAACTTGCTGGTCGGATGCAATACTGTGGAATCTCTCAGTAAGTCCCCTTCACTGGGCTGCTATGCTCCAGCAGTTATATCATAAATGTAGATTCTTGCTCAGCAAAGCTTTGGCTGTACTCAACTAGTACAATTTCTAATTTGAGGTAAAGGCATAAGCGTTGGTCAGCTGACAAAAACACACCTGAGTCATTTCTCACTAAATACTCCCCATTCTGCCATTAATATGTTTTTTTTAATCAATTTTAATTTTTGGCCAATTTATGCTGGTTGGTAGTAATTTACTTTCTATCAGTGTAGCACATAATTTTCTTTATTTTTTAGTTTTCAAAAATATGAACAAAATCACCTTGGATTAATTATTTCTTAGAAAGTTTTCCTATATTTACTCTTTTGCTCAATGATGAAGAGGCACCGAGACTCTCAGTACCTGACTGCTTCGTTACTAGGACAGTCAAGGTCATTCTTAACACCTGCCTTTGGTCCACTGAACCAGATGATTGTCAGCTGAATCCAGCATTGTCGATTTGGCCTTTTGATTCTCACATACACAAATACACACTCACACACATACACTACTACACATGCATGTACACAGACTGAGAGATTATTGGCTCCTGGCTCTAACAGGCTGAATCCTGGCTTCCCAAACACACACTTGTTTATAAGTGACCCAGCTTTAAGACATGATTGGTCAGAAGCCACGAAGGTGGACAGAATACATCAATAAGACAGCAATAAGAGAGAGAGTGAGAGAGAGAGTGTGTGTGTGTGTGTGTGTGTGTGTGTGTGTGTGTGTGTGTTGACAAGCTAACTAACAAGCATTTCTATCTGTAAGAGGAACCTCAGTGACATTAACTTTAACAGAGTCAAAGAACATGTTTAAGGGCTTGTCCAACTGTCGCCACTTGACAGAAAAGTACACACACACACACACACACACACACACACACAGTGTAAGTCTGGGTTGAATACTGATGAAAGATTCAAGTTTAATACTTTCTTTATGTTATACAGCATACAATGCTTCTGTAATAATCTCACATATTAGTGCAGGATTTGAGAGTTTGATTTTCCTTTTTGCATTATGAAAAAAGAACTTACCACTGAAGTTAACTTTGGATGAATGCCATTGGTTGTCATTGTCATTTATATTATAAGCCTGTCTTCTAATTAAGGTCATTTGTGCCAGTTAGTTTAAACTTTCTGAGTTTAAATTTCAGCTTTACAAACTCAATGACTTATTGTATTTATCCTTTTTTCCCCCTTTTGGATTGTCATATGCTGCAATTACTAAGCAGATTTAAAAGATTTATATTCATTCAATTTAATCTCCTGTCATTCTAAAACAGATTTCATCCAATTTGAGGACTTAATGCTGTAGCATGCAAGCTAGTGTCCGTCAAATGATAGCTTATGTCCATCTGATGAAAGAACAGGTCTTTTAATGTGTCTTTAGTGCTGTTATTTTTATTTGTTATAAACAAGGCTTAATATAGTATTAAAAAAAACCTGGATGTCTACCAGCCATAGCCAGCTATATGCTCTTTAAGTATGATGTCATTAGGTCTCAAAGTCAAACGAATACTGCGACATCACTGAGAGTTACAAACTGTCTAAATTCTTTCATCTTTAATAAAATGATCAGTGTGGCTGCTCTACCAGGTATAACAATTAAGTTTAAAATCCAGGCATCCATGAAAACAGAATTTATGAAATTTAACAGAATTAGAAGTTAGCAGGGAGTTAGCTCGGTAGTTTCCACCTAAACGTAATATACCATGTTCTAAGGGATTTCTGAAAAAATTAAAACGTACAGCTCTGCTATCACTTCCAACACAAATAGTGACGTTTGTAGTGTTACTGAAGTTGTGCTAGCTGGTATATAATGATGTGCTGTGTGGTGGCTAGCTACACAGCTATGGTTAACATAATATAAACACATGTTAGCACACTAAAGCTGAAGGATGAACGGTAACCTTTTTCCACTTGATAAAAGTTTACATGAGGGTTCCTGATGGTTAGGGACAAACAGTGTTGGGAAGGTTACTTTTAAAATGTGTTCCACTACAGATTACAGAATACATGCCCCAAAATGTGTTTTGTAACGTATTCCGTTACATTACTCAATTAGAGTAACGTATTCTGAATACTTTGGATTACTTCATATATTAGCAAGCTTTTTACAACTAGATGAATGTACTATTGCTGTGTGATTTATTACTCTTACTGAAGGTTACTCGCCATACCAATACCAACTAGATTTTTAAATCTTAATATAAAATGAGTAAGAGTAGGGTGGACATTAGGTAAGGCTGCACTTTTTGCAGCAATCTCGTATAGAAAACTATTCACACAGATATAAAACAGGTCCGCGACTCCGAACCGTAGTAAAGGGACCTCTGGCTAATACGTCGGGTTCCATGTCGGGCTCGTAGCCGAAAACTAGCTTTACTTTGTTGTCTGGGTCAACTTTGCTAATGAGAGACAGAGAGAGGCGTTGAAAGGCTGGTCCAACGGAACTTATTGTTTCGGAGGAAAACACGAACAAAGTGTACAGTCGAGTCTTAATAGCTTAATTACAACTGGACTACACTGCCCATGAGGCTACATTCTTTAGGGCTATGCCTGTAACACTCTGCCTATTGCCTTCATGTTAAATAATTTTTTGAACAATAATTTTTAAAAATATTTCGTCACGTCATTATGCTGCAAGTAGAGGTGACATGGGCAGCGAGATTGAGAGGCAGGCATTTGAGCCTCTTAATGCGTATTTTATTTGGGTTTCCACCGGCGTGGAATTACCAAAAATAGAGAGGGGACGGCCTAACATATGAAACAGGAAAAGACCACCGTGTAATCCATTTATTTCAACAAAGTAACTGTATTCTGAATACCATCTTTTTAAACCGTAACTGTAACAGAATACAGTTACTCATATTTTGTATTTTAAATACGTAATGCCGGTACAGAATTAAAACATGTTAAAAACACAACAGTCTCAATCAACAAAGAGTAGTTTGGACCCAGAAGCAGGGTTCATACACATCACTTAAAGACCGGATTAAACATTTATTCAATGATATACTACCCCTATCCTAATATTTATTTTTCCAATGTGGGGTTTAACTTTATGGTAAGATAATTGTAAAATTGTAATAGTAATTTCCATAGTATAATTTTTATATCATAAATTAATTTTTATATAAACACAAACTTACAAAATGTAATTTCACTTTTTAAATATGTTAACATCTAGCTTATGCTGAGATATTTGATGGGTTACAACTTGAATTTTTTTTATAATTTTTACATTTTGCTTTTTTTTTTTCTTAATTCCCACAAATTAAAAACAATAAGTGTGAAGCGCAGTATCACTCAAATACAGCAGCAACAACTAAACTGATGAGCCCAGTTCCACAGTTGCTTCAAACTTGATAGCTTTTTTCTGCTTGTGGAAAGTTCTTTTATTATTATTATTTTTTACATTTTTTATTATATTACTTTTTTGCTTTGGTTTCCAGGACCACAGAGCTGCAACTATCATTGATAAAAACAATTCACATGTAGAGCTCGTTTGTTGCTCGCCACATTAGTCATTATCCAACACCTGATGATGATTTACTGGGTCAAAATAAGGAAGACTTTCATATTAGAAATTATGCTCTTACTATATATTTACCAGCATCTGTAGCTTGCCATCACCAGTGTGTGAATGTGTGTGTGAATGGGTGGATGACTGGATGTGTAAAGCACTTTGGGGTCCTTAAGGACTAGGAAAGTGCTATACAAATACAGGCCAGGCCATCTGATCTTTAAAAGCAAACTCTATGTCATTGGATTTTTAAAAAAAATAAATATTGGTAAAAATCCTTAGATTACCATCATTCACGGAAAAAAAAAAAAAAACTTCTCAAGGGCCTAAAACAAGCCCATGTCTAAAAAAAATGTTCTGGTTCAAAGTCTAATAGTACACAATAGTCCTAAGTGATTAATGCCTGTCAGTGAATTATTTTATGAGAATAATTTATTTTTGAACAGTCATTAGTTGTCTTCTTGGTTCATTTTTATGCAGCATATTTAAGTAAATAACATAGCCAACTCAAATGTGGGACATTTTCTACACTGTGCTTATTACTATTTGGAAGTTGTTTTATTTCTTTTAAACAAAATGCCGGCCTTTACAAATCCATGATTCTTTTTGCGTACTCCAGAACTCCAATTAATCAATTTTGTCAGAAGAAAAGGTCAAGTTTGCATATTTGTCATTCTTAAGAAGCCATGCATACTGTTCCCCTCCCGCAAACTGTATATTGGTAGAGGAAGCCTGCTGCTCTGGAACAAATCAAACCCATTACTTTGGAGCACTCCTTTTACTGATGACTACATAGATTGGACTGAGCGACTGTGTCTGATTGTTTGACAAAAATGTCAGACCAAGGCAGACTGCTGCACAAACGGTACAGCGATTTGACATTATCCTACTTCTACCTAGATTTTGCATATCCTGGAGTAGATACAAAAATGCTATTTTATCTCCAAATTTATAGCTAACTGGCACTTCACCAGTAAGAAATCTGTGCAAAAACTACCAACAATTTCCTCATAAAACTGTTGCCCAGAATGCAGAATAGTAGTTCAAAAAGACTGCTGTGTGTTATCACTGATCTAATTGAAGTGATAACAGCTTCATCAACACAGCCGTAGGGTGTGGAGAAATGAAGAGTATGAATGTGGTTATCTATTATGGCACTAATTATAGTTATATGCCTTAGGCTCAGCAACTGTCCCTACACTATCTGTAATCTATTCCAGAACTTGAGAGTGCTTTACTAGGTTAAAACGGGGATGGAATATACAGCATATTAAATATAGCTGATGCTGTATTATCTAGTGGAATTATCTTCAAACAAAAACAACCAAATTAGCTTTGAAATGAAAGAAAAGGTTTGATTGGAACTATTATTTTGTTGCATGTGCATGAATCTGTGTGTTTCGCCATGCATGACTGTATGTGCACAGATGTGTGAGCATGATGATAGCGTGGCAGCTGCTGACAGAGAGCCTAACTTCAGGCAAGTGAAGAGGTCTTAAATAAGGCAGTAGTTTTCTGAGTAGCTGCACTCCTCTCTGTACACTTTCCCCTTCTCTGAAAGGCTGCAATTACCGTGTCAGCTGCAATACTGCTAACATGAAGAAAATAGCTCAAGCTAATTATTCTCTTTCTAGCTCAGTCAGTAAGGAGGAGGACTGGGAAACAGAAACTGTGAAATGGACAAATCTGTGGTAATGACTAAAACTAACGACAGATTAAATATGCAATGTTGGTCCCCGTATGTTATCGTTCTGACAGATCTGTCAAAATATTATTATATTAAAGAGAGACACTCATTGGTTTATAGGGGAAAGACTGGCTGCATCATATCTCACCACGTGGGGGACTCGGTGAAGCCCACAAAGTTTTTGCAGACCTCACAGAGACTATTTAGCCTTGTTTTAAGCTTTTTGATATTTATTTTTCTGTTTATTTAGACCACAAAAACGGCATTTCATACATATATGGTTGTGTTCTCTTCTATCAGCTAATCAAACAATGTAGGAAGAAAAGTATTACTTTTGTCACTGAAAGAGTGACAGTAAAAAAATAAAAAAATAAATAAATCTGCTTGAAAATTATTATAACTTCTGCATATATTTGCCTTTTTGTAGGACATTATATATTGCCATTACCATTAAATCATATTCATGGCTCTCAGTACTGAACTTTGAAAAAGTCAGCTGCAGTTGATGAGTTTTAATATTGGGATTTTCAATCATTTTCAGTTGATGAGTTTTAATATTGGGATTTTCAATCATTTTCAATTCTTATTATTATATTTTTTTCCTGTAAATGTACATAATATTTGATAAAAGGTCTTTTATTTTGGCCTCAGTGCTACTTATATCTAATCGAAAGCTTTCTTTGTTGTGATCTCTTTCTGGAAATGTTGTTTTTAGTGGAATGGCACTACGCATTTGAAGTGTAAATGCCCTATTTATAAGTTTAAAAAGTAGCTTGGCAGAGTGGGCCTGTCACGTTTTTTTCCTTTGCTTTTGTGGATGCTACTTCTGTTTACTTCTATGCTTGTGAAAAAGAAAAAAATATATAGGTGATATTCCTCACGCTGCTGCATAGATTTGTTTTTTTTATACTTTCCATTGAAAAGATGAAGTGAACAGTTTATTTAAAGTTTCCTTTCATTCCTTTGAGTTATACCTCCTAAAGATTTTATACTGTAACATTCTCTCATCAAAATCACTGCGGAATCAAAGGTCAGTCAGATATCCTTCCACCGCTTGCAATTTGTGCTCCCCTGCTGTGAGGTGCATTTAAAACTTTTTGTGGTCTGATGCTGATCTTGCTTCTCAGTGAAGTTACTTACAAGCACTTTTGTTTTTCTCATGTATAAAACATATGCCTAATGAGACAGTACTTCAAATAACCTACATCATTTTGACATCATTCATAAACCATATAATATTTTCTGTATCTCAATAATGGCTTTATAAAAGAAGGCAATCATTTAAAGTTAGATTTACTTAAAACGGAAGGTAGACAGTCACAAACAGCTGCTACAGCTATAACTGCCTTTTCCTCAGATGTGTTTTTGTTATTTCAATTTAGAAATTCACTTCCTATTATTATCATACTGTGCTACTATGATTATGCTTTGGCCTATGCCTGTAACTGTCAAATAATGAGTGCAGAGTCAGGCAGAAGGCTGCAGCACTTAAATATTAGTGAATATGCTTTTCACAATGGTTGTGCAAGTGTTAGAAGTGCTTGGACTATGCTTCACACAAGCTTGCACCTGTCCAGGAGTGACTGCAGACTTTGCCTTGTCATTGTTTATCTCACTCAAAACATTGATTTAACTGAATAGGAGAGGTCTCTCTAATCCCTCGGGTTATTAGAATTTTGCTTTAAAAAAAAAAAGCAGGGAGATGGACAGGTATCTTAAAGGGACATGAAATTCTCAGAGAATCCATCAGCTCACTGTAGCAGTGCTGATGTACAGGTATTGGTACTTGCAAAGGCATAACTTTCAATGAAGCAGCTGGTGTGGTTCCCCCCATGCCCAGACTGGGCAGAGTTGACATGACTAGTTTTATGGCCTCACCTTCCACATTGCACAGAATGTATATAACTTAACTTTATTAAAGTTAAGTTAAAGGTCAGATTATAAGATTGAACTAAACCTAGTCTTTATATCCAGGATATGTTTTTCTTTTTCTTCATGAACTATAATTTTACACTCCATTATTTAAAAACGGTGCTTTTTCCTAAAAGTTTTGTTTGCAGGGGATGTGCTTGGAAATATATTACTGGTACTTTGTGACCTTGTGGAAAATGTACATGAACCTGTTGATGTCAGCAAGTCTCTTATAGAATAGTTTATTGGGACAGTAGCATTACAAATTATGTTTAGCAAGACAAAGCAAAAAAGTGGTGCTCTAAAGAGAAACAGGAGAAGAAATATACCTCCAGGACATGAGTAGTGTTGTCAGTGATTCTGCTGAATGCAAGGCCCGTAATATGGGTCTCATGGGTGAATGGACTAAACAATTTTTACCATATATATGTTGAAAATATTCACTCACACTATAATATGTGTGTGCGTGATCTAGATGCTGGTCCATTGGGAATAATTGTTCAGTTGTATAAATGATTGTGCTTATTTTGTATGATGACCTCGTCCAGACAGCTCTGTGAGGACCTGTGGTTAAAGGGCTTCTCTGTCTTTTTTATTTTTCTCTCCATTCTTATAGATATTGAAGTCCTTTTTTTTTTTCCATCTCATTAAACTAATTATTTAAACATTTATCTACATCTATATAACTTGTAGGTTAGAGACCCAAATTGACAAATAGGAATTGATAGCTTTGTAGTCGTAAGAAACTAGATTGTGTCTTGTTTACTGCAGGGAGCGTATGATTGATCGTTTCATGTGGCGGTTATTTCTACAGAACTTAAAATGCGTTAATATTATGACAATGATAACAATAATTAACCATTATTTTTGTTGTTTTAACATAAAAATGATTGTTCCCTGCATGTGTTAAATGACTGTGAACTAACTGTGGAAAGAAAAAAAAAGTAAAGAGGTTCAAAAGGAAATAAGCTCCCAGGGAAACTGACAGTCGATTCAAGGCTGTAAATAGCTTTTTATTAAAAAAAACATATTGTGAGCTGTGTTTTTCTTGCTTCATGTGACAAATAAAACACACACAACAGAAAACCCTCTCTATTACAATAACTGGAAACTCATTATGGATTCAACATCACACAATGTACATGCAGTACCAAATTATTTTAGAAGCCATTTTTTTAACAAAGAAAAGATCAGTGGTTTAGAAATAGCAATAACTTGTAAACTTGTCTCTTATCTAAAATCAGTTCCAGTATGTTTTTGCTTAGTGTATAGTGTGATGGAGGACAATAGTATCATTTTTAGTAAAGATGAAGTTAGCTCACATATTCTGACAGTAGAGAAATGTGAGCTGAAATACTTCTTTCAGAGCAGGTGAAATAATAGCAGTGGCTGCTATAGTCAGCTACACAGAGGTCATAAGTGCCAGACTCTAAAAAGGCATGTCTGACAGAAGGGTGCACCCTCACCCCCATTTAGTCCCTATGATGGATGGGTCATTTTATACACCATTAATCCATTCGTTTGTCAATTACTAATGGAAATTCTGAGGTTGAGGATGGGGTGGTGTTCAGGTTTCAGGAGCTGGCAAGTCACTGAATGCCACCTTGCATCACTGCTGCCTGTAATTACAGAACCTGTCTGAAATGTAATGAAAACACTTATCCACACAGAGGTGTAGTGGGTGATACTTGTTATGATGTTTACTGTGATTATGATTATTATCAACACTGTCATTTCCATTTGGAATTCATTTTGTATTTGTGCTCTAAACATGACTGGTTGAATGCAGCACATTGCTTTCTTGGCTAATAAGCTAGACAAGTGACTTGCTGTTGAATAGCTGAGTGAAGAAATTATATTCAGTCTCAAGTGAACGGTGGAAGACAGAGACAATTTTTATCCCTGACACCCTTTTAAACTTAAAGATTTAAACTTAAATCCTTTTCTCACCTTCAGTGAGAAAAAGAATGTGCAGGAATTATGTGAAAATATGCAGATATTCAGTGTGCAATGAACTACTCAGACATTCTTCGATGCCTTTCATCTGAAGACATACGACTAGAGGATCACATTAAAAATGTCTTCCTTTCTATCAAATTATCATTATATGAAATGATCAGGTACACATTAATGAACAACAGCATTTTTCTTAATGGTTTCATAGGATAAATATGGCGTAATTCTACTCTATGCCAATATTTCAGTAAAGGGGAAATACAACATTGTATAAAGAGGGGAAAGGGGTTTATGAGGATCTGCTGTCAGTCCCTGGAAATTACCCCAGCTTGTGAAGTCTCCCCATTTCCTTCTCTCATCTCTGAACGATGGGCGGATGTGTCTTTAACAGCTGGGGTTACCGACACACCGGCTCTCTGGGCTGATGAGCTGCTCTCTATTTGCTCTGCTCATTCTCCTGAGCACCGTGGCCATCCAGATTAGAGCCTATGGCCCATTAGGCAGCCAGGGAGGTGGGCAACCTCGATGGTGTAGCACAAGTGTGTGTAAGTGTGTGCATGCCTGTGTGTAGTAAGATAGGCACTTCAAGTCACTGGTAAAACGATTGTCTTTTTGGCTCTTCTGCTTCATTCTTTTTGATGACCACATACCCAACAGCCAATGAAAACACAAAACCTACAAAAATGTGCTTGAAATATACACAAAAATACATATAGCCAAATAACCTGTCCACATGTTTTGTTTAATTTAAATGAAATTCTGGTTATGGAATAAATATAGATAGATTAAGCTATGTACCTGACAAATCAACTTAAAACCCACATATTAATGTTTTCTATCTACAATGATCATGACCCTAATGACCCTAACCCTAACTATTTTGAAACAGCCCACAGGATGCCAAATATTAATGGCAGTCAATTTCAGACGCTGCCACGTTTCACAGACTTGACTGAAGCAGATAAAATTAGGTCTTTGAAAATGAAAACATTAGGTCAGCTGATCCAATTTGTCATATAACCATGACCAGAAAAGCTGTAAAATATGGCAGACTGTGTGTTTATTTTAGAAACTTAAACTCAGCCCCCCCTACCCATGCCTTGCCTCTTTTCAATTCACTCTCTGATATTCTTTTCCCAAAATGGGCAATTGTTTTCAAGAAAATGCTTTAACAAAAACATTTTGCACTAAAAGCGCAGTACAACAGCAGAACAAAGCTAGTAACTAGCACTTATCTGCTAAAGTGTCGGATATTTTCTCCAGGAAACGCTGAAGATGGAAAACAAGAATAGAGAGAGTAAATACTGGATATTTATCAGGTGGCTGCAAACCAATCATGAGATTGCTGAGTGAGTGGAAATAAGCTATTTCATGCTAAAATGTTTGCCATATCAACTTAAAATGTGTTGCTATGTCAGTTTCTGCTTTTACAGTTTGTTTCCATAACCAGATAGTTAATATTAGTGATGAATCTTTTCCTTCTTCAAAATGTCCTTGCAGAACCAAAATTTGAACTCCTTGCTTTGCCCAGCAGGCAAGAGGTTCACGGACATGTTGCAGCAGTGCACATCCTTATGTAGATCAATATCTGCATATGTATAGGTTCATGCCCTCCGGCAGCCTTTGTTTACAGGTCAGGCAAACTCTGTACACACACATCATGTAAATCAAAAGCTGAGCTTGATTGTGAAAAATAAATTGGAAGACAACACAGACTGTAAATTGCTGGAGGCAATTTAGAATCTGGGTGTAATCACAGTTTGGTTTTGAGCAATTGTTTTTCTTCTGTCACTATTTTGTGCAACGCTATTTGAAAATATTCAATGTCAGCCTTGCCCTGGGCAACAAAATGAAGCTTCACATATTATCGAGTGTTCCCTCAGGGCCAATGCAATAATAAAGAATAGGAAAATGGGCTTACCGTTGCAGGGTAAACCCTTTGAGCCTCATAAATTTATTGAGGATGAGAAGCAAATTTGCTCATACCATGGGAAAAATGCACCCAAAAGTCATTACAACATTGCTGAGTGAACTCAGTATAAATCACATATCTAATCAACAAACTGACTAGATGGTGTATTGTGTCTCTAACTGTTACATCAGGACAGTGGGTAATTAAGACAGAGATTTGGGGGGTCAAGCCTCATTGTCCCAACCCAGAACAACAGTTTTTAACTGGTCCTTGGACTCCACAGAGTCAAAACCTTCAGTAGGATGACCTTGACTAGATTACGGTCTTTATTTAGTTTGAAATGGATGATAAACATCTTGTCTAGTATTTAAAAAAAGTAAAACCTGAAGAAAAGACTTCTGGAAGCTCAAACCTATCCACTGGTGAAACTGCTTTTAAATTTCTCTGTTTTCTCGTTTCATTTTCTTTATTTTATTATCTTTTTAATAATAAATGGGGCGATCGTGGCTCAAGAGTTGGGAGTTCGCCTTGTAATCGGAAGGTTACCGGTTCGAGCCCCGGCTCGGACAGTCTCGGTCGTTGTGTCCTTGGGCAAGACACTTCACCCGTTGCCTAAGAGGGCCCGGTGGCGCCAGTGTCCGGCAGCCTCGCCTCTGTCAGTGCGCCCCAGGGTGGCTGTGGCTACAACGTAGCTTGCCATCACCAGTGTGTGAATGGGTGAATGACTGGATATGTAAAGCGCTTTGGGGTCCTTTGGGACCAGAAAAACGCTATATAAATACAGGCCATTTACCATATTTATTGTTTATTTATTGAACTACAGCACTAAATTGGGTCAAACTTTAAAAATGTCTTTGTAAATTCAATTTGCTACAACCAATAGACTCCTGAAGTCTTTTTAGATCACAAGGATTTCTTAAGATATGTTAGATATATAATATGGTAAGTCTGGAATAAAATAGCAAGTATTTTCTTATTATTAAATATTACTGGAAATTATTTTAAAAAATAAATTACTAATTTTTTCTAGTAAATCTGTGGGAGGACATTTTTTGTAAACTTCCAGCTTTAATTTTCTGAATTCTGATTTATATAAGATTATTCCCCTCCCTCAACAGCGTGATTTTTTTTAACCAAGAATGACCTTAATAAGTATAAGTATAATTTTAATATGAAACATAAAAAGCACAAGGCATTGAAAGCCAAAGGTTTCAGTTAAACCCAGATTAATTAAACACTTTTGATGCGTCAATGCACATTTTACACAAATATGTTACCAAGAAACCGTTTTGCTTGCTGTATTGTCTTTTTCTCTGTTTAGTTATATAAACTATACTATCACCTGTGGAATAAAACTGTGTCTTCCTTGACATCTACATAGTCAGTGCTTTCAAGTTACTCTAGCCTGGAGTAAAAACAGATAAATAAACATTTCAGCTTCTTTTATGATGGATTCTTCTCAGATATGCTGAAGAAGGATTAAAAATATTTCCTGATGATTACCATGTACGAAATTTTATTTATTAAAACTGAAAAGATTAAACAAGAGAATATTGCTGGCTGGATGGATGGATGGATTTAGTTTGCTCTGATTACTTTATAAAAACCCTTAAAAAGATGGATGGATGGAAAAAGATGAAGAAATATGTCCCCTCTTTTTTTATATTGTTTTGTTTGAAAACATAGAAAGATTCAAACATTTTGGTAGAGGTCAGACTGATATGTGAGGAGTTTATATTAAATTACATGTTAGTAAAGCGAAGAAGAAGAACAGCAAGAAACAAGGTGTTTCATAGGATTGGTACAGTAGCCCTGAGAACGGACTGCAACTTAAGAAAACACCAGCAATAAGAAAAACGCTGCAAAAGCACGCAAAACACAACGGAAATAGGAAAAACGAAAACAGAAATAGGAGAAAACAGATTTCCAAAAGCACAAGGGAAGTGTTTGTGGGGAGACAATAAACCGACGGACCAGTGGCAGGAACCAAAATATGCTAAGAACTGCGCTGGGAGACACTTAAAAGAAGTGGAGGATCTGTCGGTTTTGTGAGGAAAGAAAAGATGAGAGGTAAGTCTGTTAGCCTAACTATTAACTAACTATAGCCTAAAAATCCGTCATCAGTATTATATGAATCATGAGATTAAAACACACTTACCTAGCATGTTTTGGTCCGTCGGGTTATTGTCTCCCCACAAACACTTCCCTTGAGCTTTTGGAAATCTTTTTTTTTTCTATTTCTGTTTTCGTTTTTCCTATTGCCGTTGTGTTTTGTTTGCTTTTGCAGCGTTTTTCTTATTGCTGGTGTTTTCTTAAGTTGCAGTCCGTTTGGCCTCTCAGGGCCACCGTAGTTGGGGACCTTTCATGAGCTATGGAGAAGTTGTGGCTCTAACAGAAGTTCAGAGTTTGTTTGGTTTCTTTTTTTTCTTTTTTTTCTTTTTTTTTGGGAGGGGGGGCATTTGTTTTGAATAATTGTTTGTTTGTTTGCTTGTTTTTTTAAAATAAAATATTCTTAAACAAAGTGAGGTAGATTGTTGCTGTTAACTGTACACAATGGATTTGAAATGGAACTTTCCTTGTAGGATAAGTTTGAAATAGTTTGGAATAAGTCCACAGAGTAGTTTGGTATAGCTTGGCACTTCATTGTGAACACAATAGAGTGGACATATTAATGTTATAAAGTCTCATTGTCTCTGTCAGTTGTGCTGATGTGGTCTCGTTCCAACTCCATGCTCGTGATGAGTACAGATGGACATAGCTTGTTCTCTCCAGACAGGGGGAATCATAGCTCACAGTTAGGCCCCCAATACACTACAGTCACACCTCATTGACCATTATTACAGCAAAGGAAACCAAATCATTGTGAGGGGTGGGGGCAAGGGGTGGCAGTAGAGGACCTTTTCTGAACAGTTTCCCCCTTTCATTCATTCTGTGTTATCCCTAGTTTAGCTCTGTTTGGGAATAAGAGCTAATTGAAGTAATTTTTTTTTTTTTTCTCATTTTCTATTCAAGCAGTGTTAGTAGTAACAACACAAGGAGAGCAACAGTTGTAAATAATTTAGTAGCTCAGGTTACCTTTAAAGAAGAATTTGATGTACATGCCATTTCCACATCATAAGATAAAAATGTAAATTGTCTTTGCTATTTGGGCTGATTGGGACCTGATGAATGTGAAAACAAAGAATTACCTGATTTATTTATTTATTTATTTATTTATTTTACCTGATTTTTGTTTCTGAGAGAAAATGAGATCCACATAAGCGGACATTCATTTTAAATTTCATTAGAGCAGTGGCAGCAGTATAATGTCCTCATAAGTGGATATCAGGCCCTTGTAGAGCAAAATTTAGTATTTTGGTCTAGACATCCCAAAATGTGATGTCCACATATGTGGACACCAGGTCCTAGGAGGTTAAATGGCTGGTTTTAGTGTGGTGGAATATTTATTTCTGTGCTCCAATTATTAACAGTCATACACTACATATACTGATACCTCCAGTCTACAACTTTCTATGACTATGATTTTTTTTCCCCCACAACATGAGTCCATCATTTTATAGTTGGACTACATCTGCAATATGGCATTAATTGCTTGATCCATTCCTGTAGAGGGTTAGACACAAAAAGGCTACAGTGGTCAATATATTCTACTCTACAGCCCTCTGTCCTCCAATCTGTTTGCACGTTGCGTTGCACAAAGTCAGTAGTCAGTTGGCAGCTTCTCTATATTGTTTGATGATTGGCTGGGAGCTAAGTGGTGGTGACGGATTGTGATGTTGATGTATTTACCTCCTCTGTGCTGACAGGAAGCTGTTCCCGTGTCCTGATTGACTGGGTCTCATCACAGCAGCCAGCATCCCTTTGTTTAACCGGGTCAGGTTGGGGAGGGTTTGCTTACTCACTCGATGAGACGTCCATGAAGATGAGAGGAAGACCTTCCTTAATCTTGGCTGACATTGGCGGCTTGGCAAGCACAGCAGCTCACTGTTTCACTTGAAATGGATAAAACTTAACTTCCTCTGGGATAAAGAGTGCTGTAGTGACATACTGAACGCAGGCTGACACTGCATGCTGCTTGGATGAAAGCTACCATCTATATATTTTTTCTTACACGTTCTATGATTTAATGGAATTTGAACAGAAGACCTACTGAAAAAACTATATTTCATATATAAAAGTCTTAAAAGTTTGCAGTAGACTATAGAGATTTTTATTGTTTTTGTTACTATTATTTTCATGAATAACTGTGTTTTTTTATAAAATAGTGTCAAATTCATTATATAAAACAAAGAAATAGGGTGTAAGATCAAAATACACCAGTCAGCTGAATTTGAATATCAGAGAACAGATACACTGACATTTAATTATAAGAATCAAAGCAAAGCTGAATGAATTTATTCACTTTTATGGGATTTAACTCGTTATTTTATTGTCCATTCAAAGTGTTTCCCACAAGTTGTGTATGTTCAAGGACTTTTAGAGCCGTGGTAACCTTATATTACATAATAACTGATACTCATATAATTGACCCAGGTGTCAGCTGTTAGGTCAAAAATTACATTATGCAGGTTCAAAAGTATAGTTCAGTATTTTCAAATTATTGCATATAATTTTGGGGAGCCCGCACTGGAACGAGTCGACACACAAGCGCGCGCACACACACGCCATTGCCTTGTCAGCTAACCCCCTCTAGTGCCGAGCATCCTGCACAGATGCGCTCAGTCTCCTTGTAGCCCCCGCTTCAGCTGCTCTACCGCTGCATCCCAATCATTTCTCTATTCACCGTTCCCATCTCGCTGCTGCAGCGGATCGAGTTGGAGCTGGCAACCCTCGGCACACTGCCGTGCCAAAAGCAGGAGTGAAAGTCTGTCACGACTCCGTGCGCTATAGAAAGGCACCACATTGCGTTTTAATCTGTACTTGAGATTTTTTTTGTTAATATAAATCCATTAACCGCGAATGAAGCGCATGGGAAATCTCCAAAGTAGTTAGGTGGGAAGTGTTTCTCACCTTGTGTGAAAATTTGATTTCACTTTAGATATTTTGCCGACTTTATTCAAAATCTCTCCGTTCCGCGCCACAGCTGCCACTGCCACAAGGTAGAGAATGGACCATCTCCGGCTGTGTCACCCGGCAGCTCTCTACCATCGGGATCAAATGTAAAGACCAGGAGCAGCGGATCGGTGTTTCTGGACCTTCCAGTGACGTGTTTTTATCTGGCTACAGCTACCTCTCGGCTAGAAATACCCAGACATAGCCGGTGATAGATGTTGCAGACATGAGTTTTGGAAACAGATTTTCTTCGTTTCACTCTTTCTTGGAACTGCCCTCACTCGTTTCTGCAACTGCAACCAAGGTAAGGCACATCCACAGAGCGCTGCGTTTCGCTCCTAACATTCCCGACTTTGTGTAGCGTAAATTCCAACAGTTGTATCATCTTTCAGTTCTTTCCCAATGGTTTTAAAAATGTTCACCATACTTACTGTCTTCGGACACATATTGCCGTTACACTACTGTAGGGCAGCAAATTAGCCCGATGGGACAATCGAGTTCAGCCACTAGAAAGGTATCCTTAGTTCGAGCAAATCACCACTCATAAGTCCCGCAAAAAGCCATTCGTGTGAGTTAAGAATGAGAAGTTTCACAGCGATATCACCTTTTAAAAAATTGAATATAGAAAGACACCGGAAACGGCGAAAAGAAAGGAATAAAGGGGGGAAAAGAAAAAAGAAACTTAGATATCTAATATAAACTGCACATTCTACATTTGTTTCCACGGATTACGCATTAATACCTTTATTGTTTTCCAGTTCTTCTACACAGACAAGAGCTGTGACATAATCCAGATTGTGACTTTAAGTTTATTATGTTGCTGTTAGAGTTCAAAGGATTTCCTGGGTTGAGCTTTTTTTCTAAATATGACAAGATTTTAAAAATGATGAAATTTGGCTGCTGAAATGACAACCGTCGGTCTGCTGTAATTACACATTATACATTACACGTACACATGCAAACAGACCGGCACAGACACAGCGGCAGAAGGATTTAATCATTAGGTCGGAGAATGTGTGTGCGTCTGGTGGAGAGTGTGTGCATGTCTGTTTTTGCGCGGTGGGTGTTGCAGTAGATTTTAGAAACGTTTCGAGTCTGAGCTGTCAAAGAGTGCGTGCATATGTAAATGCACTTGGATATAGATGTAGTGCTGAATGTAAGCGCGTGTGTATGTAAGAGTAATTGCGTCAGGCAAACACACCTGCATGCATGCTTCTTTTGCGCTTGCATAACTTTTCTGCCCACCTGTCTTTCTTTGTGATAAGTGACCACAGTGGTCAAATGTGTGTGTCTGTGTGCGTGCGTTCCTCGGTGGCCCCACGTGCACCAGCACACACAACTACTGCATCCGTGAGGTTTAAAATAGTCTTATTGATTGGGCACGGAATACAGCGGGATCTGCCCCCCAGGTTATATTTTATTGTTCTCTCTGTTCAATAAGAGCGATGCTACTCCCTGTTCTCCTAGACAGCTGCTACATAACAGCCTCGCTGTGTGTTTTTCTCTGCCACAGATTGAATGATTGAACTGATGTCTGCCTTCCACTGTACTTTAGTCTCTCATATTGACTGGTCTGGGACCTCGGTGGCACAATTGCAGTCGTTGTCTGCCACAGAGCGGTGCAGCTCAGCATGAGAAAACTGAAACTCTGATGACAAAGAAACGTGTCTTGTAAGACGCCAAAGAAAAAGGGTTTCTCAAATAATTGCTTCTGTATTTGTCAAATTAACACAGACTATCTGCTGTGCATGGTGTCTCTGTGATTTCACCTGCTTTTTACTGGGATGATAGAGTGTGGGCTATGCGTTCTTTCTGAACAGAGTATGAATCAATGTGGTAGGCACTACTGGATGGGCAACTTTCACACTCAGTTCTAAAATCTAGTCACTGCATAACAGCGAAGGAAAAAAATGAACAAATTTTTTGTTTTTTCCTTTTTGTTGGCAGGGGACAAAATCCAACCCAATTACATGGGGGGGTTAGTGTAGATCGTGCTTTTGAACACCAACAAACAGAACTACAAAGATTTGGAATTGCATAGAAAAAAATGGTCAGACTTCATCTGTTAGAAAAACAATAAAAACAGTCACTTTTTGCCTCTGTTCACAGCAACATATTGTATTCCTTACATGAATCCAACCAGGACTGCAGAGAGTTACTAACAAATCCCTACTCACTCACTGCCAAGTCTGAACTAGCACTTTTTCCCCATCAATAAATCTCTGCCCATAATATTATTTTTGGTTTTTCTCCCACCGTTCCCTGCCTTGTCAATTCATCAGAACCAATATTTATTATACTGAACTTTTACAAATCTTATTTACTAACCACTTTCTTGAGCTCTTGTAGCATTTTCCTTTAGCTGAAAATCGGTTATAGTAGCTAAATTAGATGAAGATGTCTTTGTTCCACACTTCTGAAATTGTTCAGATTGTTTTTTTTTTCTTTCCAAAGAATCTCAGGCATGAAAATCAGGAAAGCAATCCTTTCTTGTAAAATGAAAGAACCACATGTGAATGCCTTTTTAAGCTGGTTAAATGCATCTCACACAAACACGAAGTGCTCAGCAAAGCATGGCGTAAAACTCTTGGCTTAGACTCTAATGGTTATTCATTGCAATACTCAAAAAGATCTAGCAAAAAAAAACAAAACTTGAAAATTATGATTCAAGTCTTTGCATTGATTTGTGGTGATGCCTGATTAAAGCTTTTGCTCTCAATGGTGCTTCCTGCAGAGCACCAATATCACCATCATCAGAATAAGGAGATATTTATCAGCAGTGTTTTGTCAAGAAAATCAATCAGCCAGCACTCAAAAAAACATAACTCTGCACCCTTAACTAACAGGCTGGTGTGTGTGTTTTTGCACATATGATAAGCAGGGGCAAGACTGTGTATTTTCATATTAGTTTCAGTATATGCAGTTTTCTTCAATCAGTCAAAATATAATGACTGTTAGAGAGATTTACTAGGATTTTTCTTAATTTATCTTGAATATACAGGTACCATCATTGTTAAGTGGAACACAATTGCTGCTATGTATAATAAAAGGTCTTTCCACAAATTTCTCCTCCCTAGAGTGACTGAAATGGCTCCAGGCTGGAGACTGTTAATTTTCCCAGGGCGTGACCTCTTCAAAAGCATTCCTGTAGTCACATAATTATCATTGACTTGTACGAAATGACACATTTTTGTCCACCTGGTGAACAAGATTCATTTCATACCCCTGATGAAAATGACTCTTCAAAGTCACGAATGAGGAAGAAAAAAACACCTCAATCCAAAATCTGTTTTGACCAGTCTTGCTTCTCAGACTGTTGTGGACATTAGGTCTTCCCTGTACAGAATGAATGAACTACTGTTTTCTAGTTTCTGCTGCAGGACCAAAGTGGGTACTTTTCTTTAAAAGTTGCAAAAGCAATCACGCTAGGTTGGACCTAATATGCATATCATATCATATCATATCATTTTAACACAGCACAAGATTGTGTGCAGTCACATTGATGAATTGGTGTGCACAAGATGATGACCGTGAGCGCTTCTCACGCATCTTTGTTAGTGGCTCAGCTCACCAGAAAATGCAAACAGCAGTAAGATGTACGTAAGATTTTATCCAACCTACTTCATTTGTAATTTTACAGTTAGATTTAGACACTTCAATTCCCAATCCAGACGAGAGATCTCTGTCGAGTGCAGCAGGTTACAGCTCTCTTACACACTGCAGCGCGAAACAGCAAAGATATACAAGAGAGACTCAAACGCGTAAATGGAATACATTGAAAAGTATGTTTTTGTCCTTTTTTTTTATTCTTTCAAATGACAATTGCAAAATAGCTCTGCTCTCTTTGGCACTTTTGTGGGTGTATCTGAATGTAGCTGTGAATGCCATGCTAAAATGACCTATGTCTCAGTGAAGGGAATTTTATCACTTTATAGCAAATTGATGAAGTCAGCAAGATTAAATATTCCATGTGTGAAAATGGCTTATTTCCAGAATCATTCACTTTGTATTTCCAGAATGTGATGCTGAAACCTGAAGCCCGTATTGTGGAAGGTTGTTAAGAAATGTAGATGACAGCTTGTGTTATGTTTTCTGGAACAAACAAACAAACAAACAACAACAACTAAAAACACAGACTTTTTTTTCCAGTTCTTACCTTTGGCTCTTCCATTTCTAACATCAATTTTTTTCTAAAATTGTGTATTTACTTATTTTTAATGTTTTTCAACTTGATTGAAGAGGATATAATGTATCATACTGAACTCTTAGTTTTAGTGTTAAACTGACTTGCCCATTTAGCTGCAGCATGATGCATTGACCTTTGTTAGCATGTAATTTGGGATTATTATGCTACAAATCTTTAGGTTTTGGACGATATTCTGCTTTTAATATATGCTGGGAATGCTGGGGAGTGGGCTAGGGTGTCAGTTTTATCTGTGTTCAGATAAAACTTGGATTGACCTTCTTTTCATGGCATAAAGGGTAATTAAAGATTAATTTATTCATAAAGCTCAGCTTTTCAAATCTTTGGTCAGTACTAACTACACTCTGATCAGAGATGCCAGTGCAGGTGTTTTGCATTAAATAACTGATGGGAATCACTTGTTATGACATTACTGCTTTACACATGTCTATAACTACAATATGCTCAAGAGAGATCCTTCAGCATCCAACCTGTGTTGAATACTGGCACGTATTCCCTTCGCTAATCTCTCATTTAAATACACTTAGAGCCATTATCAGATCCAATGAACCACATTTAAAAGATTTGCTTTGCTGACATTTATGATGTTGTTGAATGTTTGGTCTTGTTGGAGTGTGAAAATGCACCGAAAAGTCTGTCATGCCTGTCAGGTTGCCTTTGTTATGGATAGTTTTCTATTTCACAGCATATCATCTCGTCATGTGTTTCAAGTGCAGCACTTTGTTTACACTACTAGAGGACAATATGCAATCCTGACTGAAATCATCATCAAAATCAATTTTCTAGTGTCTGTTCATCAGTTGTTATTGTTTATGAGGCTTTGGGTTTACGAGAATGGGTTTCCATGAAGCTTGCAAAGTGAAAGGTTCTGATAATATTTGGAATTAAGGCTTATTTTCCTTTTTAAGCTAATTCAGTCTGTAGACTATGTCACTACTTTAATAATAAGAAAAGATGATGCTTTCATTATAATAGGAAACAGTGTTACTACAAAACATATGTGTCTCCTATCACACTTTACTTAAATATCACACTTTATTCAATACCCTAGTGTGCCAAATCAACCAATAATGGATGTTTGAAAACCTGCACAGTGTTTTGAATTCATATAACTCTTTTAGATTTTCACAAGACAGACACCTCTATAATCCAGAAGAGTCTAATGTAGGTCCTTTATTCTACCAAAAGTGCACTTAAAGACGCCTCCTTTTGTGTCTTTACATTCTATACTTTAAAGAGACAGTAGTGCACACAACTGCAGACTGCCTGGATCACTTTTGCCAGAACACTCATACTGCTTCCATATCTAATTTGCATAAAGTAGCACTTAAATAGACCACCTTTGGGTCTGTTGTTTGGGCTGCTGCTATTTTGGGGTATTTGTGTAGCCTGGAAGGGCTGTAGGCCAGACAAGAGATGTCATCATTCTAGTGAAGCTCCATATATTTATGAGTTGGCCAGCTCATGATCTATTTATATCTAACCAGTGGAAGTCCCAGAGGGCCTGCAGCTCCAGGCAGCATTTGCGGGTCCTTCTCAGAAAGACAACTCTATGAAGAGAGCTATAGAGGGGGAGAGAAGATGGGCTGGATTAGCACCCAAGATACATTGCTCCGTATATACAGTATATGCTAAAATATATGCACACCATCAATTACAAGTGCACACACACTACTCACACTACTTTCTAACTAAATTTCATAATACATTTTTTACTGTAAATCTTTAAATGAGTGAATATGTTCAAAAAAAGCATCAGAGAAAAGAAGGCACTTTTTTTTATTATGGTTTTTGAGCTTAGGTGCTATTGGCAGGTCGCACCTTTAACTCCTCTACTGTCAGCTGAACACCAGAGGTGTTTCATTTCTAAGTATCCTTTGTCTGGCTCACAAATCAAGAAGAAATTTCATGGTGCCACACTTTTCTTATAAAGGTGGGAACACAAGGCTTGGACCGAACAGTGCGATGTTCTCACCCGAATAGATTCACACTGCCTCCTACTGTAATGTACATCAGCTGTTCTTTATATATGGTGAGGTGAGGTGTGAATCTCCTTACTGCGGTGAGTGACACAGCCAACTCTCAGTAATTAGGCTGTTCTCAAGGGAGTGTGCTGCTTACCTGCCCACAGTAGCCTAATGGTGTCCATTAACAGCATTGGCAGAGACACCTAGTCTCCAATCTGGCACTGACACTGACATGGCACAGACCTGGCATTGGTGGGCAGAAATAAACACACAGAGATGCTGGAACTAATCCAATACCACCCAATAGCAGAAATATTAGGTAGTGTAGTGAAGATGGGATTTGAAGATGAAAGGCTCAGTATGGTGTCCTATCTTTTTGTATGGGGGGGATGGTAAATCAATAGAGTTTTCAGCTATATTTTCTTATATATCAATGTACATTTTCTACTTTTACTCTTGGGCTATAACAGTATAAATATCATGTGGTACTCACTTTGTTTTCATTTTTCCTAATGAAGTTTACAAGAGGAGTGATGGCCACAGAAAAAGAGAGCACTATTTACTTAAACTCTCAATAAAAAATAGGATAAAATGTTTCATTATTTCATTGTAATGTTTTCATTACAGTAGATATAAATCTCACAGTAGACAATATAATGAGTTGAGTTCCCATAAATCTAATCAGAAACTAAGTGGGGGTTTGTGGTGTAACCTGTGGTATATTAGAGTCCAGTTTAAAGCAATATCATGGCCAGGTGAGGCATGTTCCCAGATAAAAGACCTGGAGTTGATTCCAAGTGTCAAACAGTTGGTAGCTTTTCACTGGAACTCTCAATATAAGGTCCAAAGAGATGTTAGTGCCAAGCAAGAAAGGCCATCATTAAGCTGAAAAATAAATAATTAAATAATCCTATGAGAGAGCTAGCAAAAACTTTAGTAGTGCAATCTGGTACGTTCTTAAAAAGAATGAATGCACTGATCCGATCTGCAAAACCAAAAGGCCCACAAGACCACAGAAGACAACTTGAGTGGATGATTGCAGAACTCTTCTTCGGTTAAGAAAACCCTCCACAGCATCAAACCAAGTTGAGGGGTCCTTGAGGAGTGAGGCAAAATATGTAATCAAGTCACTTCTTACCAAGGGTTTACAGCAAGGTGCAAACCACTGGTTACACTCAGGAACAGGAAGGTCATATAAGATACGCGTTGCCTGCATGTGTTGCCTACGAGCAACACGTGTAGGACTGATTAGAACTAATAAGAGTTATTCAGTGGTCTGATAACAGTTGAGATGGACTGTTTGGGGCGATCGTGGCTCAAGAGTTGGGAGTTCGCCTTGTAATCGGAAGGTTACCGTCGCCCCGGCTTCTCGGTCGTTGTGTCCTTGGGCAAGACACTGACTGGTGGTGGTCAGAGGGCCCGGTGGCGCCAGTGTCCGGCAGCCTCGCCTCTGTCAGTGCGCCCCAGGGTGGCTGTGGCTACAACGTAGCTTGCCATCACCAGTGTGTGAATGTGTGCGTGAATGGGTGAGTGACTGGATATGTAAAGCACTTTGGGGTCCTTAGGGACCATAAAAGCACTATATAAATACAGGCCATTTACTGTTTTAGGGTTTTGCCGCCTTTAGCCTGACACTGAGGAAGTGAACGAAGCACTTAAATGAATGTTTCTTACTCCTCACTGTAAAAGGCTGATTGGGTATTGTCATCACCCTGTCGGGCGGGCAGTCGACAGGATTTTAAAATTTACACCATAGACTAAAAATCTCAGATAAATTTGAATCTCAGTGACCTCAGCCTCAAGGTCAGTAGGCAGAAGTGAAGTTTTTTGAAAATCTTTTAAATCAGTGACATACAATTTTGAAATGCATACAAAAGATGCAACTACTAGGAGGCTGAGGGGTACCAGTGTCCACTGCCAGTATTTTTGTTGTTGTTGTGTTATTTGAATCTTTTTGCTGACAGGTCTTGGACTTTTGCATTTTGAATCCAACTATGGATTTGGATTTTCTGGTGACTAATCAGAGATTCTACTCTTAAAGTCCTCTCTTTATGGATGAGGAAACATGTGAGCCAATTTGCAGAGGGCTCTGCAGATATTCTGGTCATCACAAAGATTGTTTTAGTTTATTTATTTTTTATTCATTTAGATTTTTTCCTTCTGTTTTAAATCTATTCCTCTACTACTTACATAACTTCACTGTATTTGTTGCATTTTTTTTGCATTTGTCAACTCTGTCAGTGCTAGAAAATATTGTCCTGAATGATTTGGGTCTTGGATGCTGTGAAACGTGCATTTCTTGATCCAAAAGTGGTTTTACATTATGTCAAAAGAGTATGTACCATTCCACCCCTCTGAGAATCCCAGTCAGCAGATATTTGGACAATCTCTGTCAGCCAGGCTCCATCAGAAGTGCACTGTGTGAAGACTGGGAAACAGATGCAAATGTCTCTTCTTCTTGTCTGTTTGCCCTGATGTTAACAGAGGACATTCACATAAGTATACATATCACATTTCTTTTGCCTTCACATTGTAATTCGCAAATGGTCGTAATCACAATATCACAGTACTGAAATGGCTTTCTTTGATGTACATTTGGTTGTAATAACTAGCTATTCTAGAGTAATGATGTTAATGGAGATTTATTCAGGGAATATTGTCACTGATAAAGATCTGTGTTGCTATAATGAGTCCCCCGAGGACCACTTACAGAGCTCTAAGTGGACAGTCATGACTGACTGACACTTAAAATTCAGTCTTTAACTTTAAGTCGAAATTACACTTTGGTTTGTCAGAAATCGTGTCGGTAGTGATATAGCGCTATTTAAAAAAGCAACATTTAAGATCTAAGTCAATGACTTCTGAAGGAAATATTTAAAGCTGAATTTTTGCTTCTTGTAATCATTTTTAACAGAGACAAGTGAACAGTTTTAAATAAGTCTATTGAAACTAGTGTTGTTGTTGTTGATGTTTTGGTCTGTTAGCATTGATTCTCTCCTTGAATACTAATTCTTCTCCTGTACCCACTTAATCATGCAGTGCATAGTCACCTAATAGGGACATACTGTAAGAGACTGTCACACATACTGTGTATTTGGCACTTTTGACAAGGTGACTGGATGGGCTCCATGTGATATTTATGGATTCTGAAAATGCATCAGGGTCTTTGTATAAAATCTGTTCCCTACTGTTGTCAAATGTGTGGGAAAACTTTTTTTTTAAATTTTTGTTATTATGCTGCTATCTCACCGAAGGCAAATTCAGGAAGCCACAGTTTTTTTCTTTTCAGTGTAAATCACTTGTCACTGGGAGAAGTGCTTTCCTCCTGAATTATTAAATCTGTTGTCCTTGAGAGCATGACAAAGTATTGACAAGGATGACAATATTTTCCCCTAAAACAGTATTTTTTAACACTACTTGGAAGTTTAAAGTCACCTGACAATGATATTATTATGCTGTGGCATGATTTATATCATTGCATATCAAATCATAGCTTTAATTTATATGCAATAAAACATAGCAGGGTCTTGACTGATGTTTGGCACAATCGAACATACACTTTAATAGCACAGGAAGGATTGATTCATCACTTATAGTATCTCATGAAAAGTCTTGATCATCGCCAGTAGAAGAGCATATTGTGGGTGAGATTGAAGTAAAGCTATGGATAGCAGAGGAGGGAATGGCCTGTTGACAGCAATTTGACTGCAATCCATCAGACTTTAAATTGTGTTGCAAGTGGCAAAAATGTTGCTCCTACTGTACACGCAACTGTGCTCATAAATATTCATCCAAGAAACTCATTTTCGTTAATATGAAAAATGTCTAGATGAACACGTTTTTGACTGATTTTTCAATTTACAGTGTGAAAGAGAACTTTTTATGTGTTCCCAGATGGCTAATATATGTATTTTCTCCTCTTATTCTCATTTCAGTTGTGTTGCTGGATACAACGTCTGTGCTTGGGGAGCTTGGATGGAAGACATATCCAATAAATGGGGTAAGAGGGGAACCTCTGTTCCATGTTATTTCATGTCTTCTTACTGTCCAGAATGTCTTGTTAAAAAAGGAATAGCCATTGTTGCATCAGTGAGATCAATTATATTGATTTAAACAGGACAAAATTGGTAGAATGATCCCTTTGTGGATTCGTTTTGTATTCAGATTCCTCTGTCCACACTGAAAATACAAAAATGAGGTGAGGTTTCTACAAAACCTCCTACTATGGTGTCAGTTTCGTACTCCTGATTAATTCCTATCTCGTTTCTGTCACGTTTGGGCCACATTATTCTTTAATTCACACATGCTTTTTTCCATATTAAATATACATTCTTGAAATGTTAAGATCGCCGTTCTTTCATGATTCATTTTGCCATCTTATTCATAGTCCAAGATTGTAGTTTTCAACTTTTCTTTTAAACTTAGGTTGCCTCTCAGCATAGAAACAATGACTGCTCTATACCCTATTTTGTGTTTTTGTCTGTCAGCTACACCAAAGGGATGTTCCAATTTTGTTCTGACAGTAAATGCTTGAAGCCCAACAGCAATTTCGTGTCCACCTGAAAATCAGAACTTTGGAAAAAGCAGCAAGTGTCAAACAATTCCTGTATATTGCCTTGATAAAATATAGATGCGCTGACAACAAACTGGAACATCTTCAGATCAAAACCTTCACACTGCATCAAAAGCTTTCTCTCACCGTGCTGACACAATACCTAAAAGACTGATTGAAAATGTCTTCAAGCAATAAGGAATAGCAGTGGAACTGCCTGACTTCCACTACTTTACTCATATCCCGGTCTTTCCTCCATGCCAATTATCTATGACACGACCCAATTCATGGTGGAACCTAAATACAGGAAAGAGGGAGAAGCTACACTAAAACTGTGAGGTCCATAAGTATTTGGACATTGATCTCTTTACAATGTCACAGTGTATTTAAAATAAGATAATCAATATTGATATATCAAAACTGCTAAGTAATTACTACCATTTTTATATGTACTAAATAAAAAGAACATCATTTTAAATGGAAATTGTTGTTCATACATGCATTCCGTGTCTGAAGTATAGAACCTGTGGACATCACCAAATGCTGCCAGGTCTTTCCTGCACCTTCAGTTGCTGCTTGTTTGTGGTCCCCTCAGTTTTTTTTCTGTAGTAGCTGAAAAACATGCTCTATTGGGCTGAAATAAGGTGAGAGACTTAGCCAATGTAAAAGATGCCACTTCTTTGCTTTGAGAAACTCCTGGGCTTTTTTTTTTTTTTTTTTTTGCAGCATGTTTTGGGTCATTATCCATTTGCTCTGTGAAGCGCTGTTTGATTAGCTGTGCAGCATTTTTCTGAATCTGAGCAAAGAGTGTAGCCCTGTACACTTCAGAATTCATCCTGCTACTTTTATCTGCAGTCACACAATCAGTAAACACTATTGACCATGTTCACTGGCAGCCATACATGTATATACTGTAACATTCCTTCACTATATTTGACAGATGATAGATGAAGTTAATTTTGTTTTTCATTTAGTCTAATTTAATTGGTTCTTGAATGTAACCAGTGGTTTGCACCTTGTTGTAAATCGTCTGTTTTTACATTCAAGAAATTGTCTCTTGATTGTAGACTTTGACAGTGAGGTCCCCACCTCCTTGAGAGTGTTTTTGACTTGACTGGATGTAATGAAGGGTTTTTTCTTTACCATGGAAATCCTTCATCTTGCACTTTAGTTGTCTCCTGTGGTCTTTCAGGCCTTTTAACATTGCAAAGTGCATTTCTTTCTAAGACTATACCAGATTGTTAATTTGACCACTCCTTGACCACAACATTTTATGGGGGTCTTTATATATGGGTGTATAAAAAAAGTCTATATTTCAGAATTAAACACTGTACTTTTGTTAAATACCCCAAAATGGAATTTACAAGCCTGCACTTCCATCACATCTTGACTGTTTGCACATCTTGACTGTTTGTATAGTCATGGTGTACAGAGGCAAATTTGCAAAATCTGTCATTAGTTTTACACACTCAAGTGTAAGTTAACGCAACTTCTGTTTTTCCAGTTTATAAGCATTAGTTCATCACTTCTGTAAAACAAAATAATACTGAAAAGTCAATTATAAGCTAGTTTTAAAAATAATAATTAGTTCTTTTAAACTATGTATGACCATCTAAGATTTGTTCTGCCAGGGAGCTAATTATAAATTAATGTTATGCCACCAAACTTTAGACTTCAATATATCCTAAAGTTTGCTGTTTACTTTCCCTCTGGTAAACAGTTTGATTATATTCTCATGTCACATGAGAGTTTATTCTCTAATTGCCTGAGTCTGATGACCTTGGATCCACTTATAAGAAAGTTTCAGTAACACCAGCCAACAGTAGCAAAAGCAGCAGCACTTACCAACAGCAAAAGTTCAGGATATCCTCAACAACTCACCTCAATATCACCGTCACTGGTCAGAAGTGAGTTTTATTGACTCACCGACCCATATCGGACTCCTTACACAAAGTTTTACAGCCTCCTCCAGAATAAATAGGCATGGACACATTTGGAAGCTGAGGCAAACAATGGACTGACAGTCTGTACTTCCTACAGATGAAAGCCAGCTGGGGTCTTAGAGGAAACTTAGGAGAAAAAATGTTAAATATCACAAAACATCCCATTGATATATTATTTAAAATGTTCTTCCTGATTTATTATTATTCAAATACATTAAAATGTAGCGTGTACAGAGATGTTTTATATAGAGACAATAGATGTGGAAAACTGACAGCCATTATGGTGAAATACAGAGAGTTGGCCATGGCCATTGAGTGTTAGGGCCCAATAATACCCGCTTTACGACAACATTGACATCAAATACATCCACTCTTGCAAGCCTCTGTTTGCCTTGGCTGTGCACCTCTTGATTTTTGTAGTCTGCCTCATTTTGCAACTACCACTGTAGCTGGGTTGAAGACACAGGTGCAAGATTGAGTTTCTGTAGTGATAGGTCATTAAAATGTAAAAAAAAAAAAAAAACAAAGATTACACAAAAGGAGATGTTGCAATAGTTTGACTTTGTGTAAAATCCATCCATGAGTGTAGGATTGCATCAGAATCACTTTGTGGAAAACACTTTGAAAAAGAGAAAAGTCAGCTCTGATGTGGAGCTATAATGTGAGTGTGGAAACATCTGCTGTATCGTTCAGAGGAATAGGTACTTATGCCATAAGAGCACTCATTAGCATCCTTAAGCTGAACAAGATGGATGGATGGATGGATGGATGTTCACTTTGCTTCATTGTGGCTAAAACCATGTGATTGTATTACTAATGTAACTAATTGGCTTTGTGATTGTAGGAGATACATTATAAATGCAGAAAATAATCCAAAAAAAGCCCTTGCCTGAAAATATATAGTTTCTCATAGAAACAAATAATTACATGTATTCTTTGAAAGTAATTGTGATCAAATGGTGTCACGACTTCACCCCCACCCGTCTCTTTCTGTCTCTCCCCACATGGCCCTTGGTGGCCCATATCAGGGTTATGGAGGTGATTACATCATGTAGGTTGTGGTGACAGCCGCCCAGAGCGTTAGGGAGGAGGGAGGGAGGCTACTGTCTTCATGATTGAGCTGTCAGTCCTCTCCCCTCCTCACTCATCCTCTGTCCTCCGATTTACCATTAATATTTAAGGCATGAGGTGAGAGGGCCTGAGGGAAGGTGTGAAGATCTGGGGAGGTAAAATAGTTTAAATCCCCCACACTAGCTGGAAGCAAGCAAGAGCAAGTCAATCTCCACCATATTAGACACAGCCTCGTATCAGGCCAATACAGCAGCGCATCATGTAGCTGCCTATCAGAGTTGCACACTAGTTCTAGTTTTGGGCATAAACTGCTGTCAGTCAGTCCTGCCCAGTACACCTTAAAATAATTTCATATGGCGTTTCTGTCCTAAAACGATTCCCCAATGATGGACTTGCCAGGAATATAGCTGTGTATATGATATGAAATTGAAGAGGAAGTGGAAATATATAGATATATATGTATGAATCTGTTTTTTTATTAATAGCCTCTAAATAACTCTTGTAACAAGAGGAAGATGAGTGGCTGTGTAGAGTACACTCTAGGGGCTTGCAAGCATTTTAATGCTGTGGCAATATAATTTTTTACATTTCGCATAACGTCAAAAATTCATGCTGAATTACTTGTCGACACTTTGCATTATATCCAAAAGTGTAAAGTTAACTGTTACTGGATTAAAATATTACTGGAAAAAGAAAAACTTTAAAATGTGATGATTCTCAAGCAAGTTTTGTTTTTATCTTTTTTTTCTCATTTCTTAATGGATATTTGAGCATCCAGTCACAACATCTGGATGACATCCTAGCTATATGTAGCCCCTGTTATATATGGTGTACCTGACAGTTGAACGAGAAGAGATTTAATGTACCTTTAATTGACTCACAGCCACTTCAGCTCCAAATGAGGATAACTACCTCCCTATCTACCCAGGTGCATCTCAGCATGTAACTGACCTCACTCCGTGTCTTAGCTTCACATCTCCTGCCTCGAGCTGTCCTGTTAAATCTTTTTGCTGGGAGGTATGCTTTTATTTCAAACATACCTTAAAAAATGAAACCTAATTTTAATTCCATGTCTTACATCTTATATATGTAAGATATATGTTTTCCTAAAACAATCAAGCTTCAAATGAAAATTATTAGCTTGGAATCAAATGCAAAATGTGCACTATAAATAGAAATGTTTACAGCACACATATACTTTTTAACACTTGTTGTTGTCATTAGGATACAGGTGCTGTAGGTTTCTCAGCAGTACCGGGGTACCAAATCCTTACTAAGGACAGATTTGTGTCTGATTATCACAGTTGTCTGGGAATACTTTTAATTAAACTGAAGATTACAGGGAAAGTGTGCAACACTTCAGTTAATTAATTGTGGTTGGTTCTTTCAGTCCCTAGCTGTCATTTCCCTACAGGGCCACATTCAAGGTGTCTACAACACTCTGGAAATCTATGAACAGATGTTTACCAACCGCAAACATGATCATACGTGTTGGTCAGGTGCAGCTTTCAGTGCCAAGGTGTCCTTTAATCATTTTATCCTTACTCTGCTTCAAAAGTTAATAGACCTGTTTCAGCTGGCCCATAATGGGAAACCATCTAAGGAGGACTGTTGTTATGTTTTTTAATGGCTTGAACGTGGAAATATCCTCAGAATTAAAAACACATTCACCCTTAAAGATTTCACTCAGAGTTACTGAGCAAAAATTGATCTACGCCATGTCTTTCAAGGACTTTGACTCTGAATTTTTTTTTCTCCAGTTAAAGTTCATGCATAAACTAGTGTTTGAAGAAGTGACACACCGATTCATCACTACAAAATATGAGGTTTTAATACCGGGCATCAGAAGGGGAAAATGGAAGAGACAGAAGAAGGAAAGAGGATTGATTTGGCATCTGTCCATTCTGAATATTGCAGCTGTATGCAGACACAGTGCTGAAAATGAGTCATTTCCCAGCGTTGGGGGGTGGGTGACGGTGTTGGGGGGTGGGGTAGTCGTTGAAGCAGTTATTGCAGCAGCTAATTTATTCAATTACATAAAAGAGCTTTAAGGGATTAAGAATGCCTAATGTTACCTTTTGTTTTCACACGCTGACATTGTAATGCTAACTGAGAAAAGGCAGGTTTCAATACAAAGACTGATAGTTGTCCATTATGCAGGGAGAGCATAATCCTATTTTTATCTGTTGTCAGAGATCCCAAGCAGCCAATAACTCATATCTACTGGGGGCGTATAAACAGTGTTATGTAAGTGGGGAGTACAATGGCGGCACATTGGTTTACTGCTGCCGGAACACTGCTCAGTCAAATATTAGACTGTGCAACCTCAATACCTCACAGGCGTAAGGCTCAGAACAGCACATTTGTCTCGCGTGTCTGTGTGCACACTGTGTGTGTGTGTGCATGTAGATGTGTGTGTATTTGTAATGTTTCGGGCACATAAATCAGTTTACAAAGTCTCTTTTTGTAATAGGAACAAAAATCAGTTCCCAATATGATAAATCATTGGCTTTTACAGTAGGCTGACAGATTAGCCTAAGCTTAGGATACGTTTAGCCTTACTCAAGTAGTGGTTATAGTGTTGGCTAGATTAGTTTCCACGAAATTCATTTGTATCAGTGCAGAGTCCTCCAAAGTGATGGAAAGTCTGATGTCTATATTGTAGCAAAAGCATAATTTTAGAGTTGCATTTCTTTACATCTATTTGCTAGCCCTCGTGATAGCATACTGGACAGAAGCTCACATTACTGTTCTGAGATAGCGTTGCTTTTTTCAATACATGTTGATTCTTAATATTGAAAACATTCAGCATTCACTTTCTGTAGGATACTGACTGTTACTTTTTACTGTTTGAGCTTTCTCATCACTCTGACATCACCTTGACACACCAACAAGGACCATAAGGGCTCTTTTCTTTTCATTCCTCTTTTCGTTTACTTGTCATATTTGTTGTATTTTTCTTTGAAAACTGTTCTTGCTACTGCGCGTTTAAAAACTTTTAATTGCACCCATCCACTGCCATATATGTGTCGTGACTGTTGCAATCAGTTTTGTGGGTGTTGGAAATGATTAGAAAATAGAAATAGAAATAGAAAGCTTTTTGGCCCTAGCAAGTCAACATGAGAAATTAGGAATAACAGCAGACATCTCCATCAAGGCTCAAATGAAATGTGCTTGTTGTTGGTCTCAGTTAGGTTCATTTGGTCTTCCAGTTTTGGTGAAAGTTTTGAAAAAACTAAATATGGGGCTTGCACGACAGGGTATCAGGAAGAAACAGAGCTGAAAAGAGAGTGAAATCACAGAGGCACAGAGGGTTAGTTGGCCATGTTGGATAGAATGAATAAAATGACTAACACATTAAACACATTAAAATGCTTACGCACTCATGAAAGCATTTGTACATCATATCAAGCCGCTTTACTTTCCCCCAGTCCTAATCCTTAATCTCTTTATCGCAATATTTAACCACAGTAATTGATTGCAACTACGTGACCTGAGGCTTATCTCAAAGCACTTTTTCCCTCCCTAATACTATTAGCCTTGAGAGTGAGACTGAATAACAGAGAGAAGAAGACAGAAGAAAATCTGTATGTCAGTGTCCTTCATAGCTCAGATAAACTTCTCTAAGGCGTGCTGCTGAGTGATGGCCGGCAGCTCTGCAAGGAAAAAAAGGAAATAATCCTGAACCACTCCACTTCTCCCCACGGAGGCTCTAATATAAAAAAGGTATGATGATTTAGCACACCAGTATTCATCTCAGGGACCTCTGCCATAACCGGGCTTAAGCAGTGCTGGGGGATTCCTTAATTGGCTTGTTTCTTGTCAGGGACACACTGAGGCCAATATCTAATGCGCTCCCACTCGGCATCTCGCTGACAGCGGAACATATCCTGACAGGTTTTTGGGCTAACCCTCACCGTGTGAGGAATACAGCGAAGCTGAGTTAGAGAAAGAGAAAGAGTAGGAGGTACAGGATAGATGCAAATAGAGAGAGGGGAAAATTGAGGGAGGGAAGAGTGAGGAGATTATTAGTGCCTGGCTGAATGCAGGAGCTGAATACATAAATACAGGAAATACTAGCAACCAAGGAGAGAAAATAGAATATCTGGTTTCTGTAAGACAGCCAGAGTTTAGACAGATAGACTTGTCTATCTGTGAAAAGCTCTGGAAATTTTCTCACATACAATAGGTCAATAGTTCAGTCTAAGTTAAGACTACAGTGAAGTTTCTATAAAAACAGCAGTCATACCATGAAGTAGAGATGGACCGATCCGATATTACGTATCGGTATCGGTCCGATACTGACCTAAATTACTGGATCGGATATCGGAGGGAAATAAAAAATGTAATCCGATCCATTAAATATCAAAAAAACACCTCACAAAACTTGCAACACTGCGTAACTTTGCTCATAACCTTAGCATGTCAGAGTCACGTGATAGAGCAGCCGTGTGTATTTGGAGCCTCGCTACCAAACCAGCATTTCATCTCCGAGGAAGTTATCCCAGAGAGAAGTAAAGCAAGTGTGTAAGTTCATCTCTGAATGTTTGTAAAGCGTTCCCATGTTAAGCTTAACAACCGATATATGGAGCGACTGCCTCTCTCTCTCCCTCTCCTGTTGCTACTTCAATCGTGAAACTGCTTAATGATCAGCTGATCGGCTTTTCTGTCGCGAGTCTGTCTCTCTTCTTTGTTTTTGGCCCACTTTGCACCAGAAAGAGGAAACCAGCGGCTGAACAACAGCAGCACGTTTAACCTTGATAAGCTGTTGTTAGAATGTATTTAATATTACTTTCTACACCAGGATCTTTTTCTACGTAGCTGACCGCTGGTAACTGTGCAGGGGCGGATCTAGCAAAGTTTAGCCAGGGGGCGATAGGGCATGAACAGGGAAAAGGGGCACAAAGACATACTTTTCTTTCTTATTCTCATTTAAAATGTCTAGCTTTTAATAAATAATTATCTGAATCTTACACCCAAAGTTTTAATCTGATGTAAAATGTATAGAAGTCCATTACTGTATATTGTAACTGTTAAGTCTAATATACCCTAGTAAGCTATAGTACTTTTTCCTTTGGGAAGATGCCATCTGTGAATTCTGCAATTCTGTTGAAGAAAGATGTTGAATCTATTTAATTATTCTTGAAAAATAATTTATTTCTGTGCATTTTTTTCCACCCTGCATCAAATTAAAGTTGATTACATCGATTAAGCATCATGAGGTGGAGGGTGGGAGGTGGTTCCCTATTTTTTTTTGCTGGGAGTTTGCAACCCTATTAGTTAGGTTGCTTAATATTTCTGCTAAGTACTCTTTAAAATACCAGAATAGGAAGGATGGAGTAGGTTTAAGTTTATTAGATTGATCAGTATTGCTGAACTATGAAATATTTTGGGTGCAGTGTATTTTTTACATACAGGTATAACAGAATATCTTTAGTGTTGTTGTTTATTTAAACTTGAGTATGAACTTATACAAAATGCAGCAAGATATTTTAAAAAAGGTTTTATTGATTAAAAAACACACTATATCGGATTCATATCGGTATCGGCAGATATCCAAATTTATGATATCGGTATCGGACATAAAAAAGTGGTATCGTGCCATCTCTACCATGAAGGCAACTGGGTCATTATTTGACACTGACACAACCATGTCTTTGAGGTCAAAGTCCATATTCCATAAAAATGTGTGTTCAGAAGGTAACGTGAGGCATCACGACCTAAGTTAACCAGACCTTCATTCTTCATTCATAAGTGTACGCTCAGTGTTGTATTCCTGTAATATGTAAGAAGTGTCCCTGTGTGTTGGTTGAGTAAATGTCAGTGCCCAAAAGAAAGGAATTATTTACCTCCAATAGACAGTTTTCAGAAAAAACAAGTAAATCCAAATTCTGATATTGATTTTTTTGAATAATAGTCCTGATATGATTTGAGCACAGAAACCAGTTTTGATCTTACCAGAAACATGGGAATTAGTTGCAGCAATTTATTGGAACATGTGCAAACATACTTGGAACTTCACTATTAAAGGCAAAAATAAAGCTTCAAAGTGTATATTTGGTATGACCGTCAGATTTGATTTTCAGTCCACTTCTTGCATTAATTCATCACCGGAGTTATTCGTTTTTGCCTCAGTCTTTTTTCCATTTCCCTTGCCTGAGAATGGCTCCCTGGCAGCCATCCTTCCACTGAGACCATTTCTAGCTAGTTCAGCTGAAACACTAGATGCATCTTTCAGGTCTAAAGGACATGATTTTCTGTTACTGTTCACCTGCTGTAGATAGATTTTCTTTTAGATTTTTGTATATTTTTTAGGCATTCATGTCTTCATGACTTCTCCAGTTATCTTACATTTTTTTTGAAGACATACTACACACCATGCAAAGATCTGCTGATGTTCAGGTGTAAGGACTGCAAAAGAACGAAAAGTACCTTTAGAAATCCTGAAGAACAATTGCTCACAAAAGTCTAGTTGTGTGGAAGCAAAATATAAAGAAATGTGGGTGTTTTTTTTGTTGTTGTTTTTTTTTACTCAGTATTGTACTTTGGCAGCGTTACTTAATTGAATTTAATTAATTTTATAAACCTAAAAGTAATAAAAACAACTTTTACTTCTTTGTTTCTCAGTGTGTTTTTCTCATATTATTCTTATTGTCTTCCTCTGTGGTTGTCTTCCACTCATCGTTTTGTCCTGCCTTTCATAACTGCACTAATCCTATACCATTGTCTTTGCTGTATATTGATGGATTGAAAAGCCAGGTGTGCCAGCTAAATTTTAGTGTAAGGTGAGCTGGCAGTAAAAATTCCAGCTCTAAATGCAAAGCCAAATGCAGACACAGAGACAGAGAACTAGAAGAAGCTGGTGAGACAGGCAACAAGAGGTTAAGCTGGGAATCCATTAATGTTTCATAGCTAGATAGACAAGCAACAGCACTGTAAGACTGGCCGTTATAGCAGTATTCAAGCAGCCAATTGTATATTGACTTCTTGGTAAGATGCCTATAATGGGGGGACCTGCTGACACACACATACTCAGGAATATGTATACCAAGAGTTGCATATTGACAGTTTTCTTTTTCATTATTCTTCCACGCACGCACACTGCAAACTTGCATGCACATAAAAATAGAAAAGACTACCTATCCAAGTTACTAACAGGTTACACACCTGCACACACACACACACACACACACACACACATATTTGCATACACAAATGGATAGATTCTTTATGTGTACACCAAAAGAACAGTGTGGTGGCCCAGTTAGACAAAACCTGCCCAAGGTCACGGTGCTTTATCTCTACTAGGCTGTTTATCCGCGTCTGTTTCACTTCACTTGCATCAGAAAATATATTACAGTGACAATGACGCATTTCTGCAGAATTCCAAACCTAAAACCTCAGCTCTGCTATTCTCTGGCACCGAGTATGCTGCACTCCCAGCTGGCTGATCAGAGCCTTAAAAAGACATTACAGTTTGGTCACACTATCTAAAAATTCTGCTAACATCGGCAAGAAGAGGTAATAAACCAGGATTTTTATTAGATTGGTTAATGTTTGTCAGATAATAGTGCTTGTTACAGTTTTGTGATTGAGGTTAAGGTGTCATGGATTTGCAGATGTTTTCATTTTATAATTTATGTTGTGCTAAAGTTATTACAACTTCAATTCCAAAAAAGTTTGAACAGCTGATCAACAGTTCTGGGTTACTTTGCCATATTTTCCATTGTATGATTTAATGATATAGACAGATCAAATGAATGAAGATATAGACAGGTTTAGGAGCAACAAGCGAGTTATATAGAGTTATATAGACAACATCCTTTAAGGGAAAGAATTGTTAATTTCACCAAGCCAATATCAAACCATTATTTACATGTATAACAAAGTCTTGGCTCATGGTAAAATGCTATGGGTAATAAATGTTGCCTACTTGCAGTCCAAAATAGTCATCTATTGAAAACATTTGGCTCATTTTTAAACATTTTTCACATTTAATGTAGTTATTGGATTCTGATCAGAATTTTTTTTATCCCAGAGGAAATTACATGGTCACAGTTGCACAGTTACAGGCACACGCAAGCTAAAGTACCAATATTAGATAATACAATATCTTACAAAATAGCTCTTCCTCTAATATATAAATACCCCTGATATATTGCACAAATACAAACACAAATTGGACAAAGAGTATATACCTAAGTATACTGCAAATGATTTTTTGCTAGCCTGATGAAAATTCAACTTTTTAAGATACTAACAGATTTAAAATGTCTTTCAGAAAGCGTTCTTACTTTAGGAAGAGAGCCTGACTCTCTCTATCAACTGTTGAACATCTTTCTTTGTCTCCCAGATTATGTGTGGTTGATTGAAACAGGATTTTTCTTTGGGGCTGTCTATATAGTCTTGTAATAGCTTTGTGCCTAGCAGAGCAATCGCAGTGCTCCATCAAGCCCTGACACATCCATTTGTCACACTCTCTGTGGTCAGATAGAAAACCAAGGGAAGAAGCACACATACACATTGATACGCACACACGCAAAATGAGATATAATGCCAAGCATTGTGTCCTAGTGTAAAGTACATATAGCATTATCATATTATGACACAAATGCGTCTTACCCTGTGTTGTTTGGACACAGGCATGCCATAAAGCACTGAATGAGTCATTGAAGAAAATCCAACCTGACACGTTCAAATGGAAAAGAAAATGTTACAAACCAAGACTGACCAACACAACGCTGACATTTTACACCCTGACCAAAGTACCCACTCAAGTGACAAGCTAAACCAGCAGATGCATTATCTGTGGTAGAACAACAATATTGCTTTGCTGATTGGGTCATTTGTAGTTGTCACACATTTACACATAACACTCAATGAAAATGCTTCTTCCTCTTTAAATCACACTACTACTATTACTGCATAGTGATTCTTTTATAATTTGCGATCAAAAAGTTCCGAAAGTGTTCATAGATCATTGCACACAAATGGCATGTAGCATGTTTGTGGCTGTACAACAGGTCAAAGCACTGTTTGACCTTGAAGAATCAAGATTAGGACTTATGCTACTTTCGTGTGGCACATTTGCAATTTCACAGTAATTTAACACTGAGTCAGTGTCTGCAAGGACCTCCGTCAATTGGCTGTGGTAACCCAACCTTTGAGTTAACAGTGGGCACGGAGTCATCGCTTGCTATGACCTAGAGAACATATAGTAGTCTGTGAGGTATTAGACCTCACAGCGTTCAAGGTCAAAAAAACGTTAGAAAAGTATAACAAAAAGAATAAAAGGAGAAGATGATGAAAAACAGGAAAAAAGAAAAAGAGAAAGAAGCGGAATCGATGTCTTGCACTGTTTCCAAGGAGCCAGACTTTCTTGTATTTTTTCAAAGTGGTTTGGAGCAATAATTCTCCAGGCTTTTTGAAGGTCTGTCAATGTTTTATTAACCAACCAAAGAAATGGTTCTGTTGATTGTTAAGCCACTTAACATTCAAGCATGACTCATTCACACATCAAAAACCAATAACTCCGGTCATGAATTAATGTTGCGTCTAACCAGTCTTGTGTTGAAACACAATTTGAACATTCTTCTGGGTTCAAATCATGATCAGTATCTTAGGAGATGAGTTGAGAGAAAAGGTAAAACACTGTCTACAACCATCGGTAAAACATGGTTTAGGCTCTGTCATGATTTACGGCCGCATTTCAGACAGCTTTGTTGGAGATATTGTCAAAATTGATCGAATTATGAATGTAGAAAAGTAATGTGAGATTTTGATCTTTGCAATAACATCTGAAAAGCTTCTGGTTGGCAACGGCGTCATTTTTCAACATGACAGTGATCTTAAACACGCATTTACTCCCAATGCAGTAAAATCATAGCACTATAAGTCATGGACTGGCATCCTCAGAGGGCAGACTTCAACATCTTGACAGAGAACGGAGCAAAAGGCAGCCAACATCCAAAGAAAGTTCAGGATTGTCCTTCAGGAAGCCTGGGAAACTATGTAAATAAATTACAAGAAAGCTTGTCTAAGAGAGTTCAAGTTGTGTTGAAAAGTAAAGGTGACCATATAAAATATTGACTTCCAAGCTTGTTAAAATGAAATAACCTCTGTTTTTGCTCATGTTGTGAATTTTGATTTATGTTTGTAAATATTTCAATTTCACCTATTTCTCATTTTTCTTGCCAAATATACAGCTTTGAAAAGGGTTGCTCAAAATGTTTGCACTGTCTGCAGAATTGTGGACATAAGGAAGGCATACATAAATTGCTGAAAATGTGAACCAGAGAGACCTTATGGATGCTGATCTGTAAATCTGTAATCGGTGACCATGAAAATGGTTGGGACATGTGTTTTTGCTACGTTTTGATTTGGTTGAAGTCTGTTGACAGGTTGTAGAAAAACAATTACCAATAAACAGCTTTATCCACATATGCAAACGATGTTTTTGCATATTTTCCAGAATCACATATATACAGAGACCCCTCGTGACATAACTGGAGAAGTATTGGGTGTTTATGGTGATACTACTGCAAATACATGGGTCTGGAAATAAAGTCTACAAATGAATTTACTAAAAAGTTCTAGTTTGAAAATATTGAAAGATGAGCTGTGACACTGTTTCACACACAAAAAACTTTGTTCAGTTTTCTTGTAAAGTTTGTGTATTGGTAATTTGCAATAAACTGGTTGTGCTTGCCGACCTTCTAAGGTCAAAGGAAAAGCTCTGGATTGTTTTGTATTTACAACATACAGAGAAAGATAATACCTTCATAAACTGATCTTTTCTAAATTTCTTTTTCTCTTAACATCATTTTTTTATACTAATTATTTGGTATATATGTACACGAGTTCTTTTGCTTCTTTTGTTGGTAGAAGTCCTGGGGCACACAAGTGCAGAACAAAACCACTTCTCTTTCTCCATCTGTATCATTTTAAAGTAAATTTTCAATAATGGCACAATCCCTAAATCCAATATTTTTGTCTCCAAAACATCACACGCAAACATAAACTAAGCAAAGCATCTAAATAAAAAGTGAATCACTGTCAAAAACTGTATGTAATTGTTCTTTAGCATTATTGAACTGATGTTACCAAAGCTATTAGAATCAATAAAACAGCCTGAATGATCCTATAATGTAGAGTGTATACACATAACCAAACTGATATGGCTGTTACTCCTAAAAATTGCATGTATTTCTAACTTAATAAGTCAGCTCTCCAGGCAGTTTTGAAGCAGAAAACGTTATGCAGTAATTCAAAAGTTTGCAGATTGTTCGGTTTTCTCTTTCATTAACTGAGTTAGAGCTGTAATGGAAGAAAGATGAGGTCACTTGGTAAAGATTCAACCCCTGGAGCTCCAGAGTGTGTCCATTCTTCTCTTTTAGAAACACAGAAAGATAAGTGAGAGCGAGAAACATCTTGTTTTCTTCTCATCTCTCTGGTCTAACTTCAATCTAGATGTTCGATTGTGCATGAGGAGGTTGATGGGGGTCGTTTGGGGTCAGAGGATGGTTCCTGTTAGAGGGATATGGTTTCATTGTAGATGGATGTTTAGGCTGGCAAGCGCTCTAAAATGCACTTAACATTTTATACAAATTCTAAAGGTTGCTGAAAGCCATACCCCACCACTTGCTTTCTCTGTGTCTCTCTGCTGCTCTCTCTGTCCTAATTGATCGAGCTGCCCAGACAATCCCGTATAGCCTGCACTTATTTCCAGTCAGGCTTGTTTAAGCCTTACAGACTGGAGTCAGATGGCTTTGCCAGGGAAAGATGTCTCTTACTGTTACCAGAAAGACAGGTAGACGTGGGAGAGAGATTGCATCATGCCAAACTGAAACCCAAGGCAAACGTAATAGTGTTCTGGAAATATCATAGTGGGCATTCGGGTAATCCTTTAACATGTTGTCCATTTTATGCCCAAATGATATTCTAATAAGCTATTTTTTTACTTTTAATTTTATCTTACAAAAACTTTGATGACCATATATAGTCTCTAATTGTCTCACATATATATCTCATATATAGTACCCAGCTTTAGAGCTATGGTTTCTTTAGATCAATGCATGCACACCAATTCAAGAGATGCTACAGAGAGCCTAACATTAGTTGCACGGAGCCAACAAAGGCCCAGTCTGCAGTAATTCCATATGTGTCAGCTCTGTGATCCACTGGTCTATTTCTCAGTGCTGCTGAAATACAGCTCTCAACAACCCACACCCTGCCCTTCAAGTTAATTTGACTGATTCATTATTCTGTATTCAAGTAGCACATAACATTGGCCAACAATTAATTTTTGGCCTTTAAACTAGAACTTGAAATAGCAGTCATGACTGCATGAGTATGTTTTGGTTTTTTTGGTTTTTTTGGCAATTCCCAAAGTTGGGTGCTGGTTGATTAAAACCAAGTGTTTTTTGAACTGCTGTAATGTGACACAGCCTTTTGCATAGGTACTGTATCACTACTATTTCCCACTCAAGTTCTTCTACTGGTCCTTCTGTTTAGTGTAACCCTAAAACTATAGTAGTGTCACATTTAATGCTTTTAAATAGTTTGAAGAATTATTTCCTACATTTCCATTATTTCCTAGACAGAAAACTTTTACCTGGTGGGGAAATACTGCTTAAGATAATGTTTTTATTCATTTATCTTTTTTAATATTTTCATCTAAAAACACAAGAAATATGAACACAATTATCATAATCTACAGTCTCTGGAGAATTAATTTTATGTTTTGACATAGTTGATAAGTATGGGTTATTCGTTCTTACATACCACCCTAATTCTTAAGTAATCCTAGCTGCTTTCTCTTTGTGCATTCACACCACATATACTGAGGAGTTTTGCAGTTTTATGCCCAGGCAAGGCCTGTTCACTTGTAATTAGATAACTAATTAATTAGATAAAATATGTGGAGTTGACTCCAAGTGTTGAACTTGCATAGCAAGTTCACGCTAGGTGTGATGTTGGTGTAAGTGAAGGAAGCTATTGGACTGAAAAATCAATCAGAGCAACAGTAACAATTTCTGGAATGGCCAAATCAACAATCTGGTACATTCACAGAAAGATTAAATGCACTGCTGAGCTATGCAACACCAAAATCCCTGAAACACCACAGAATAAAACTAAAGTGGATTATAATTTTAATTGTCTTAGACAAGTAAAGAATGCTTTCACGAATATAGTCTTCATCGAATAGGTCTTCACGTAATTCAAATAGAGAGGGTTTACAGCAAAGTGCAAACCCCAGGTTACACTCAAAAACATTAAGGCCGGATAAGAGATGGCAAAAAAACACAGAGCTTATGGTATTTACCAGAAAAATTCTGTAAGTGTCCTAATACTTATATAATTAACTGTATGACTCCAGCTGCCCCAAAATGCCTCAGTATCTGCATCTTGTGCAAATTTTTGTAATTGTATGTTTGTGTGTAAAACTTCGCTTTTTTCGTTTGGTGTAAATGCACCATTAAATTTAATCAAAACATCCCTCTGCTAATACTGTCAACATTTTTTTTTCTTATTAGGGACAACTTGGCTTTCAACTATTACAACACTTATTTAAATTAGTAGAGCATCCTCACACACTGGTGCGTGTAGCCCAGCATTCACTTCCCTCTTTTTCCCTACCCGTCTGCTCTGTCTTACTGTCCTGTGAATCTGCTACTGTTCATCTTCCCCCTACCCATTCTCTTGATATCTTTCTCTCCTTTCTTTATTCCCTCTCTACCTCTCTATACTCTCCCCGCTCTCTGTGTCTCTCTGACAGCCTCCTCTTAACAATGACCAGCAGACTGTGTAAACAGGAAAGAGACAATGTGTTGTGGGGGTGTTTGTCTGTGTTTCATCCAGTTTGTCTGCAGAGAGAGGATATTACAATTAACTAAATGAAACACTGTATTTCAATAAATATTTATTGTTTTAGTCTAGCAGTCGAGTTATTGCATCTGTTTAATTATTTCTGGACATCTTATAAGAATGCTGCCTTTAGGTACGCTCTGAGGTATTGATTTTTAGGAGTTACTAATAGCAGTATTAGTATTATCACAATGGCCTATAAAAAGCTGAGGCCTTAACCTTCACTGTAAACTGTTGCTATGTACAACGTCCATGCTTTGTGCTATAAGCATCACATTTTATTGACTTTGCTGTTTCATTTCATCTTACATCCATCATCAGTACATCATGTCAGCATAATATTACTATACCTCAATCAATACAATTCTGTTTCTGCATCACGCTGTTCTTGTGTCAAACCAATAAAGCAGATTTGAATTTAATTGAATTGAGACTGGGAGAAAGAGATAAGAAAGAAATGAGATAGTGGTGACCTTTTCTACAGATTGAAATGCCAAAGTTGTCTTTATCAGCCACTTCAGTGTTTGGCTGTTATTGACACCAGTTAGGCCCTTGCTTCTCACTCATTGGTCTGGATTGGTGGTCTGTAAATAGTCCTTAAAAAACTTTTTTTAAAGGCATATACATTTCATTAAGGCATGTGATCTAGGAAGTTCATCTTATTTTCTTATTTATTTTAGCCCTTTAAAGTTAGTACCTTTTTGTGAGGGCTATACTTTTTGTGTAGACTATAACAGAAGCATGAACTTGAATGTATGTTCTATGTCGACAATATTTGTGTATCTGTACAGCATGCTCTCCTCTATCTGGGTGACCCGCTCTTATCTAAGCTGTCTATGGTTGCACCCTGCTACCTCACCCACTGACAAAGTCTGTATGTGTGTGTTCGTTGTACCACTGTGTGCAGCCATCACTGTGATCTCACATCAGTCAGAGGCTGCTGAGCCGCACATTGACATTCCAGGCTGCTTGTCTGCCTCTCTGGCAAAAATAGATATGTAAAACGACAAGCTCTTTCCCCCCCCCCGTTTTCCCACGCATAGTTTGTCTGAGCTGTTGAGGGAGAAAAAATAAAGGTCTCTGGTCTGTGTCAGCTGAGATGAGACACAATCAGCATGTGTGGAGGGGAGTGACATATCACCGCTTAGGCAAATGAGATAGAGAATAAGGGGCTGAAAGGAGGAATGGTTCATACCCTTAACCAGTGTTGATCCTGCAGTTAGGTAGGGTTTTACCGGGATGTGGGTTTTGATGACTAAACACACAGTGAAAATGTGCTATAATAGCTATGAACTCTCATAGTTTGTTAGATGTGGAAGCATCTGAAGATGGAAGCTGAGTGAAAGACATCATTTAATTATGAATAGGCTCCAGTACATTAGAAGATACTTTTGGCTGGTCCCTTATTTCCCACACAGCAAATGGATCAACATATTTAGATGCAGTGCAATTTATAGATGCTTTTCCAGGTGCAGCCTTCCATTTATCCAGCCTGTGGACTGGTACAAAGAGTACACTAACTTGTAACCCTCTGGGGCTGGGTTTGCATCTCGTCCCAGTCTCAAACCAGGGATCTTTAATGTGCAATGTGTTAACCACTGCAACATATAGCCATTAGGCTTCAGTATATTATGTAAACATAAATAATTTCATAGCACTCGTATCTACTTAAACATGAACTTGCATGTGCTGAATATACTTAATTTAAAAGCCATGTTTAAAACAAGATTTTTTTTTTCCTGTTGCAGCAAAGGAGGAATTCCTTTTGATTATTTGCGTTTTAAAACTATTTAAAAGTAAATGTGAGTTTTTAAGAAAATATTATAGATCCTGCTAAAGACGTGACAAAATTTAAAAGCCAACATCTGCACATGACATCACTGTAGCTCTAAAGTGAAGCACTACACGTCTCAAACGGGAGTTCAGAGGCCCCATTTAGCAGCACATCAAGACCTCAAACATGTTACCTTTCTTGAGGACACTTCAGCACAGTTTCTAATACAGTGTTTGATTCAGGGCTCTTCTTTCTTAAAGGACTGCGTTGACTCGCTTTGACTCTTGACTTGAAGAAATCCAGCATGGTAAAATACAAATATGTTTTTTTCTCATCAAATAAAAGAGTACAGATAGAGCTTTTCATCCTTAATATTTCTAATAAAACAGCTGAAAGAGTAACTTAGAGCTGGCATGGCCACATGTTAGATTACGACCTTCAAGAGCCATAATAGGAGCTGTAATAGGTATTATAATAACAGTTAGAAATAAAGACATAAGGTGGTGGGAGAGTCATATATATTGAACATATAAGCATGCAGCTTTGGCAACCGTCTCATCTTTTCAATTTCACATTAAATGACACAATTTCAATTATAAAAATGACAACCACAACCAGCCACTGCTTTCTAATGGCATACACATATGAATTTACAAGCCACGCTCATTTTTAGAGTTCTATTATGTGGAAATCAATTAAACCTTATAGTGAGTTTACTTATTGATCTGGTTTGCGGTGTAGTTACCATATACAGTGTAACCGCTCTTTCTCTTCCGTCTTTCAGGTTCTCTCCCCCCTCTTGTCTTACCTTGTGTGCAATATTTCAGACACTGGCAGTTTTAATACACGTAGAAATTTGAAACTGCTATCTCTTCTTTCTCTCGTGTCTGCAGTGCCCTAACATAGCATTGTGTTGTTTACCTCAAACCCCAAAGTGTGTATAAGCATACTGTGAAAAGATCGTCCACAGTGACACAAAGGGCAAAAAGTGTAATAACCCTGGTGGTGCAGTTTAAGAAGCGGGCGGTTTTGTTTGCCTTGGTCTGACTGTGTTGAGATGGTTTACTCAGTTTGCTGAAGCGTCTTCTTTTTTCTTTTTACTTTTTATTACTTGTCCAGAGAAGGTTGTTAAAGTGGAGCTGTTCCCATTTTTACAAGTGTAAGTAGTCTAAGAGTTAGCCTATATTCACCAATACCAAAGCAATTGAAAAATGACCAATTTTTTGTTTGTTTTTTTCTTTGTAATTTTGCTGCTAAAACGCTGAGCTCAGAAAAAACCCTGTATAACTGTACATGTTCAGAAACATGAGTCAATAGATCAGAGGTCGTGACTATTATACAAACTATGAATGTGAGACTGCATTGAACTACAGTACACTTAGGTGTAATCCATTGTCTTTAAAAAAATATCACAAGACAGAGTAACTAGACATGACTTTCATGCATTAGCCCAACATCAGCAGTCTTCCAGATGTTACACAGTTTGAACTCTGTCTTTATTTCCCTCAGCTATCTTCGACTTGGATGACTCAGGACATGACCAACACTATGCCTTTTTGTGAGAGCACAACAGGGATGACAGATTGCGGAGCACTGGCTCCACCCTTCTCACTACCCTTCCACTGTGATGGATGCAAGAATGAAAGGAGCATGGGGTCTTTGGATTTCATTTGCTCACCGCTGTTCTATTGCTCCTATTGATTTAGGTGCATGTGGCTGACAGGCAACGGGATACTGTGTTTGAGAGAGATTGTGTGGAAGAGTAATGTTGGCCTTTCTCGGTTTAACTGATTAATCACTCACTAAAAAACACTGTCGAACAGATATCTAAGAAGAACTTGATCAAAATACGTCCAACTTATGAATCAGTGGTTTCAATCATACAAAAGGCAGGGTACGTATCAGCAGATGGGGTCACTGCAGCAGGTGACTCATATTTTGGGGGCAGATTTCATTATATTTTGTGGGGGAACAGAACTATTGGTTACAATGTTAGGATCTGTTTGCAAACTGAGTTACTAAAAATAATTGAGCTAAACCACATTTGAAATTATTACAGTATATGCTTCTATATGACATATTATATTTCCTTATATGTATTTATTTATATTTATATTGATTTAAGAGATATTTATATTTACTTATATAAAAGAAGTAGAATCTCCATCCTTCTTTTGCTCCTTCCATGCGAGCAGTCTCCAGTAGCTCTGGCATGTCCTCTAGTTTTAGGTTCAGAGTTTAGCTCCTACATATCAAATTGACATTCTAGGTGGTGATATCTATTATGTTGTGCTATATGACAAGAGACCAGCAGGCTGGTCTTCTCTCCTCTCATCCACACCTGCTTTGTTGGTGTTGTAATCAAGGATGATGGCTGGTTTTCTGCCTTTCTGAGCACTGGCCTCTACAACCCGCTGAAATGATCTCATGAAAATGGCAATCCCATTTGGTCTTTGTATGAGACAGCCATGATGCTTCGGGGTGAAAGCACCCTTTGAGGAAGAGAAAAAAAAATAAAAGCCTCTTTCCTCTGTTGAAATTTGAAAACATGACAGCTCAGTCTTGTTAGAGGAGTCTTACATCATCAGGAGGGGGAGAAAATATAACAAATAAATACATATTGAAATGAATACAAGTGCTATGTAATACAAAAATATTCAGTAATACTGTGACAAAGAAAAAGTAAATTAGTTTATTCGAATTTGTGTCATCTCAGTTCAGCGTGAAAATCTCTGCGGTGTTTTGCTGTCATTTGTTTTTCTGAGAGTTCTCTTCCTCTTTTCCCTGGCAGTGCAGATTAGGCAAAGATAATACTAATTAAGTTTTCAGCAACTTGTTAACCTCCCGTAAAAGCTAACATAAAAGTTTATCAACAACTGCTGAGTCTAATATAACAAATGAAATAAAGAGAGAAAAGCTGACAAGCAGAGCGCCACAGAGATAGCTGTCAGTAAAGTCACAAAATGCTGCAAATAGAACAAAGAATAATGTGGAATTAAATAGACCGATCCTGTTGAGTCACACAAATGTCCCAGATAACCGGTCCAGCTGTTTAAGCCTGCATCCAACTGATATCTGATGCCCTCATCAGATTGTGCATCTCTATAGAAGATGTTTTATTGCCAAGGTGTTTGATAGAGTGGATGTTGAATTTCTTTCTTATACTCATTTATCCATTACTACAACTGAGTTATGGGGAAAACACCTTACTTTATACAAATTCTTATCCGGAATCTGAACAGTGATTGTTCAGTTTATTGCCACTCACACAGTGAACCAGTCCAACTGAATGGTGCCTTATCGTAAAATGAAAAGAGGCTGTTGTCATTTTAGATGTGGCAACAACAAAATGACATGAGATACCTAAAAATATCTGTTAGTAAATAATAGTATTAGTACAATTCTGTGTTTTGTTTTTGTTTTTGATGTTTTATGTACATTGTACGGTCACAGGATTTATACTTTACCCAGAAAATCGGTTTTCTCACATGAACGTCAGAAGAATCAACATTCAACACTGTCGTAAGTTGTTCTCACACAGCACACAAAAGGAGTTAGTCCCCTTCAGATTGGTTTTCATTACTGGAAATAGTCTGTTTAAGTGAGACAAAGGTATTACCTGGGTAAAGGATGCAGAAGGAAACCACAATATGTCCACTTGCTTATAGTGAATTTATCAATCAATTGCATATGGTGTTCTTACATGGGTACAATTGGACACCTCATGAACATCCTGTTGATGAGCTGAAAGGTTAAAGACCATTTAATTTTCTTGAGTGAGTTACATTCCTACACGCACATTTGCCGAGTAATGTCTTATAAGGTTTAAGCTCTCACTGAATGTCTGAAAGTCATTGACAAGAAATTAACAGGGAAATGAGAACAGTCATGATGCACACTTAACATTATTACTATTGACTATGTAGGTATGATAAATAGTTGCACCAGTAGGACATCACATGGAAAATAGCACAGCTCCTTCATTTCCTCTACAGTGTCAATATAAAAGATTTTATGACATGTCCAGTGTTGTTAAGCAGTTTTTTGTTAAGTGGCAAGTATTGCCAGTATTCCTTGTTGGCACACCCTCAGTAATTTAATTGGAAGTTTTAAAGTACAGAGTGAAAATCAGTTTCCATAATTCTCCAATCAAAGTATTGATTTTCTTGTTGACACACAGTTGAGTACAATGGCCCACTGAGGTTGCCAGATATTGACGGAATCCCCCAAATTAAGCTTAGGCACTTGTCCATAATGAGCCCTCTATAGACCAACTCCTAATGCACACACACAGAGACACTATGTGAGCACATACACAAAAGCACTTTTCTCCTCATACATACACACAGACAAAAGTGCAAAGATGTGGTCTGAATGTGGGGCAGTGCAGGCGCCCGGTTAGCTCTACTTCTATGCTATACACCAATTTTGTTTTTCTGTTTATGCAAGATAAATTTGGAAAGATGTTTAGATATTATGCAAGCATAATTTTGAGAGTAATTCACCTGCTGTTGGTTCTAATGAGGTGATTTCAATATAGAAAAATGCTAACAGTAGCTTCTGAGACTCAATGATGACTAAACTAGGAAGGGGGAGAAAAGTTTATTCACTTATCTTGCAGTCACAACGCTTTAGCCAGTAATTATTAATTTTCACATGTTAAAAATAGCCTGAAAATAATAATTTATACAGGTTTTTTTTTTTTTTTCCCTTTTTCAGTTGTTTTACTTTCTTCTTATTGTGCCTTTTTTCTTAACATCAAATATCTGCCATCATGATCCCTAGTGAGCTAAGCTCTTCATCCATCTCTCTAATAACTTACTGCTGTGTGTGTGTGTGTGTGTGTGTGTGTGTGTGGGTGGTGGTGGTGGTGTTTTTTCATCCATTGCAGAGGGACGCTCTACAATTAAATATAAATCTCTCAATCCAAATGACAGTGGCAACACACGAACACACACATTCACAGGAAGTGAGTGCATAAGAAATAAAGAGCACAGGGACAACAGAAGACAGCTCAGGTAGATTAATAAGACAGGCAGAGGAGAAACAAAACAACAGAAAGAGAAACAAAGTAATTTGTTAAGATGTAAGGCATTAAGAGAGGGAAGGAGAGGGAAGAGAAACATTATATGTTATTAAATTTCACAGCATTTGCAAATAAACACCGGCAAACCTCAAGAAACAGTGTGGTTCTTACAAAGCACCAAACAATCTGTTATAGAAATTTAATTTGATTTTTTCTGCCAAAACAGCTGATCACTTTTTGTCCCTAAAGAAAAAAAATCAGTGGATACACTGTAAAATGACTGTTTATTTCTTAAGGAAGTAAACTAAAAACTTCTTTTTTTAAAGCCAGATTTAAAAGTTTCTTTCACAAGACAGAGAGAAACACGAGGGAGAGAGACAATTACTTAGTTTAATGCATGTGTCTTATAAAGCTTTGCATTGAGATGTTTGGACAAGAAAAGAAATGAAAATGAAAATGTGTCGAAGAAATGATGTAACTAAATATAACTTCTTGTAGGTGTATATGTTGGCCAGTTTTCTCTTTCACTTCCATTTTTTGCCAATCTCTGCTGTAATTCAGAGGAGTCTTTGGAGACTAGAAACATCGGCTCCCAACTCCTTTGACACAGTGTGTGTGTTTTTGTACGTGTTTGTGTGTGTGGGCAGCATTCAACCAGCAAAATCAATGCTTTCTCTGTGTAGAAAGAGCAAGGCAACAGGACATTTAGTTATACATTTTGAATATTTATTCAGATACAGTCTCCTGTGGCCCAGGTGAACACCTGCGTATTCTCTCTAATGTCAGGGTTTTGTTTGGATCCCATATGACTTTTGTTATTTGTCCTTGAAATCTTTTAGATCCCCCTGCAACGTCCTAGCATGATAGATTGGACAGAATTTATGAATTCTTAATTATTTAGTCACGGAAATGCTTCTTATGTTTCAAGAATATATTTAAGAATTCTTAAATTTGGTAAGTTCCATGTCGTTGGAGTTGAGGCTGTACATTTTTCTGTGTGACTGAATCTGAATCTGTGTCTATGTTAGTTAGGGAATTTCTACAATTCTACACATGCACAGACACCATCTCATGGTATTGGTGTAACAGCTGCTAGTTTTATCTCCAGTGGCCACTTAACTCCCACTACTTGGTTTGTTCACACTTACAAAATGTGCAGCACCTAAGTGCTCTGAATAAAATCTCCTTAGTGCCTTGCTGTTTTTCCACAGTATGTTATGCTTACGAGAGATAAAGAATATATGGAAAATAAATTGGAAGTATTTCTTAGATTCTACATATATTAAGTGTATTTTGGAAAACTCCACTATGTTTTTAACCAAATCTGAAAAAGAAGTTAATCTTCTCAATAAAGCATTGCTCTTTAACCTGCCCCAATGTCAGTATTATAATTATTAAGCCTTTTATAGTTGGTCATAACATATCATTCACACAGTGGGGCTTTGGATTTTAAAATAGTCTTTAATTTATTTATTTTTTCTTTACAGGCTCAAATCCAACCGAGTAGTGGGAATGTTTAGGATCACTAAATATTTCATTTCAAGTGAAGATGAGCCGAGCTGGTTATGACACTGTAGTTAAAAGTGTAACTCTCAATAGGGCTCTGGATTTCACAGTGTTAATAAAAGGAGCTCACCCCCAGGCGAGTGGCCAGTAAAATGACTGGCTCGATTGCATGGGTGAGAGAGATGGGCTGTAAAGGCCTTGGTCCCAGGCTGCAATCAATCAACCACATTTTCTGGCCATTTTTCAATTATGCATGTTAGGGCTGGATGGCAAGGTAGTGAGGTGTCCAACCAAGACTTAAAGTTTGGCACTTTGAAAAAGAAGTCATCCAACAGTGAGATTACAAACCAGCAGCACACGCAGTAATAAAGTGGAGTGTGGATGGGGATTGCAGGTGGTGAGTGGACTACAGGCTTTGGCCCAAAGGGGCAATGCTGTCACTGGAATTTGAAATAATTAAGAGGAAATACATGTTATTGCTTTGCTTCCCAGCTTCACAATGCAAATCTCTAGCGACTTATTTTAAAGTGCTGCCACCACAAAGCTGCTTGACATTATCAGTTAGCTGACAAAATGTCAAAGTCTTGGAGGTCTTGTGGATCAGCTGTGAATGGTGTTTAGTTGGGGATTTCAACAGCTGTGCGTTTCTATCACAATGGATTGTTTTGCCCCTCTGAGATGAATCGCTCTGATATCGTTGCCTCAATCTTTCAGTCGCCGGATGCTTTGATTTATCTACATTGCCATTCAGGCTCATTTCATTGGCGACTAACTCTAGTAGCTTTCTTAAATCTCCTGAACACCACACATTTGTAACTCTTAACTGTTTGTCTCTCCTCTCTTTGCTGCTTTCTATTTTCTTCCTCGGTCCCATGTCTCTTATTCAATAATTCCCTATTAAAAATCCTGTCTGATAGAAAGGATTTTATATTTTATGAAATATTAGCTATTACCATGAGTCCAATCAGGAAAGAAGTGCCTTGGTGTGCTATAAAAATATCCTGCTCAGAGAGACTGAGGGCTATGTTTGACCTTGCTCTCTCTCTGTGTGCAAGCATACATGAAGAACTCCTTCAATTGTCATTTTTAGCAGTCACTAAAGCCATGTATTTACACATAATACATTAAGATTAAATGGGTCGCTGACTTGTTCAACACTTAACATGGGTCTTCACTTAACACCACTTCAAATGTCATCCTTATCCTTAACTTAAATGAGACTTTACAAAGCCTGAAGGTGTTTATTGGTTTTAATTTAGTAATTCTGACAAATCCATTATTGTGTCAAATTACCAAATAACAATTACATGTTTTTTCTTAGGTTTGAGCTAGAAGCCATTAGTATAGTCACACAAAATCCTAAATGTGTAAACCCTTTAAACTAGGACACAGCGTTATCCTGTATAATTTGGGTTTCTCCAGTCGCTCCTCTAAGGTAAAGCACCTACCACTGTTCAACTGTGCTGATGCACATTTTTCCTACAGACACCTCTGCAGGTCAACAGCTGACTAAGTGGTCAAATAAGATTGAAAGAGCCCGAAGGGATGATTGAATCAGCAACTTTAAATGCTGGAGCAAGAACCAGAGTAAGCTTGGAATCAGTCTTGAATATGAGTGACAGAAAGTTAAAAAAAAAAAAAAAAAAGTCATAAATGTTTGTTGATGATTCTTTATCATATTTAAATTATGCATAGGGTTTTAATCACACTGGATGATCTGTACCAACCTCAAACACTGTCAAAGTATAGTTTGTTTGATTAGTTTGATTTTTGTCTGTGGCATATATAGAGAAAGAATACTGATCAACATTTAGTGACACTTGTACATTGCAGGAAGAGGACTTTTATGGCATGGCTAGGCAGAGAGATTGAGCTGGAAAGGATGCACAGTGCATTAGGGTGAGGATAGAGATGGAAATGCACTAATCAGTTAGGAGAGTGCATTGAGAAGGTGGAAGGACTACTTTGAGGAGCTCGTGAATGAAGAAATTATCAGAGGCTACACATGGCTCTTGATGTCAGACATGCCAGGTTTTGTCTTGTTGTCTCGTCTGTGTCCTTTGTCTTTAAGAAAAGAAAACGCATGGATTGCTGTAGCAATGATATCACAATATGACATGATTTTATTATGTTAAAATGTATATAATATGGCACAACCCTAGTATACATCTACTCAAACATGGAACTTCAGCACTTCCTTAGTGACAGATGGCTCCATGAAAATCACGGATTTATGAGACATGATACAGGACAGTGTTTTACAGGCCTAATTAAGCCACAAAATTAATGAAAACATATATTAGCCTTATTATGTTCTAAAAAAGGTGATTTTTGAAAGTGTGCATGAAAGAGAGGGCAGCATGAAAAACAGTTTAAATGTTGAGATAAACTGGAGCATACTCGCAGTTTATCTCAGCAGTCTGATTCTTAAACACAGTGTTAGTGCATGCCAGCAGGTACAGGGCCAGCCGTGACTAATGCAAGTACACCGTTAGCTGACACCCCAACAGAAGATTTCAGAAATTCCAACAGCCAGTGGTAAATGAGCAAACTCATCATGATCTTTAGTTGATTCAGTGGCAAAAAGATGTGATGCAGTCACCTATTAGGAAAGAACACATTTTCCATGTCCATTTCCTTTTGTGCTCACTTTGTTGTTTATCCCAAAGGAGTCATTAATAGGCTTTTCTCTGTCTGGAGCCATGGCATAGATTTTATCACAAAGGATGGTTCTGAAATCATATCTAAAAGCTTTGGAATCCCAGTGAATCCATATGGACTTAACAAAGAGTAAACTCCATATGTCTACTTACATTTTTTATATATGGAAGCTAATGATCCATGTTTTCTCTTTTTTATCTGTTAGTCTGTTTTCCAAGTCAGTTGTTATTATTTCTGCATTTTTCCATATTTTTCTTTCAAAGTTATTTCTTTCTGTTTTTATTTTGACTTTTTTCTCATTTCAGCTTCTTCATGGAAATATTTTCATGCCAATATTTTAAGTATTTCATGTTCTGTTTTTTTGTTTTTTTTTTTTTATCTTCATGCCTTGCCCCAACTGAAACACTTTGTCCGACTGGATTTAGTGTGTACTTTTGATGGCAACATCACATTTAATCAAACTCAATTTGTTTGACTGTAATGCTACGTTTACACCTTGAGCGAAGAGCAGATTAAAACCTGCTGTCTTTGGATGATTGAATTAGAACATGTTATTAAAAAGGATAATGAGTATGTGAGAGCAAACATTAGGCTTTGATTACTACTCTCATCAAGAGGTAATATTTAGCTAAGTGAAAAAACAGCTTATTAAATGTGCAAGCTTATCAGGCAAATAGTATTGGTAAATTAACCACCAGCGCTATCTCAACCCTCCGGATTTTGTTTGCCTATAAATGAGCTATTTTCCAGCCCTCGTTTAGAACAGGCATCTCTCCCCCCAGACCCAAGAAAGGGAACATGAAATGTGTGTATGTTTGATGTAGTCAAATTACTTATGTTAATATGTTGGTAATTAAAAGCTTTATACATGGTCTACCATACCTTCGAGCATATTTCTCACATCTCTGAAAACAGTGTTGATTTTAGTGTTTGACTCAAAGAAGTAGACAGCTGTCCATACTGCAATCCACAAGCAAGGTTCATTGGATAAGTCACAGTGACCGAATTGAGCTTTCGATGTCTGAAAATTATGTATGCATGCATAAGTGTTTCATCTAGGAAAATGTATGCAAAGTAATGGGAGTAGTAGCAGCAGCAGTGATGGGTAAAAATAGATCCCATATATCGTCATATACAGTAAAACCTATGAGGTAAGTGGCGTAAATATGAGTCTAAATATAAACCTCATACACACAAACATACAAAAACACACACACAAGGGCAAACTCTGCAGCTCGTGGAGAGTCCGACGCTGCATTGTAAGCGAACTGATTTGAGAGCCCTTTTTTCCTAGGCAGGTAATTTGATTCTTTGAGGTCGATGTTGGGTGGTTTTGGGGTCGCCCATGTAGCCAGTCCCCACTCTAATAAAACCTGAGAGCGCTGCAGGACCAGGAGGCTAAAAACCCCCATTAACTTCTTTCCCATCAACATGGGGACAGGTAACCTAATGACCCTGCAAAGCTGCAATGCTCCCTAATCATGTGACCTGGGAGTTGCAGAGCTGATGACTAGGCAGCTGGAGCTCGATATCATACCAGGAGAAAACCTACCTCTAGGAATTTGAGGAAAATAGATTGTTAGTTTGTTAATGATTTTTTTTTTTTTTTTTTTTACTTGAATGTGGTATGGACTGAGATGGTCTTGCTGGCAGTCTCTTTTACCTTAGTCCAGAGAAGAATATCTGAACAACTAAATGTGTTATTGTCCAAATTTGGTTTGAATACAGTCTAATATAAACAAAGTGTCTCAGAAAGAAGCAGGAAGCTATTACAATTTCCACATTGCGTCTGTGCTCTGTAAAGCATCAATCTTGGGATTTGAAATGACCACAGAGTTTTCCTTCAGTGCCACACTTGGGACTAAATTAATATTTCATTACCATATTGTTAATTTTGTCCATGTTTTGTATGGAATGCTATCACCTGTCAGGCCTGCTAGCAGATCTTGAATTAATACTAACTCTTTCTTTTTCTTCCCTCCCTTTTACCCCATTCTTCCCTCCTCTCTCCTCGACCCTCTACACTCCTATTATTTTTCCTTTAGTGGGATGCCATCACAGAGATGGACGAGCACAACCGACCCATCCATACTTTCCAGGTTTGCAATGTGATGGAGCCCAACCAAAACAACTGGCTTCGCTCCAACTGGATTTCACGACAGGCAGCCCAGAAGGTCTACGTGGAGCTTCGCTTCACCTTGCGCGACTGTAACTCAATCCCTTGGGTGTCTGGCACCTGCAAGGAGACCTTCAATCTATTCTATCATGAGACGGACGAGGCACACGGTGTCAAGTTCAGGCCTGCACAGTACACCAAGATTGACACCATTGCTGCTGATGAGAGCTTCACTCAGATGGATCTTGGAGATAGGATCCTCAAGCTCAATACGGAGGTGCGGGAGGTGGGACCCATAAACAGGAAAGGCTTTTATCTGGCTTTCCAGGACATTGGCGCTTGCATTGCATTAGTGTCTGTGAGGGTTTACTATAAGAAATGTCCATTTACACTGAGGAACCTAGCCTCATTTCCAGACACAGTGCCTCGTGTGGACTCTTCTTCATTGGTGGAAGTGAGGGGGGCCTGTGTTGACCATGCTGAAGAAAGAGACACACCCAAACTGTTCTGTGGAGCTGATGGGGACTGGTTGGTTCCCCTGGGAAGATGTGTCTGTAGCGTTGGGTATGAGGAGATTGATGGTTCATGTGTTGGTAAGTTTTCCAAGTTTTGTATATTTTAACTTGCTTTTCATTCTTCTCAATATAGCATTTTTTGAACTCAAAGACGTTTTTAGTCAGTCTTTCCAAAGCTCTGAAAGAAAAAGAATTGTTGGTGAAGGTGACACTGCTGTAGGGTTATGAGAACCCTGCCAGTTGAATGCTTTGCCCATGGGTTATTGTTAGCAGCCTCTAATTGGAAAAAAGGCTTGTTTTGTTTTTTAGACTTAATACTAATGTTTTGTTCGTGGTTCTTAATTAGCTTTTACTTAGATGTCCTTACCAAACCTTGACTTTAATTAAACCTACCTTTATTGAATAATTTCCTACATTTCTCTTTCTCAAGTGGTCAGAATGATAATAAATCTCAGACTTCACCTAAATGCAAATAGCAGTGGTAATTTCAATTCATTTTAACCACTTTACCATCAATGTTTATTTACAACATGAAATAATTTAATAGTAAAAAAGGACATATATATGTATTTATTTATATATTGCAATTATACAGTCAGGAAATACGAATATTTACAAGTAGAAATGTGCACTATTCTAACTTTTGTGCCATTGTACTTGCCTCATTTCTACACCATTTGTTTATCAAGATGGTAAGACAGTCAGTGTGATACTAATTCATATTCCTGTTTGATGTATTTGACATAAGTATTGATGCATCCACCAGTCAGAAAGATAAGCAATGTGGACAGATGATGATATGAAACCTGCAGTGCTTCAATACCATTTACTTCCCATTGTACCATCACATGCAACAAATAGAGAACGCTTTATAGTCCCCACAGTCTATGTACATACTCACTCTTGTTGGTTCAAACGTCAAAGAATTGCATAATGTTATATTGTTATTATTATTTTTATTTATTAACCTTCCTATTAACCTATTAACCTCTATTGACTTTCCCTATTCATTTCGACTCATTACCTATAATTTTTTGTCCTTTGTCTTACCATTTTTACTAGATGCTAATTTTCTCAGATAACAGATGACGTAAAGTCACGTGAAAGGTTTTGAATGTTTATAAATGTTATTATGGTAGCAGTGAGAGGACCTGATGCTATCTAAGGCTGTGTTTGTATGTGTTTGTGTGTGTGTCTGTGAGAGAGAGAGAGAGAGAAAGAGAGTGTCTGTTTCAGCAGCTTAAAACTGCATATTTTTCTGTTAGTCTGTTGTTTTTCTATCAAATGCATTCTAATTTTAGGGCTTTTTTAAAGCAATTTTTGCAAATTTCTGGTATTTTTTTGCCCTTTGGCTACTGTTTAAATTCATATGAAAACATTTTCACAAAACTAAACTCTGCAGTAACTTTGGTTTTGTTTTGTGAAAGATTAGTGAGTAGGCTGTTTATTTTTACACAAATTTTAAACAAACAAAGGGTTATGAAACCAGAGGTGTTTTTCTGTGTGTTCTGGTGAAAAGCACATATTTTCCTTACTAGCTGCTAAAATCCAAACATGATAATCTTGTTGTGGTAATTTGTGTGCTTGTAAAATTTAGTATAATGAGTAAAGCTTTAGAAAGCAGTCATAAAGTGAAACATCATACTGTGTCCAGTGTTAAAGCTGGTCCGGGCACCAAAGCTTCACCACAGGATTTTAGGATTGTGTTTTGCATGTGTGTGTCATGGTGCTTTATACATACAGAGAAATGAACATGTGTCTATATGTGTTGTGATGAGTCGTGTGTGTAGGAATGTTGTTGTGTATATCTGTATTCTACCACCCGTTGTCTCAGTGGCTACCTTGGTGTGACAGATTACCTCAGCTGGCTTGGTAGCAGCTTGATCCTCAGCTCTCTGATATGAGCTTTGGGTTATCACTGACAGCACGGCTCACTGGGAATGCTACCTTCAAGAAGTTCCAATGCGACTTCTTTTCAAACCAAGTAAAGTCCTGATGTCAGGTCAACAGATACACACGTCTATAATCCAAAGGAGACAGATCGACAATCTAAAAGGTGTCCTAATGTACTTGTAAGTTGCAACTTATCAAAACCATAATATGGAATTTAACTTTATACAGTTAACAAATGACAGAATGAAAGCATCTACTAATATTTATCCTAAGAACTAACAATATACTACAATATCATGGATATGGAATACATTTTAAATTAGTAACTGATCTGAATTCACAATTTAGCACAACAAAAGAATAGAATAGAATAGAATAGAATAGAATAGAAAATTAGAATAATCCTTTAATTGTCCCACAACAAAAGAACACCAAAAAGACACTATACAAACAAACAATACAAGAACAGAAACATACACAATTTTTCTTACGTATTTACAAGACATATTTAAAAGACACTGGCTCTTAAAAAGTAATCCAAGCTTGTTTTGTAAAGATCAAGAAAATATGTAAGTTTTACCAGAATGATCAAGATGCATAATCTATAGAAATATTGGCACAAATTAGATGCCATTGTACATGTTTGTTTCCCTCCAAAAAAATAATCCATCCAACATCACCATAGACTACAGCCTTTTAAAAAACACTTTTGAGACATTTCACTGGATTTCTCAAACCATTCAGAACCAGATGTCCTTGCACAGTTGATTACAATTCATCTTGTGACACAGGTCAGGGAGGCTTTCCAGCTGGACTTGCAGCTGCATCATAATCAACAGGCCAGGGGTGAAACTGCAGCTGTGATTAGAGTGCGTCGATCATAAAATGATTTCTCCATTCTGCTCCTTTAATATTTCTTATGCGTTAATTGAGTGGCAAAAAAAGCTTAGTAGAGGCAGATAAACTTGCTGTTGAAAACTTTTGGGAAACACATTGCAAAAGAACAATTTGTAATGGATTTGTGGGCTTCTTCTTTATCTCTTCTTTAAGAGGTAAAGGAGTGATGTGGTGCATCCCTGCTGTTTGCCCTGTGACTTTCATCTTTGATATATGATATTGGAGAAAATACACATAATTACATTACATATCATTTAGTCTGATTTAAATATAATCTTTGGAAGAACTATATGTCACATAAAAATCACAAGAAGTGGTTAAGCACCTTGGTCATTGAAGAAGACAACTGAGGTGGCGGGCTAAATCAACCAGAAGAGACATTTTGGCTCAGTGCCATTTATAAACATAAGCAGACTCAACACTGCCACCTATCAATATCGATGCTGGCTCCTTAAAGCACAATAAATTAATGTAATTTCCTTCTTCCTCTCCTTATCCTCAACCCCTTGCTCTCAAAGGAGCATATTTCACAGTTGGGTTAAGTCTAGCCCTTTGGGCAATGTGATGGCATTTTACTGCAATGTCAGCCCTGTAATGCAGCTCCTGTTCATTGTTCCAGCATTCAAACAGGCTTAGTTATTAAAAAGCCCCCACACAAAGTGCCACTAGAGCACCTTGGGCATTGAAGGAGAAGACTGAGGTAGCTGGCTAAAGTAATCTTTCAAGTCTTAGTTTACAACAAATTGGTAGTTTAAATGCTACAGCTGACTTCCTGTGTAGCAGATATCACCGCGTTGAACAATCTGTGATTCCAGTAGCATCCCATTCATAAGTATTTGAAAAGCATAGGATTAATGTCTTTGTCATATCTAGTTGTTTGCTAGTTGTTGCTATAATGCAGAACTAACATTTCACATGCTAAAAGGAAGTCACTTCCATTGAAATCTAAATGTTATGCATAGAACATGAAGATGGAACAAAACTATTTAGTGGAAGAAAGTGTAGCTGTCTCTTTCCTGAAAATTGGAAGTTATATATATAAAAAACATGGAATCTTTTAAATCTATCAGATCTCAGACTGAGATCAGTTGATCAGTAAAATCTTCTTCAAGTTTTGTACACCGCAGATTACTTTGTATTATTGTTTTCCTTTGATAACCCCTACAGCAATAGAATACACAGATATCAGGCAAACATCCATCCATCCATTTCTTTCTGCTTGGGCTTGAAGCACATCCCAGCTGCCTTAGGGTGGGAGGCAGGGTACACCTTGAACAGGTCACCAGTCTGTCGCACGACTAACTCACGGAAACAGAAAACCATTCATGCTCACATTCACACCTACATTCAGTTTAGATTTAGCCTAACCCCATGAATATCTTTGGACTGTGGGAGGAAGCTGGAGTATCTGACAACCATGTAAACCTTTAGTCATCTCAAAGAAGAGATAAACTGCTCAAGCCTGAATAAATGTTTTTACTCCACTTAGGTAAGAATGAAGGACATGCTCTCCACCCAGCTTAAGTCAAATAATCTTTTTCTTTCATTCAGACTCAGTGGCTTTGGTCACAGCAGTATTTTAATCTCCTGTCCATTACCTGGATGAAGTGCCAGTGTGCTGCAGTAAGACTGAGGCTAATAAACGCCTATAACCCATATTACTGCTTGCATGTTCTTCCACATATACACTGATAAAAATGGTTTAAAAATGTTCTTTAAAATGGAGATTTTTAAATCTTAATATTATATGGGCCAAATGAGACGAGTCGTTAAATGAAGTATATAAAAAATGCATACGCATAAGTCGCTTTTTTAAAATGTAAGTGAAATTTGCTGGGGGGTTGGGATCTTGTCAAAATTGATGTAATTATGATATATATCCATATCCATACATATATGTAGAAGTAAGCAATGGTCTTTATAGAGTAAACCATAACTTGAATTCATATAGTCACTCACTGTACTATTTTGGTTGTTGTGGCCTTTACATGTTGGCTGTAGTTTGGGAGGTAGAGCCGGCCATCTACTCTCCAGAAGGTTGGTGATGCCATCTCTGTCTCCTCCAGTCATCAAGTATCCTTCGGTAAAATGCTGAATCGGAGGGCACGTGTGTGTGAATGTTAAACAGAAACTTAATCATAGAAAAAAGTGCTTGTACGAATGGTGTTATCGAGTGAACGAGGCATGTGCTAAGTTAGAATATAAAAGCACTATATACTGTAAAAACCAGTCCATTTACTATTTGCATCTAAGCTGATCTATTTACGGGTTTTATTTATACCTTATTTTTTGCTCTTAATGTAAATATTTAATATGTGTATGTGTGAGTGCATTCGGCATGTCCTTGTTGTGCATTACAAGAGGCTATTATTTAATGATGTATAACATATGTACCCACCTGCTCATTAGCAGTACTTTAGCCAACTAGACTGAATGCAAGAAGAGCACACATACATCTTCTTGGATGAAGAGCTTAGTCTCTCAGTGTCTCTCTTTATCTCTCTCTCACTCACTTTAGCTTTCATCATCTTTCCCTCTCAGCGTAAGACAATCTAGCTGATGCTGTTATCACTCAGTGTTGTACAGCAGGTCATCATGTGTTTTCGGACTCTGTGTAAGAGCACTCAGCAGTGCTATGAATAATGTAATCACAGGGTGTCTGTGGGGGTTTATTTATATGTTTGCCTGTGTTTTAGGTTGTCATACAGTAAATCTTCCCTCTGATGATTGGGCAAAAGCAAGCTAGGACACAACTAATGTTGTGCAGCATACATTTAGAATTACTGAACAGCACATCACTCAAATAATAATGGACACCCTTTGAAATAAAAATACCACAACATACTGTGACAGTTTGTGACCTGACTTGTACTGCTTTATAATCTGTTAAATATGAACCAGCCAAGCTTCCTGTCTTTTTTAAGGTTAATCATCTTGAGACAGCGGCCAAGCTCTTTGAATATTGGAGGGTACACACCTCCAGTCTACATGTGATTTATGGACTTGGAAAAGGCATGTCGCTGTGTGTGTCTAACTGGTGCTTCTGGAGAATTGGTTATTGGGCCTGTAATGTCATTTACTCCCTGTACAACCTCAAACTTCGGTTGCAGTGGCACATACTGTAGCTAGTTGAGTTAAGTGGTCTCAGGATCACATCTTTGCTATCGTTGGCTACATCAAGCAGTGGTGTCCAGCTTACACTGTTGAAAAAAAGATTTCCTGCTCAAGATTGAGGATGAATTTCTGCCTCAAGTGGACTTCAAGTACCTTGGTAAAGCTGATGATTAGCTTCAAAGTTATCATTACTACCCTCACAGATGACCACAAGCTGCAGGTAGATACCAAATGAATAGGATCATGAACAGGAAATGAGTTCCCTCCAAAGAAGATCTGCCCTTAGAGAAAAGGTAATCAGCTCAGTCACTGGGCGGTGGTTCAAAGTAGGGGTGCTGCTCTGCCGCAGTGAAAGCAGTCAGTAGAGATGGTTTAGATATCTGACTGTCAAGCTTTGTTTGCCTAAGAAAGGAAAGCAAGCCTTTATGTTGGCTGATACAAAGTCCAACAAAATAAGAGTTCACAAATCATGACAGAACACAAAGGGAAGGCAGCTTGGGAACATAGATGGATGCTGGATACCATGGATACCATGGATGGATAGATGGATGGAGTTTGAGTTCACAAATCCATCTCCCTATTGTTTTAAGAACAAGCTGTTCATACCAAGCAATTGGTATGGTAATTTACCCAGTTCCAGAAAGGCACTGGCTCTACGTCAAGTGTCAGAGGTGGGCTACACTTAAGTAATTGCACAGGTAAAAGGAGTAGCTGTGTTAATGTTAAATGGCATGCTCGTATAAACATCTTGACAAAAGTTTCACCAATAAGACATTTTCAATTACAGCATGAAGACAGTCAGACAACAATTACAGCACATATCCTTCACTCTGTCAGCCCCCCGAAATGAGATGTCAAACACACACACACGTACACACATACTCACACAAAAGACACAGGCACACACAAATGAGGGCGTGGGTGGAAGGCAAAGACTCACATAATGAATAACATAAAACACACATATAAAAATACAACCCATAGACCACACCAAACAACAAAACAACAACAAGTCCAATATGCACTCAAGCATTCACAACAGAGTGTTAATGCAAGCGACAATTTTGCTCTCACAAAGCACACACGAGGAGACACACCAGGGGGTTCAAGCTGGCATCAGCAACAGAGCTGTTTACAGACGGGCCACACGGCAGGGAGACACTGTGACATTTCAGAAAAGGATGGTTTTAGTTTAACAAGCATTGCACTTCAGGCTTAATTGGGAGTGTCTGGAATGGGAGAGAGAGAAACAGAGTGTGTATGTACCCCGGTAGTGGGTCAAAGTCTGTCTGATGAATTTAATCCCACCTCACTCAGCATCAGCGCTGACATGTCATGACCATAGGATGTCATGCCTTCCATTTTTTTAAGAGAGCACAGTTTGACAGTTGCATTGTAAGAAAATTGCTTGCAGCAGATATAAGAGAGATACAACAGAGTCATGATAAAGGCAGATGTGGATATATCAAAACCGGTTTTCCTGTTTCTCATTTGTCACAATGAGTTGTCCTTCGTTAATAATTTTGACACACTAATCCACTGTCTCCAAAAATTACAAACAAGAGCATCTTTGATCACTCTGATTATTTCTGTTTGTTTTTTCAATTCACAGTTCTGTTAAATCTACATTTGTTTGAATAGACATCACACAGTATGGGTGAACTTAAATGCCCGGGGTTTTGTTTGTTGTCTACACAGTCATTGTATTAGGCTTTATTTATGCTGCTCCCACAAAGGATATAATTGAAATCTCCTTGATGCATTTGGTATGCTAATGTACATTTCCCCCTGAGTTGTCATTAAACTCAATGCACCACTAAAAGGCACTGAGTTTCCCTGCTAAAGGCTTGGGGTGGTTTGAATTATGTCCAGTGTAAATTCTTTCTGCCAGGCCATGGCCTCATTGTGTGTCACTACCTGCTGTCACATAAGCAGAGAATAATCACTGAGAATATTAAAAATAAATCATCAAACATTATTCCAGATTAAGAAATCAATGTGATACATTATGTTATATGTATATATATATATATATATATATATATATATATATATATATATATATGTGTGTGTGTGTGTGTGTGTGTGTGTGTGTGTGTGTGTGTGTATAATAAAATCAATTAATCTGTTAACCTAACCTAACGGTGATTTGACTGAATTGCTCATTTTGACCATTCAATTGCACTGGAAAATACAATGGTGCTTTTGAATGAATGTTTTCACCTTGGAGGGCAAAAGAAAATTGCACTTACTAATTCAGTGATTGCTCACTAAAACTGTGTCTTACTTTAGACCTTCACTGTGCAGAATGATGTGGTTGAGGTTAATAAGTTACTGTCAAAGCAGACATACTTTTTTGTTAAGAAAATGGAAATTTGGGGCAAGGTTGCCATCTAAAAATTCTCACTAGAAGATTAAAAAAAAATGTAGTGAATAACCGCTTCGTAGAAAATATTCCACAAGTCTGAGTAATCTGACTGGAGCTATCATACAGTACTTCATATTCTGTGTGATGCAATTACCTTTGAGGTTTATCTCTTTCAGGTGGTAAGGTCTATATATCCCTGTGAGGACCAACTTTTGATTAGCCCATTGTTCTTGTAAGGATGTTTTTTTCCAAGAAATTGTAGGTGTTGAACTAATGGCTGAAGATAAATGTTATATAATAACATGGATCGGTTTAATATTAAGTATTAAGAAAAGTTAAGAGACTAGAAAAAGTTTGAAGTTTGTATGTGATCATAATTATTGTTATTGTGTTTTATATAACGATGCATCTTATTTAATATTTAAATCCACTGTGCTAAGAGTTTTGGAGAAGAAAAACATGTTGATAAGTGTGTGTTTTGTATATATATATATATATATATATATATATATATGACCATGACTGTTCTTTCTTTATTGTTCCTCCGCAGCTGCCTCTATTTGCTCATTTACAACACATATCAATTACATTTCCCCAGACTGGTGGTGCTTTACCTTCCTCTGTCTCTCTTTAAATCAGTCACTTGATGAGCATTAGAGGCTCTCGTGTTGTCGCTCTTCAATCTGTAATTGAGAACAAATGTGGAGAGGGAGAGTGTTTAATTGGGGTTGTCAAGCAGGGGGCGGGTTTGTTGGGCACCTAGAGATCTCCTCATCTCTTTCCATTTTAACTGTTTAAAGAATAAATTATGCAGATTGCAGTTTTTGCGAGTCCTAGTTGCGATGTGAACTTGCGGTGACTTCTGCCTCGCTTTTTTCCCCCCCTTCTTTGCCAAGAGTTACTTCAAAGCCTGAAAGTGATCAAAGACAGTTGAAAAAATAAATTCCCCAACGTACCGGCACCCTGCATACATACATACAGCTTCTGCATGTCTCAACACCACACACTCTCTCAGTCAGAAAACAAAAGGAAGCGACACTGTCTAATGTCTTCTTTTTTTTTTCTTTTTTTTGTCTCCTCAAGCACAGTCCTGTCAAACATTGCAACATTTCAATTGATTTCTCTTTTCCCTTGTGCCTGTTCTATTTTAGTACATAAGCCAAGAGACTGAATTAGTCATTAAAGGGTATGTATAGTATGACATGGCCCAGATAACACATCACAGGCCTCCAATGAAGAACAGACTTGTCATAAATAAAAGTACGTTTTAGGAGCTGGAGACAGCTTCTCCCAAGTAAAAAAGAAAAAAATATGAAGAGGGGAAAAAAACAGGGGTTATTGAGGGTTCAGCTTCAGTGATGACTGTGTTTTATTTCAGTACCAGTTTGTTTACACAACAGACATAAAGTAAAAAAAACATAATACTCTGGTGTCCAATAACTAAAACATATACACGTTTTATCTGTAATGCCATAAATAACCATTTTGTTTAAATTGGGGTTTTGAAAGTTAAACTAAACAAATCTCCGATCCAGCTTAACTTCTACATATTGATGGACTGTATGCATGAACTCCTTGACTCACAGTGTTAACCATACAAGTGCTTATGTAATGTGCAACCTGACTCCATAACTGCACACGGATCACTACAATATTGCATAGCCCATCCATGCATTTGCTTTTTTGTTCCTCATTATTTTAATTCATGGCTATTAAAATAACAAATCACAGTATGGATAAAATAACAGCTGGAAGGCACCATAGAATTAAAATTCATAATAAAATTAAAGCCTCATCACCAATTTAGAAGAAAAATATAACCGTTTGGTGTTGAAATAATGTCACATTTGTACATCGTACAAACACTGCTCAGACGTGTCAGATAGTGTTTTGTTGCACAAATTTAAACTAAGACACTTCAGTATACAGTCATCTCTGCCACTAGTGAACAATAAAGTCAAACACCAGAGCTGGAGCTGTCCATATTTTCATGCACAAAGGATAATTCAGACTAGTAAACGTATTGTTTTTGGATAACAGTGAAGATCTTTGCCAAAGAAGTTGTAAGTCTCCCTTTAAAAAACAAGGGCCAATTAACTGGGATTCTGGATATTTCTGTGCAGGATATTTGACAGGACAAAATTTTAAAAAATCCTAAAATTGCCTCTAGGTTAAAAAAAATTCACCATGTTAAAGCATTTATTAAGACAAGTTGGTGGTTTTGCTACTTGCATCCATCCATCCATCCATCCATTCGCTTCCGCTTATCCTTTTCAGGGTCGCGGGGGGCGCTGGAGCCTATCCCAGCTGTCATAGGGCGAGAGGCGGGGTACACCCTGGACAGGTCGCCAGTCTGTCGCAGGGCCAACACACAGGGACAGACAACCATTCACGCTCACATTCACACCTAGTGACAATTTGGATTATCCAATTAACCTATCCCCAAACTGCATGTCTTTGGACGGTGGGAGGAAGCCGGAGTACCGGAGGGAACCCACGCAAACACGGGGAGAACATGCAAACTCCACACAGAAAGACCCCAGTCTGATGGTGGAATTGAACTCAGGACCTTCTTGCTGTGTGGCAACAGTGCTAACCACCGTGCCACCGTGCTGCCCTACTTGCATACAATTTTGTCCAAAATATTTTGCAGTTATGAATTTATTCCGAGTATAAGCGTTTACCCGCATACATGAAGTAAATCAAACTGTGATATTTATTCAGCAAAAGGGAGTCATTGAGAGTACATTTATTGCTGTTTGAACTGAATATTGCCATTTGGCAAAATGTGAGCATGTGTATCCAACTTGACAAAAATGTCAGCTCAGTGACAGTAGTTTCACCTCTTTTTTTATACTCTTCCTCACTCTATCCCTCTATCTTCTCATATATGACCAGTGCGGAAAGTGAGCCAATGACCTCAGGGTACGGAAGGCTTTAACTAGCACTAGGTGTCTCTCAATCTGCCAGACTGCAACAGCCAAGCTTGTTAGTCACACTGGTGGAACTACACACACACACACACATGCACAAGAGTACCATGGATAGACATAATCCAGCCACTGAATGAGGCAAGCAGTGATAGCAGAACTGGGTCAGTTCGAGAGAAGACTGTGGTGTGAAACCATTTCCCTTCGGGTGGATTGAGGTCTGAACTTTGGCTGACCCCCTGAACAAGTACAGCCACACAATGAAACCTCAGAATCTGAATCTGTTTGAATTAATGCTAACAACTTCACTGATCAGGCTAAAATGGAGGCTTAAGCCCCAGGAAGAGTATTTTGGACATGGATAAAGTAGTGTAGCTGTAATTGGGTTTTCTTCATGCTAAGATTAACTAGAGGAAAGGAAGTTAAAAGCAGAAGAGCTGGGAATGAAGGTAAGTCACTTCTCTTGTGGTTTATACTTCACTTTCACATTAAAGTAACTGCTCTTCTATTTGTGTATTTTTATTTCTGGGGAAAAAAGTTACATGACTTTAGACTGTTGCCAAAAATGACTTTAAAAGATGTGTAGATCCTAATTTGGGACCTTCATCATGATGGTTACAATAATAAGCACATTGTTAAAGTTTAGATGTTATCATGGGACAATCAGCCTCTTCTCCATTTGTATTTTTCAGCTTACTGCTTTGAATAGTCTGAAGCACATTTTTGTCATATATTATTATGAAGTCTAAAGGGTATAGTTTGTGTTTTAGGAATACTACTCTGGTGCTATTAGTGATGCTAGAACCCATAAAAGAATAAAGACCTGAATCTACAATGTCAATAGAGGGACAGTGCAGGTGTCCATAATAAGCCATCAGCCATATCAAACATAATTCTACTTCCTTAACTGAGACCTGATCTAATTGTGGTCTGCAAAAGAGCAAGAATAATGGAAGAAAGTAATGGAGTAATGGAAGAAAATTAAGAGACGAATATGCAAAACCCTTACTGTATTTCTTCTGTCTTATTTTTGTTTCTGCGTTTTCACCAATGTGCTATTTAAGGTTGCAATTTAAGTGGTAGTGCTGGCCCACAAATCAGTACAATGTTAGAATATTGCCTTATACAGTCATTTCAACTGTCATTACTCTTTACAATGATAACATTTTGTGCCATTAGACTTCAGCAACCAGTCAAACAGATGGTCTATCTGAAATTCGTATAGCCCCCAAAAATGCAGTAAAATAAAAGTAAAGGCCAATAGTTACAGAGATAAAGGAGAACTGCAGTCTTACATTTAGATTTCTGTGTGTGTGTGTGTGTGTGTGTGTGTGTGTGTGTGTGTGTGTGTGTGTGTGTGTGTGTGTGTGTGTGTGTGTGTGTGTGTGTGTGAACTGAAGGATGAGGACGAGCAGTTGTACTATTACTTTGTTATTGTGCGCTTTTTGTTTTTCCTCCTTTTAATTACTTGTGTTTGGTTTGTCAATAAGTGTCCTTTGTGTGAATACTTTATGCATTTATGTGTGCATGGAATTCAGTGCCTTTTTGGAAGCTATGAGCATTTGTTGTCTTGTTTACTTCGTGCATATTTGTTTTCATATGTGCTTTATTTGTCTGTGTGTGTTTGTGTGTGTGTACGTGTGTGCTTATGCGGTTGTGCGTCTTTATTATCTATTACCAGCTGCAGCTAGTTGGCAGCTCATCCCACTCCTTACATTAAAGCTGATGTATGCTTATTGAGCAGCCACAGGCAGAGACTGGAGGCCTGATTTATAAACCAATACAGCTTGTTTTATGGGGGATTGATCTGCCTGTGTCTCCATCAGTGAAGCATTCTCCTTGTCTTTATTCAGAGTGACAGCAGGTAATAAAGGTATGGCAGTCAAAGAGAACAATGAAAGTGTTTACAATTACACTTCTTAGTGGCATCACCTTTACTGACATTCATATATTACACTGTATTGTAGACGTGTTGAAAAGTTAGAAACTTTAGTGTTCTAGAAAAACACAACGAAGCGAACCAAATAGCTGCATTTTAAGATTATTGAAAATGTGTTTTCTTCTCAAAACAAAAGCATTCAGTGAAATTTTGAAAAAAAATTGTAAATTTATATCAAGAATCAGCAAAAATACATTATTCATTATACTATGGTATTGTGACACTATTACACAATATATAATATGTGAAATCCCCATATAAATGCCATATAAATCCTAAAATCTGTGCTTTAGGAGCTATAGTAAGTGTGTGGCATAGGGCCTAAACTTTCTTCTACAGCAGTGAAACTGTATTATCATATTATTCTGACAACACTATAGCACTATCCTGTAAAGAACCAGAATCAGCTGAACATTTTTCTGTAATAATGATCATGGTGATCAGAAGGATATTGTTATTATGTTGTATTAGTTCAATATAGTTCAATATAATTTGCACAGATTTTTTATGAACAAAATAATATTAGAAAGTTACAGATTCCTGAGTACTGCAACTGTTGGGGAAATCTGCTGAATATTTTCAACATCTCTTTCTCCTTCTTTTCTTCATCTGCCTCCTCCACCACTACCATCTCCTAAACTCCTAAACACATCTGTCAGAAGTGAGTTCCATTGACTTATTGACCTGTATCAGACTTCTTTCACTTAGCTTTAAAGCCTTCTCACAAATAAATAATAACTTCTCAGATAGCATTTTGCAACCTGAGGTAAACACTGGACAGTGTACTACAGATGAACACCATTTCGAGCGACAAACCTGAAATGTCGCAAAATATTAGACACATATAGAGTCAGAGTACCATTGCCAGTGCCATACAGCAAGAGAATAATTAAAGTTATACCAAAGACATCATAAGAGAGAGAGATAATTAACAGCCAGTACCAAGAAACATGAAACCCTATACTGATACAAGGTCATAGTAGATGCTGGAAACAGTTTTAGCTGTCTTTTGGTGAGCATATCAACTAGCCGTAAGCAGGTAAGTGCTTGCTTTTCAGGACTTTAACTGAGTTGCACAGTGCTCATTCAGTTTGTTCATTAACTTTGTTCCTCTCTGTGGCTAAAACTGGATTTTATTGTAAATTTTTAGAATAAAGTATTGTGAAGGCGCTCTAAGATGCATCCTTCACTTCATAGATGATGAATTATATATTTTATATTTCCTAATTTGTTAAATGATGTTGCATTTAATAAGCAACTCTTGAGATATTTTGTAAATAAATTGTAAATATCTTTGTGAGTGATCGCCCAAAGTAATTGTTAGTTGTTTTGTTGTCCATCTACAGTAATGGTGAAGTGTAAAAAGCTGCAAACATTGAAAAAAAAGAAAGCCAGAGCTCTGGAAATTGGAATCAAGTTATGTGGTTGCTGTCCCAGAAAAGGCTTGTTCCCCTCCTTAAACCTGCTAAACTAATAAAGTTCCCAAAGTCAGTCTTTTGTGTGCATACACACAACTGTTACATCTGGTCTTAGGGCCGTGTGTGGATGAGCACATGGATTGGAATAATTTTCTCCTGAGCATTAACAGCAGCTCAACCAGATCATGGATAGTAATTAACATTATGTGAGTGTCAGGGCACGCAAAGACACCACAGTGTAAGACCCAAACCTTTCCAGGCAACTACCGTCTGTCTGCTGTCGTGCACGCACACTGATAACTCTTTCTCTTTGTCTCCCTCAGACACACACACACACACACACACACACAGACACCTGCATTCAGAATCAATGAAGAGGCCACTTACTGGCCACCTGGTTCTCTCTCTCGGTTTCTTTTTCTTTGTCATCTTTCAATCAATCCAAGTTAAAAAGAAATGGCACTGTTAGTGAAAAATACCTGCAGCAGCTGTGGTTTTCAAAGCCCCAGACACGAGAAAGGACACAAATACACACACACACACACACAAACAGACACACAAACATGGTCTCAGGCTCTCAGTTAAGGGCTCAGGAGTAACAGCAGAGATACAGTTCAAGAGTATGAAAAAGAAACTTCTCGTTGTTTTGCATTTCATGAAGGTTTTAATGTTAATCTTTATATTTACACTTTAATTGTCACAGATTTGTAATTAGTGCTGACATGTGACACAAAGAAAGCCAGTGTTTCTCACAGTGCATTGTGGAACTAAAAAATAGTTTCATACAAAATACATTTAGAATTAAAAGACACAAGAAAAAGGCATAAAAGTGCTCCACTAAACACTCTCTGAAAGACACACCAGGCTTCTATGTGCTGTAGTCCCCACACCTTTCCTCCTTCTGCTTATCCTATTTTTGTTTAACCTGTTTCATGTGTCCCAGGTGTTATACTGAGATCATTATCAGTTCATTACATTAGTATATGTTCCACCCTAAACATCCAACAGATGGTAGGATAATAATCTCATTTTCCTGAAGATGTGATGAGCCATTTGGAAATAGACTGAAATTCATGGAACAAACTAAGATCTTGTGTTTTTCAAAGATTTATATAGTTTTAAAGTCAAGGAGACCAATAAGTCCATCATAGGTCATGGTGGATAGAGACAGTATAACTGAAAGCAGCTACCCAATTCAAGTATCACAGTCACAAAAACACAAAGCACTTAAACCTTTATGTGCTTTATGGACTTAAAATTTAAAATTATGAAAACTGTAAGCATAACCATTAGGGTTTGTGCATTTGTCAGAAATCACTATTTAAATATGGTGTAATTTATCAGAGCAACTTACTTTAATATTATCTCCCAGCTTGCAGGTATATCTTTTATGTCTCATGTTGTTTTCTATTTTTTTTTTTTCATTCATTGCATTGGTTTCAGTCTGTTGTACATTTCAGCATCTGGTTTTCCCGAAAAAACAAAAGAATTTGCTGTATGTCTCAAGGAGACAGAAAAAGAGTCTTACTGGCACCTTACTCTGGTCTGTTTTATGTGGATAGTTTCCTAACATGTGCAGGTTACTCTGCAGGGAAGAGAAAAGGCTCTCTGTCATCAGGCTAAAAGGAGAGGAGGGAATGTGCAGGGCTGTAGCCTTTTTGTGAGTTCCCCATAAGGATACTGCTTCAAAGTGCATTAGGGGCAAACCTCAGTCTGTTTGTGGAATTCTGCAGGTGAGAGAAAAGAAGAAAGGGAGAGAAAACAAAAGCTTTACTGAATTTGGTTGAAGGGCTTTTAGTCCTCTATTTGAGATGGCTTTCAGGTGTAAACTTTTCAGGAGGGTCACCTACAAGGAAAACAGGTGCTTATCAGAAGTCACAGCTGCCCCAGCTTTTAACAAAAGTAACTGCTGTATCTTAATGGCAATATCAGGTCCCCATACGTTAAACTAAGCTCCATAGCCAAACTCTGACAGAGTAATGTGTAGGCAGCAGGACCTTTTGGCAAGTCAACTATATCTTGAGTTGCCAAAAGTAGTGTTTTTTTGATATGATGATGCTATTGTGTATAACCTTGTTGTAATATTTGGATTCTAGTCCTCGTAAGACCACCTGTTATTTTTATAGCTGATTAGGGTTTCTCACTTTCCAACCAATATATCATTTTTTATAATGTATTGCCTATATTTTTAGCTCATCTACAACAAAACAGAGTATCAAGAAGTGCAGAGCCTCCCTCTGAGCTTCTCTTTCTTAAAGCAATCACACAGATATCTGGCTGCCCGGAGTCTGCCATGTTGAAGACTGAACGTCCAACACACACACGCCACACGTGCACCGAAACACAGGCAGTGTTCTGATTTGTCTGTCTGATAGTGTTGTCAGTGAGGCTGGATGTCAGAGAGAAGGAATCTATTACAGGATCGATTTGGCCATGCAATTAGGTGGCGATGGGAATTTCTCATTTCACTTTTCTCTCTGTGACAATCGTCTCTTGGGACCTTTGAAAGAGGGATAAAGTGATATACCGTGATGGCTGGTAGAGGAATAAAGAAGAGGCAGGATTATGGGAGGAGGAAAAGTGTCCATGTAGTTGTGGTCCTTTGAGAGAGTTCATGCAGCCTATGCACAGGAAGAAAGTAGTGGCCAGCAGTATCATGCTTATCCGAAAAGTGCATCCGTTTGAGCAAAAATGCACTCATATTACTTATTTCCGTTGTGATTTGGCTATACATATCTCCCTTCAGAATGCTCATCTTATTTTCATCTATTTCGCACCACTGAGTGGGCCCTCTAATTGGCCGAGATGAAACATGAGTTTAGAGTTTCAGTGGCATTCTCTCATTCTTGCTTTCACTTTGCATCACTGAAAAATAAATGAACGTTGTGAAAGAGATCCATGGAAAGGGGCCCTACACTGTTGCCAGTTTACATCACAGGATGTGTGATGTGCAAATGACTTCATGTGTTTCTACCTAAATGAAGGCTTCTCATATTACCCACTCTTAATGCACATTCATGTTGCTGTCAATCACACAAGCTCAACAGTGCTGTGCTTCCTCATTAGTGATAGAATATTAAAAACTAACACAACTTTTGCAGTGTTTTTACAAGGATTGTGGTGCTCTTTGACAAGTTTTTTAGTTGTAATATTGATATTAACAATCCATACCGTATACTGTATAGGTGATTATTCTATAGAGATGTAAGTCTCATCCTGCTGACTGGTATCTGTGCAGACTCTGGAGGTATATTTTTTGTCATATCTATCATTACACTTTTATGACGTTGTCTGTAATCATTGTTTTCTATTTCTACTTTGATTAGTTTTTGAAAATACAAATGTTTTGGGGGTCCCAGAGGACCCCAGTCAAAAGCACCTAATTCCACCTATGCAGTTTTAACGAATGGAACAATTTATTCAGTTTATATTTACCATTGATCCCAAATGAAAGTATCATACAGTATCATGGGGGTAGGAATGCTCATTCACTCAGTCATTTTAAAGGAGAAAGACCCCATCAATGCATTCATCAGCTGAATGGGTAATTTCCCCGGAGGGAAGTTATCAGAATATTGGAGATGTTGCTGGATCGACCTGAGACAGGTGTGGCATGCCCTGGTCATGCCACAAGTGAAAAGAAGAAATGATTCTGCTACACTTCAAGCTCTAATCAAAGCAGCAATGACCCTCCTGGGAGTTAGAAGAACTCCATCTGTTGATGTGACTATCTAATACTTGGCCAGAAAAACTACTTGAAAAAGATGCTAGCTTTGCTCCTGGAACACAGACGGGAAGTTAGCAACTGTTTCCTCCTCCTGTCACATGCCAGCATGCCCCGAGCGTAGCATGTGGCAAACTGTTTGTTATAACTGCATTTTGTGTGTGTTTAGCTTTGGGTTTTTTTTAGTTGTTTCTTGTCCGTAGTAAGCTTGGCTTGCACAGCTCTTCTGTTCTGGTCTCCACCAGAGGTACCCTTTGTCCAAGATACTCCTCATGAAATTTATGGATTGAATTTTTAAGTACCGCCAAGGGGTGGAGGGTGTTGGACTCAGGGTCTCGTCTCTGCTTTTTGCAGATGATGTTGTTCTAGCGGATTTATCAGGTGGTGACCTGCAGCTTGCAATGAATGTGAATGTGAAGTGCTGGGAATGCGAATTAGCACCTTTAAGTCTGAGGCCGTGGTTCTCAGCCAGGAAAGGGTGGAGTGCCCACTCCAGGTCAGGAACAAGATGCTGCCTCAGGTGGAAGAGTTTATTTATCTCTTGTTCACAAGTGAGGATAGAGGGGAGTAGAAGACTGAGAGACAGACTAGTGCAGCATCTGCTGTAATACGGATGTTGCACTGGTCCATTGCGGTGAAAAGAGAGCTGGGCCTGAAAATGAAGCTGCAAATTTACTGGTCAGTCTTTCCTAACTTCACCTATGGTCATGAGCAGCAGATGACAAAAATAATGATTAATAATGATTTGATTATAAATTATTATAATAGTGTTTATTGAAGTACAATAAATATACTAAATGTCTGTCATAAATAAATATATTACTAGGACAAAGACCACAAATTCCATTGCAAGAAATCAACTGATGTTGGTTATGTCATTAGCATCATAACAATTAAAACAATAGTTTGTACTTTCACACATGCATCACAGATACCCCAAATTATAATTAATGTATAAGTTCTATGAAGTTCAGTAGAGGTCTGAAACAACATTCAGGTCTATTTAAAAATAAAAGAAAGAAAGAGGGGGCTGTTGTTATGATTGCACAAAAGAAAAAAAAATATACCAAGAAAAGTGTCTTTTATACTGGGAGCACTGACTGTCCAAAGATTCATGCTGCCATAAAATTGGCAAACCATCAGCAGTTTCAAGCTGAGTAAAAGATTCTTCTGATTTTCCCTTGTCACTATATCTTACCTAATAGCGGTGAGAGTTTTGCATCAGGACATCGCCTGGCAGGACAGAAGAGGCCAACGGAGAGATTTAATGAAGCCTCCTCTGCTAACTAATTAAAATCCTTCCTCTCCCCCGCTCTGCCATTAAGAAATGTTTTACCAGGAAGACGGGAGAGAAGATAGCCTGGGAGGGTTTTTTTTTTTCTTTTAACTCTGCTGTAGTACCAGGTGTCTATGTGTGGGTGGTACATATAGGGTAGAAAGTATGTTCAGATTTTAAACTGTGACTGTGTACATCTGTATTTCCAAGTTTACCTGTTGTTCCCTCCATGCTGGGTTTTTTTCTGATTGCATCCAAACTGAGGGGGTAGTTCCTAAAAACATGCACACACATACACATACAGTACACAGAAACAAACACACACACAGAGACACAGTTACAGCCAAAATGCCCCTTGAAACAGAAATGAATTCCTACCCAGTATTCACTCTTCTCCCCTTATGTGCCTGTGGATAAGCTAATGGGTTCCAGCATCATCTTCTGACACACGGCATTTTTCTAATATGTTTGAACTGCTGGAGGACTCCACTGGGGTTTAATTGCAAGGGAAATGTACTTAATTAAATCTCTTTACTGAACCATGTTGTTGTATATTTGCATTTTATTTAGAGGTGTAGCTATGCTGATAATTACGCCGTGATTTAAAGAAGAGTTTCAGTTCTTTATCATGGAAGATTCAGGTTTTTCCTCTCTCACGCTTGCTGTTTATTTTTTATTATTTAGCAAAGACAGGAGATGACTCAAGGGAGCTTTTTGGCTCACTGAACTTGTTTGAGAGCTGCACATTCAACAATTTTTAAAATGATTTCAATATGCTTATTTTGATATAATGTACGTCTGCTTCAGGGAGTACCTAGCCCTAGAGCCTTATGGCTGTATTAAACTTTATTATGCAAGCTTTAAGCTGCATCACAGCTGCATTATGGCAAATACACTAAACTCAAAGTGCACAGAAAGCCGTGTACTGCAGTGTGAGGCTCGAGTTAAATATACTAAGAAATAATTTGATAGCCTCATATTTCATTCTTGGATCACTTCATTTATGTGCTTTGACCTGTAGTGGCAAAGTTATATAAATAAAGTGTTAAGCTTGTGATGGCTAAGATGGTCTAAAGCCACAATGATCTATTTTTTTCAAGGTCCTTTGCGATATCTAATCTCATATTTGTCTTGCACAGTTTTCTGCCTCTATTCTGTATGTTTTAGAGGAAATTTCCAAAGTGAGTTATTTAGGCTAAATAACCAATATTTGGACATGTCATTACATGGTCATTAAAAATATGGTACTGTTAATCTTCATGTGCCATCTATTATGGGATACCCTATGTCCTCTGTCCACTATGTTGAAAGTCTTTGAAAAAGGGAATCATGACAAAGGGAGTATTCTCTTCTACATATGTAGGCGCTGAAGTTGCTTCACCAGTTCATAACAGTGGTTTTACATTGTATGGGGTTAGGCTTTTCATAGCCACTTGAAGGTAAGTGACTAATACCAGTGTCATAGTGTGAAGCCCTGTTTTATAGTACCTGTACTAAAACATGAACAACAATATTATGGCGGCGCACATTGCCCTAATGTACTGTAATGTGTTTTACGATAATATACTACTGACATTGCTGCCACCAAGATACTGTTGTGTGCTTGTGGTACACTGTGCTGGAGGAAAAGTATGTGCACATTTTTAGGGACCAGATCAAGTATGTTGCAAATGTGCTTGGGCATAGAAAACTGAAATTTTCTCACAAATTGTGATTTGAAACTTTTCATATTTTTTATGTTTTTTACATAATAGAATTGTATGTATATATATTTTTTTCTCATACACAACTTCACTAGCACTTTCAACTGGTTAGTATTTCTATACAAGAATACCTGCTCTATGACCCATCTGGAGAGGATCATATAGATCATAATGTTGCCTTTGCAAGTATGAATGAAATATAAATGAATAATTTGAAAACAAATGGTGTGCAGACTTTTTCTATTTTAATTTGTAACATTTTGTTATGCTAGAGGGCCAATAAATGTAAAATCAAATAACTGATTACTAAAGCTATGTGTTGTGCCTTATCACACAATAATATTCTGCAATAAATTTACAGACAATATTTTGACTTCTTTGAGAATCTGGAAGTTCTCTGTATACTATGTTTATCTAGGTATAGTAGGCTAAGACAGAACACAATAACAAGCTGTACTTGTGCAGATTTTTACAACGCTGTTTTTCAAAAACTGCTATGCTGCAAAAATGTGAATGAAAAAAAAAACATATTTGCGAAAAAACACCTTCCAGGGGTAGGGAGTGTAGAATGATTTGGGAATTATCATCTCTCAACTAATTAGTTTAATGAGTAACACAATTAGATATAAAAGCCGCATCCTAGAGAGGTTGAGTTTTCTGTAGTGAATATGTGGAGAAGTTTACCGTGTGTGAAAGACTGCATGGGTAAAAGTCTTCAGCATTTCAATAAAAATTGCAAAGATTTAGGAGCTTTTGTTATCTGTGATACATAATATTACAAAAATGATTCAAAGGATCCAGAGAAGTAATTGCACTGCAATGAACAATTGACCATTAACCTCATGCCCTCTGGAATTGCTTAATAAAACCAGAAACACCTTTGACTTCTCTGGAGTCGAGCTCATTGAAGAACCATGGAAGCAAAGTGGAAACCTCTCCTGTGCATTGCCCTTTATTTATTTTTTTTTGTACATTTGGTAAGATGATACTTGATTCTTACTGCCAGAACAGTTTATTTTCTCTCTGATATCACAAAACTGACTTGTGATATTATCCAAATTTATTCATTAAATTATTCATATTCTAGAGTATATTACTAGTCATGCTGCAGTACTTAACTATGCAAATTACCACAAAGCCCAACAAGAGAATTTTGTGTACCTCTCTGTTCATGAAAAAAAATCTCATAGTTTGAAGCTATTAATAGAGTCTGTTAACCCGCTAACAAGCAGTGAAATCACACTAACACAAATTTTATCACACATCTGTAACCAGATTTTACACCACTGCTTGATTAGAAGACAAAACAAGTCAATCCACCTAAAATTGAATTCACAAGGTCTTCACATGACAGCAATATCTGTGTAACAGAAAATGATAGGAAAGGCCCCTTGTGGTGGATCTATTTATCCACTGGAAGCCACATTGCTTAGACCAACAGCGTCCAGCAGCGGGAGTGACAGCTTTAATTTGGTAGCCAGCGGTCAACATGATTAGCGAACTGCAGGAGGCTTTTACAAAGTGGACCAACTGCCTTTGCTATCCACAGTGTCAGAGGAAAGAAGCATGGGACAAGCAATGAGAAGATTGTTAAGGCAGATAAACCTGAGGCTCTGAAGATCAGGTGCAATGCCGTATTAAACAAGTATTATTTTTATGACCTCTTATAAATGAAGGTCTCTGTATGACTGCGTGTGTGTGATGTTCTTTCTGTCAATTCTCTCAACAACTCGCACTTGGTGGGTCTATTGCTGGGAACCCAAGAGAGCTGTCCTCACATTTTGGCTGTAAGTTGTCTTCTCTTAGACTTTCTCAACAGTCAGACATGCAGCCTGTGAACAGGAAAGATAGGCAACTGCATGGGGCACCAGGCCATTAGGGGACCCCTGAGAGCTGATAAACTTTCCTCCACAGCAGTTTCTCAAAATGTGGCAACCACAGTGACCACAGCCCCCTCCTTCTTAAACAACCAGTGCACTATTTGCAATGACATCTCAGAAGGAAACCTCCTTAAAGTGGCCCCCTACTAGCTACAGCCTGTTCAGTAAGCTGCAGGCTGAGCCCATCTGTGTGTCAGAGTGTTCAGCAGCTCATTCACTGACTCTAGCTCATCCTAAACTCAGACTTGTTCTGGATTCTATCTGTTGTAACTACTCAGCTCCTGAATATGTATGACATTACAGCGATGGTAATATGATTTATAAATGACTTGTTATTTTATCAACGGCTATGCTCCCGGGGCTCATGTTTGGCATTTTTGTTTTGTTATAAGAGCAACACACACTCTATTCTGTGCATATATTCTTTTCACTGTACCAATTTGTTGTTTACTCCTCAGGTTTACTATTTATTATAGCACCATGCACACAGGACAAGCCTTGCAAAGTTAAATGTTAGCTGTCAATCAGGATAATGTCACATACCTGCAGTTCAAGCTCAACGTTATTCAGTTATTCATCAGAAACTGGATTAATCTGTGTATTTTACTGACAAACCCCATTCCTCCTGCCACAAATGACTTCAATTACTCACTTACGCTGCAAGTCGGTCCATTCAGAACAAGCACTGCATTGGTTTAAGTGAACTTAGTGGAGAAAGGTTTGGGGTTTTGATTTAAGGCATGTTTGTGCATGTACAGACTTACATGCACAAACATTATACAGAATTCATTTAACATGGTGTACGGTATGTCAAGTACAAATGTACACACACACACACACAAACCTCTTTTGTTTCATATGCAAGCAGAGGCTCAGCCACTGCTTCATTTTCCAGTTGGCAGGGAGTTGATGTGTTCAGATATGATTTATTGATCATGTTGAGCACATTAGTTTACCCACTGTGTTCAGTTAAAAAGCAATAACACATTTTACACCCTCTGTTCCATGCGAATGCAATAACACTAAACTAATTACGCAAACTGGGGACAACAGTGTGATTTGTAAAAGCCCGCGCTGTGCGCTGACTCTTCAGCGAGATGCTGAGAGTATTGGAAGTAATACAGTAAGATGTGATTAATTCATACACACCTTATCTCTTTCCATTCGTTTTATATGGAAAAAGAGCCACAGAGATACTAACTGTGTCTGCAGGCCAGGGCAACCTTTGTAATAGCAAGAAGCGTGCCAATTTTAATTTTCTTGGCTAATTCAGATTTTTTTCCAATTTTGGTTTCCTTTCTAAGAGCTTTAACTGATAGCATATATTTTTTAAAAATAGCTTTTCAATGCAAAAACGTTCACAATAAAGTAAATTATTGAACATCTGCCAAATTTCCTCAAAACTGCAGTAAGTTACAGAAACAAAGTAGATGCAACAGGTTCATCTAATAAAACAAATGTCAGGCACACTCACGTCATTATCTGGTATGTTTATAATTTCACCAGATAACATGACATCAACTCTTTTCTCTTTTTCACTCCTCTCATGATTCCTTTGATCCTTTGCTTTGATCTAAGGGGGTTGGATCCATGGTTTGCTCTGAACTCTAGATAGCTTTACCTTTAGCTATTTTGCTTTTGTTAGCTTCATTAAACTGTCCACATTCAGCTGACTGAGGACGGTTTACCTGTCTAATACGTTTGTTGATATGAACATTTTCATAGTGCTCCCTCTGCAGTTTTTACCTACAGTGAGGAGCCTCCATGCTGACAACACGTAAGCGTGTGACTGGGAGTGTGCTACTCCTGTTGTGCATGTAATACCAGCTGACTGACAGGTCACTGGTCCGAGCTAAGAACACTAGAAATTGGTTGGTTCTGGTCCCTGGGTGGCCTGGCCCTGATAATTTTTTACAGCTCATTGCATCTTTAGTAATCATTCTCCCCTGTTTTATTTTTGTGTATTTAAAACTGTCTTTTAGAAATTCTTGGAAATCAGATATAGCATTTTAAAGATGACTGTCAACAATGAGAAAAAAGTAAGAATGAATAAGACACATTTGAGGCTATTTCAAATCAACTGTCTATTAGCCAATTTCTACATATACATCTGTATAGGCATTCTACACTTGTCTTTGTAGAGTTATACATCATAAGTGAATCCCTTGTGATAGGCAGGTCTGCATAGTAACTGAAAATCTGTGATGTGGCAGCGTATTGTTTAGTATTGCAGTATGCTAGACAGCACAATGTTAACTGTAAACAGTTAGCAGGGTTGGGTTTTCCTGCGACAGACTGGCAACCTGTCCAGGGTATACCCTGCCTCTTGCACCCCCCTGTTGACCTTGATAAGGATAAGTGGAAGAGAATGTATGGATTCATTCTTGAAAATAGTCACGATTATTACCTGGAAAAGTCCAGGTATCTTTTGCTTTTCCATGACCCTAGTTTGAGTCCACTGAATAAATAAACAAAATCAATGATCTATAATTAAAAAAGGGATCAAATCTTTTCATGTTTTGTGTAAATACACAGGATGTGAAAATAAAATCTTTCTTTTTCTTTTTCTTCCTTCTTTGCAGTAAGTATTTTGTAAAATGTTTATAGAACATTTTGTATTGTTAATGACAAATAATAAATATGAATGTATTTACCCAGTTCATTACACATTCTATGGCCTTTCTACAATTTAATAGGTCAGCACTTTTTATTGCGCCACTTTGAAGTGCTGGTATATTTATGACTTGTTTTCTTATTAAAAAAAAATAGGAATTAGATGCAGGAAAGTTACAGCTCACCTAAGTTTAGTGAAACTTTGTTTTGTTGCTAATAATCTGACCTGATCTTACTTGTATGTGTTAGTCTGAGTATAACATTTTAAACACGCACACTCACACAGACATACAAGTCTATGCACTTTTGAAGGTGCTGCATTTTTGCCACCGCTATGCCTCATATTGGGACAGTCGGTATTAATTTTTCCTCATCATATGCTGTTATTGGTCTTTAATAAAAAAAACATATTAACTCAAATGAAAAGAATAGAACAGGATTTGAGGAAATGTAGCATCCATCAGCGTTTTTTCCGTCTACACCATCAGTGGTAATTGATATTTGAGGCCTGGTTTTCTGCCCCAGCCTTCTTTTCTAGAAATGAGCTTTTGGAGCGAAGAGAAAACAGCTGAGGCGGTGGAAATGGAATTGGGTATGTGTCGCTGCATGAGAGAGTGGGATTATCCCAGCATAATGTCAGCCTTATTAAACACTATTACACTCTATAGATCAGGAATATGGAACCTGGGGAATCTGAAAAGGATATACTCCCAGTTCATTTGTGTGTTGAAGTGTGTGTGTGTGTAGGAGTGTTTGCAGTTGGGATTGTATGTCCATAAATGAGAGTTTTTAATTATACTGAATTATTATCCAGTGACTGTGGGTGACCTCTGATACCATGTTACATGGTTTATTATTATCGGCATTAATGGCATTATTATCGACAAGACAGGATGCAGGATAGGCACAGGGTTTGATCTGTAATTTGCAACATACAGAAAACCGAGTACAACTGCATTTTTTTGTGATCTCCTTCCAGCACAGCGAATGCATGTTGTGTCTATCATGGTAACAAGCAAAATGATTTGCAAAACACAGAGAGACTATTCAACGTACCATAAGGCTGACCATTCTGGGCTGCATATCAGTTTTGCTTTGATTTTCTAATTTATGTATGGCAGTGATTTTACTAGACACAAACAGGCTTTGGTGTAAAAGTTGCTGTAGTTATGATGAGTTGTTGCCTGCCAGCACTACATGCCATCACACTGCGCCAGATCAAAGTAGTTAAAGGCATGCTTCTGCTGCTTTTTTGAGACTTTGCGTGACAGACCAGCTGCTATTCCGCTTGTATTGGATAGAGAGACGGTACTGGATGTTTATCAAAACATGACACATCCAAACAAGGAAGCTTGGGTTTTATTAAAGTTACAGTAAACTTTAGAGTTGCATTCCTTCAAGAGCTATATATTTACATGAGATCGATTAGGAAAGCATGCACAGCTTCAGAAAAAACCTAAGCAAAACAAAAACATTAAATAACAACTCAAATTCACAATTTTTTTTATTATCTTTCTCTCCCATGTTGGCATTGCATTAGATAAACACAAAATGTAGGACTGACAACAAAGCCTTTTGCTGTAGTTTACATTAACATATAGACATGGGACACAGTGATAAGAAGCACTAGAACAAATAAATAACACAGCCGTGAAGCAGTGCAGACGACTGATGGGTTATCATTACACAATGGCACAAGTGATGTGCTGCCCACAGGTAACTTTTTCTTTGCCACTTGGAGTAATCACAAGAATATTTATAGTGAATTATTGTCTAATAACATTTAAATGTTGGACTTGGTATTGTTGCAGTAATTAAGACACTCATACCAATGTTAGTTCAGAGGCTGTTCATCACAAGGGATAACATTTAAAAGGGATCTCCATGTGGAACACTAAAAGAAGTACATTATCTGTTTTTAACTGATTTTTATAGGGATTTGTGAATCTGAATTATATAATTTAAATTTTAATTAAAGGTTAAAAAATTTTTGAAAACATCCATAAAAATTAATTTTCATTTTATATTGACACAAACCATATAAATTTATTACAATGTAGTGATATTCTTAAAAGGCAGATAACATGACAGAATTAACAACTATTAAGCAAAACTGAACATTTTGAGGTATCTTTTAAATATTCCAGTTATGTTATAGTAGCTGTTGGGGTCAAATATACAACAACCTAGTTTATTTTAATCTGATCTAATCTCTAATCTAACCCTGCTCACCCTGCTCAGACTAATAGCTGTGCATGATCCCGGAAAGCTCAGCAGAAAGACACCAGGTAGTACATCATGTTGCATACTCTAACCAGAGTATGTAACACAGCCATCAGCACTCTCAGTCTCAGAAGTCTCACCAGTGTATGGTGTTATTCGTTTGAAAATTAAACTCAGCACAAGGGAGTTCAAGTTCAACAGCCATTTCATGGTTCATTGTATGAAAGTTAACTGAGCCTTAAAACATGTTCGGCTGTCAACATGAAGCATTTCTAAACGAAACATAAATTGACAAAGACAAGCACACACTCCAATCCTTTGTATTGACAGACCCTAGATTATACAAGCATGTGCCAGCTCACTCTGCAGCATTATGTAAGGTTATAAATCATATAATATTACTGTGGATAGTACACTATAACTTGTGTTGCCCATCCAAAAGAACTGTTTGAGTACAAATGAAAATGGTAGAAATATTCAGAAAATGGTTTTAAATTGATATTGATTTTTAGGCAGGTCTTTACTTCCAGGGCAAAGATATGAATCCATTGATGCTGTTAACAATAGGACAATTTGAAGGAACTCTGGTCTCCCTTATATAACCCTACTTCAAAGAAACAGGACTTTCTGGATAAATCGTGGATCAATTTTGCAAAAGGTCTACACAAGACAGGATACATTTGCTTTTTTTAATCTGTCAGAAAACAAACCCTCACTACAAGCATGTGCCCAAAGCTGTTCAATCGCATATTTATTTCTGACTGTTTTTGTAATGCATGCAGGCCCCCTATTTTCTGAGCTTGCATTCCCTCATTTACTGCAGATGGGAGGCAGTTAGAGGAAAAGTGGAATGATCCCCAACTTTGCCATGTAGCATAAAAATTGAGACCAAGGCTGAAAGCCATAAACACCGCATCTTCTGAGCTAAGCACACATTTACATTTTAAGGTGATACTGGAGGAGTAACACACACATACTTCCTTAAAATGTTACTTAGTGAAACTGGTTCTTACTACCAGCTAAACTATCCAATCTGTGACAAACTAAAACAATTTTGGTGACATAAGTGAGTTTTAAAGTGTGTGTTTGTACATTTCAGCCAGTGTGTGGGGACAGTGTGTTGTCCTCAGATCATTAACAAAAGAAGCTGGTGCCCCAATTGTGCTCATTCTTCCCTAATTACTGGCAAATGCTTCCCGCTAGTCCCATGAAGGCACACTCTGTCATCCCAGATGACTGCACTTGGAGTGCTTTTTGTCCTCTGCCAAGCGAGTCCTCTGAAGTTAAAAACTCCTACTGGACTAGAAAGGCTTAGAGTGTACCGAAGCATTTCAACCATGAAGCAAAGCAAAACCATAGTTGTTGTTTTTTTTTACTTCATTACATTACATTACTTATTTACTTTCTGAACAAAGCAATTCATTATACTAATCATTACATTACTTTTGCGTTACTCTGCAACATCGCTTGAAATGTGTTGCCATATAATTACCAGTTAACAATACAAACCTTAGGCTTCAGATGCTTCTGCAGAGTTAGTCTTATGTTAGCAGCATCATTCAGCTGTTTCAAAACTGGACACAGTTGCACTTTATCAACTTGCTCTTGTCCATCCATCCGATAAAATAATAGGATTGTATCCTATCTCCTCAAAAATTGTAGAGTGTTCCAACATTTTCCTCCTCTTGGCAACTGAAATCAGCTGATTTTAGCACAAATGCTTAAACATTTTTATCTGCCCATGACCTACAAGAGCACAATCAGGATCTTGTGAATATCATAGTGATTAGTAAATGTGCTACATTACTGGGCTACCACAAAACGTAATTTGGTTACACTAATATGTTACTTTGTAGCACCAACACTACTTGCAAAGGCTACTGTACCTTTTGGTTAAAGTAGTGTTTGCTACTGCTTTCCTGTAGCATCATTACAAACCTGTTGTGTACACTGAGTGGTTGGTCTTTTTTATGCTCTCTCACATTTAAATAGTTCCTTCTAAAGAAAAACAATTCTAATAGTTATCATGTGTTATATTTAATACACATAGCATAAAAGACATGATTATCTTGTACTTTAATCCAATCCAATTGCTTCAGTGATTTTAACTGTTGAAAGCAGAGCTTCCAACAAACGAGAATGTTGTGGAATTGTATTCAGCAGTTGACTACGAGGCAAATATGTATCCTTATTTTTACCACATAAATTTGTTGAATTAAGCAAACATGTATTTGTATTCAAGTCAGTTTCTTTTAGTTCAATTTTTCAGCTTGTAAATGCATGAACAATACAACTGAAGAAATGAAATTCCCAATTTGCAGTTCACCTTGCTTGTTAAGTGACACTTCTTGTAGAGACTGAATATAAACTTCTTTAAGGTTCTTAAAGTAAAAAATGCTATATGTTCATTCCAGCCTGGTACATTAGCTAGTAATATTTATTATTTCAACCATCTTTACAATGAGCTGAAGTACAAAAGAGAGAGCAAGAAAGAAAGAGAGAGAGACTAATGCTGAATAAACTGTGCCCTTTTTTTGTTTTTTAAATGGCGTTAAACACAACATTAAGACAGCTGTTAAACTGAAATGTATGCGTGTCAAAACACAGTTTAGTTAGTAACCAGGGTTTTTTAAGGGGAAAGCTTAGATCAAAACGTTTAACTGCACTTCAGATTTCAGCGGCTCTCATCAGTTAAACGGCATATGTTGTTTTTTGGATTAACACACGCTAAACTCCTTCTTCTCACTGCCATCAGACTCTTGAACAGCTGACCTATTTATGAACAGTAATAATAATTTTTGTGCACATCAGGTCATCCTGCATATTAAGCCAGCATATTAAGCTATAGCTCTTTTGCACACATCTGTTTCACACTTCAATATTTTGTCTCCTTTTCTGTCTTCATTTATTTATTTGTACTATTTGTATTTATCTGTTCTGTTTCTATTGTATATATTAATCGGCATCTGTGGGTGGACAGCAAAGAAAGAATTTCATTGCACAGAGAAATGTCTTTTTTTCCTTGTGACACATGGCAATAAACACTTTGAATCTTGAATCTTGAATATCCACAAAACCTTGTTGAACTGAGGCTCTTGGATTGATGCTCCGTATGACCTTCAGGGAGCAGTTCTAGTATAACGTCAGGTGTTTTATTGCCCCAGAGAAGTAATGAGTTTTATTTTCTTTTTTTCAAGAGTTTCCAATAATCAGTTATCAAAAGTATTAATTGCTGTCTTTCTGCATTCTCAATATAGTCCAATGACTGTTTTTTTTTCCAATCAATGACTTTATTTGTTTGCAGGTTTGTGCATATTAGCATTGTGTTTACCCTCTTTGAAGCCTGCTGCATACTAGCTAGAGAATTAGCGCACCACTGGGCTGTTCATTGGCCCTAACTCCTAACATGGTGTTACACGTTGCTGCTTATGCATGTCAGTCTAAAGTTGTACACTCAGCCAAAATATTAACTTTTGAAAATATGTCTCACAGTCTCATAGACACATTACCATAATTGTTATGAACAGTAACTGCGGCTTTGCATAAAACCCGAAATAATTCTCTGAGTTCTCAAACATTAATTTCCACGACTAAATCCAAGTCTTCCCACGCCAGGATGCCAAAGAAGAAAATTTCCTCTACCAGAGATAATTGTTAGACAGGCAATGCTTTTCCCCCACTTCTCTTTTTGTTTTGGCAATGCGAGTGTCATTTTGGAAAATGTAAATTTTGTTCATCAATACCATGCACCCATAGCAAGATTGCCTCTCTGCATGTGTCAACATCGGTGCAGCTGTTTTAGAATTATAAAACCTTCTGCCAGCACCTGCTTTCTGTTATGTCACTATCGTTTAAGTTTCTGGACAAAAACTTAAAAGGATGTTTTGCTTGTTATATTTTTTTCTTAGTTTTTTAAGAAAAAAATTCTGTCAACAACAACTTCTCTTTAGGTGCCACATGTCCATAAAACAGCTCAAAAGCTCCATCACAGAGAGAAAAGAAGTGCAGGTGTGCATATGTTTATGTCTGTGAAGGTTCTCAGTCATCCAGGTCATCGTAGTCAAAGGAGTTAGCAAAGAAAGGCGTCTGGACTTCTTTGAGTTGCTTGAAGACGGGGACCTAATCAGCCATTAGGTCCCACACCCGCTTTCACACCTTGGCGCATGTGATTAGAGGATCACCAGGGGGTCCTTTGTCCCTCCTTGGGGGGATACTCCCACTGGGTTTAAATCTGGGACTCTCGGCCATTTGACCTTAGAACTGAAGAAGCTTCTCGGATGAGAGGTGAAACGTCTTCAAGCAACTCAAAGAAGTCCAGACGCCTTTCTTTGCTAACTCCGTTGACTGCATATGTTTATGTTATACAGTACATGTAAAATATCCTGTGCACACACAATGGCTGTGGCTACTAGAGTAAGATTTTTAAAGGAAAACTAAAAGCGATAGAGGGAGAGAGGGAGAGTAACCCCAAAGGCATTTAAATTGACTGATCCATTTTAATTTCACTCCAGCTCCATTATGTTGTTGTTGATGTTACTAAAGGACTGCCATGTCATTATCTCCCTCTTTTGTTTGTGCTGTTTTTGAGAAGACATTGCCGTTGTTTATTTTCCACAAGAAGGCCTTTATGCTAATGCGACCTCTGCTAAAGAGGATTTGCTGTCGATTTAACAGCGTGTTAAAGCCACAATCAGCATCAATCATGCGGAAGGAAGGGAGCGAGGGAAAAGTTTGGGGCTAAGTCATGCTAATCTTCATAACACCTTATAATAAATTCATTAGACTTCCACGCGTACTCACGTTGACACTCTTTCTCTCTTTTTTATGAAATTTAAGTAATTAAGAGTGAAAACAGTGGTATTAAAATGAGGGCGTTAGAGGAAGTAACAAAGTGTTGTACCAGAAGGTAGCTGTAAATATTTCCAAAATACAAGACCGTTTCTTTGTTTTGTAGGCAAAAATAATCAACTTTTGTCGATCAAATATTAATGTTGTTCAGTTGACTTTCAGTTAGAAAGACTTAACATAAACTGTTCGGCACATATTCCAGTCCCAGTCCCCACTCTTCAATGATAGACTCTGGATGCTATTATCTGCTGTCTGCTGTTTTTTTTCTCTAGGTCAGCATGGTTGTACTTTCTAATTCTTCCTGTGAATGATTTAATTGATTATGCGGCTCAAAACTTTTTTATAATGCAAAACCTTCTCAATCATATGTGAATGTTAACTACAGTATTGCACAATTACAAGTCGTAAGGCACCCCTCGTTTTTTTATATGGTGGTAAATAGATGCACCAGTTTATTGAAACACGCAGACATAAACGGGTTTATTATATAAGGTGAAAACAATTGCACAAGTTTAAAACGCCTGAAAGTCATTATCTGCTATGGCCACTTTAATTTTTTACTGGCTGCCTTTTGTTCCGTTCTTTGTCAAGATGATCCCACATTGCTTCAATAATGTTGAGGTCTGGGCTTTGGAGAGGCCAGTACATGACTGATGATGTTCCATTGTGTGTTTTTCTATCCAAGTATGCTTTTACTGCATTGGCAGTGTGTTTAGGATCATTGTCATGCTGAAAAATGAAGCCGCTGCCAATCACATACTTTCCAGATGGTATTAAGTCTGATGGTACTTTTCTGCTTTCACGATTCCATCAGTTTTGATAAAACCCCACTTCTGGCTGAAATGCAGCCCCAAAACCATGACAGAACCTCTACAGTGTTTTATGGGTTTGTGTGTACACTGTCACTGTTGTGCTTCTCTCCTGATTGCCTCTGTAGTTATTGACGATCATTTGAAACAAAAGTTTTTTACAACTGATTTTCAGTCTAGTGTCTTTCAGGTCCCGTGTTGGATTTTTTTCCTATTTCTTAAGGACATGACCTTCAGACATATTACACATTGCACAATAAATTGATTATTTGTTAAATCCCCTGTTATGTGTAGACAAAAGACTAAGTTGTCTGCATTTCTTACACTCAAATAATTTATTCAGTGTTAATTGACTTAACAAACAAGCAACAACAAAAAAAAATCCTTCCTCTGAAATTGGATAGGTACAAAGACTGGACTGAAAACATGTGAAAAAGAGCTCATGTCCCAAGAAAGAGTTTGAAAGAACTTTAGAAAGAACTATTGATTAAGATCACTTTTAAATAATACTGGATACCTGAAAGCAGAATATAAAGAAATCAGAGTTTTGCACAGTACTGTATCATAATAAGGTTATTATATACTTTTACTGAAAAATAAGCAGGGACACAAATACAGGGTTGTTTTTTTGGGGGGGGGTTACTTTTTTTGTTTTTTATTTGTGTCCTCTAAATATCATAGTGCTGTAAGTCTGTTGGCCAGTAATAAAAGTTTACAGCTCTTCTGGGAATAATAATAACATGTCATATAAATCTGCTCAGAAACTCACATTTTATTCTTGTCAAAGATAATTTCAGACCTGGTAATAGGACTGAATAATTGCCTTATATAACTATTCATTTTACAGAGAGCAAGAATATCGCAGACCCATCGAAAAAAAATCCCATTGTAAACCTTAAACTTCTGATACTTGTTGAGGCACTTGTTGTGCCCTCAGTGGTGTAGACCCAGTGGGAGGACGAAAAGCCCAATAGAAGACTTACTGCTGTGATAACGCATTAGAGATATTCTAATACAAGTCACTGATGTGTCACTCCAAGTCACAGCAGTGTCTCGGTTGTCCAATTAATGTTGTAAAAACAAGGCCCTAACGGTTCACCCCGAAGCCTCTTCCAGTCAGCATTTTGCCTCTAAGATACGATTTAGAGAGAAACTCTGCTCTCACTCAGCGTTAACGGATGTCTTTTGAAAGCTTTACTGCTCTGTTAGTTCATTTGGCACAACACTCTGTCTGTGCTGCTATAAACATTGCTATAAAGGGATCAGTGAGGCTGACCTCTGTAAAGTTCATAAAAAGATCAGTGTCACTGATAACGTCACAGATATATAAGGAATAGGAACCCCAGAATGAGCCTATCCAGCACCGTCTGGCTGTTACTCCCTTGCCTTTTTCTGTTTGCTTCAACTCATTGTGGGGTTGATAATTAGCTTTTCTCCATCTCTTAGTGTTTTATTCTAGCCTTTATCTATCTTAGCAATGCACTTCAGCAATGCATTTTATTCAGCTGGATGTTGATAAAGGGTACATTATAACCTAATAAGATTTTAGCAGCACGGTGGCATGGCGGTTTGAGCTTCCTCTCACGGTCCAAAAACATGCAATTAGTGGGCTTTGATTAATTGGTGATTCTAAATTGCCCACAGTTGTGAATCTGAATGACTGCCTGTTTCTCAGTGTACCTGCCTCTTGCCTTTTGGTAGCTGGGATGCATTAGAAGCACTTGCAATGAAGTGTGGGGTAAAGAGTTTTATGAAAGTGAGAACCTTGTATGACATAAGTCTTGCTGATTCAAATCGTTGATAGAGTTTCTAATATCTGCCAGTATATCTGTATCTACCTGTGTGCTGTCAGAGGAAGGAATAACCAGGTGTAATTATTCCTGCTAACTGTATTGCTTTTCTGTCTTGTTACCTTTATTACCTGATCTGTCAAAAGGAATCTATCTCTATATTTTGTAATAAAAGCCCATATATGTACAAAATGTTACATTCACTCGTTATAGAGAATACATGAAAGAATACTGAATGATGCTTTTTTGTGTGGGTGGGTGGAGAATGACTGACAGCCGGCCTTTGCGTCATTGCAACAAAACAAAAAAAAAACAAGAAGCAGTGACAGCAGCTGGCCTAAAAACAAGAATTGGCTGAAATGGCATTTTGCAAACAGGTCATCATAATTTGAGCACTACGTTGAAATGTCACATAAATAGATAGAAATATAAACTCAGATCACATGTACTCGACAAATGCATACTATATCCTTACACATATTTTTAGTACCTGGTCTGAGTGTTGCAGCTGCCAACCTATTGATGACAATAATAACTAATGATCATGATTATCAAAGAAAGAAGGATTTTCAAATTTTACGTATTCAAAATACTTTTGGATTAAGAGACTTGCTTTGTTTCTTTATTAAGGCCTTAGTCATCAGACAGTCCACACAGATGCCTAATATCTGCCACGGACACTTTACATTAAAATGCCTCAACACCCCAGTCATCAGATTTCAGAGAAGTTTAACATATTACTACTGGGCCATGGTGTCTCCAGCTGTCTGTGTCTGTGTCCGAAACAGAGTATAATCAAGCGCCGTGTTCTCAGCACTTAAACGGAGGTGTGTTTGAGAGGCCTGCTAGTCCTCAACTACAAATCATAACACTCACTGCTTCTGCTAATGAAGAGAGTGAGTAAGTCTGATGAATAAGAGAGACAGACTGAAACTGAGAAGAGGGCTTTTCATATTATAGTGTTTGAGAGTGTTGTTCTTGATTACATGTGAAACTATTAGACGTGGGTTTCAGAGTGCCACTGCTGCTGCTTTTTTAGGAGGTGTGACTTTTCATCATCTGTAGTGTTAGTAGGCAATACATATTGTGTTAAAACTAGAAGTACTGTGAGAACACAAGCTGGAGTATGCTCACCCACAGACATGAAGTCGGTGCATCGCACTTGTATCATGGTACTGTATCATCTCTATATAACTCAGTATTACTGGCAGGCATTTCTGTTTTGTTTGGAAGTGAGCATGACTATCATATTGCATGACTGTAATTTTCTCCCGATGGAGTGGAATATGATTTGGTATGAAGAAGGAAAATGGGAAGCAGGCACTACTGCACTAGTGTAGATATGTGTGGACAAAATGCATACTCTGTCAGCGCAGAGAATAAGCAATATGGCTTTTTTTATATTATTATTATTGTTCCATAGTTTTCGCAGAAGAAACACTGAGGAGAGTAATATTTTTTTATGGGATGAAACTGAAAATAGAGCTCTTCTTCCATTTTTTGCCCTCATATGCAATAAGTTATGAGCTGCATCTCACTTAACGCCATCATCTCCGCAATGATCTTTCATCCTTTGCATCGCCTCCTCACCACACTGCCTTTGATTTCAAGAGCTGAACTATTCTGCAACATTTGTTGATGTGGTTCTGCAAGTAAATGCTGCAGAATTGTGCTCCTCTTGGAATTGTTCTTCTTCGCTGACCATCAGGAGAGGAACCCACCACCATCGGCTGTACACTGCAAAGACTCACTGAGTTCATCTAAACCTGACACTCAAATTGTCCTAAGATCTTCAACTAAATATTACCGCATGCAGAATTTAAGTATAAATATTATTTTGACCTAAAATAATGTGAATTTTCATGAATTCAGCATAAGTGAAAGCTACATATAGCCTGCTAAAACAATATTCCATAGCCTATTTCTATTAACAAATAGATAAAATGATATGTACATTAAAACTTGTATAAATAGCGTTTTTTTTTTTTGTATAGCAGTTGGGTGTAGTTAGATGCCGGGCTTCAGGTGAGCTTGGCATATAGCAGAATCTTTCCATTTAACTATAGCCCACTTTTACACGTATGCAAGAAATTTTAACTACAATTATTGATAATAATAAAATAAATACAGCAAATTTTCAGATCCTTGTGATTACAAAGCCACTCCATGTCCAAAAACTTACTTGATTACTTTTTTTGGTTCCTTTTATTAATTTAAGAAACACATGAGGAACTATATCAGCTGAGAACAGGTTTCACTACAAGGCTCGAGTACAGAAATCATAAATTAATGAATGATAGACTTTGACTTGGCATAAGAGTTGTTTCCTTTCCAAATAACTGAAATGCCCAAATGACTGTGTAACAGTTCCAAAATGAAGGTCTTTTTTTTTAAGAATTCAGATCTTACTGTTCATTGAACAACTACTGCATTGTTTCCTTTTTTAAGTGAAATGAAGACAAGTGACTATGCAGGCAGTGTTCCATTTGTCCAGACAGCTATAGGGTTTATATTGATGTTTAATTAAAGGAGAACGGTTCTGGACATAAGTATTAAACAAGTAGCAGTGTACAAATCTATACTCTGAATTTCAAGGTCTGATGAAATACATGGTTTTATTTACTTTTTATTTATTTGTTTGTAATTCACTGCCATTTTTTTTCTAAAAATCCTTTATCTTCTAAAACTCTTTCTACAACATCTTAAGCTATCGAGTGTGCTATAAGGACAAGAAACGTTTGTGCCTATAGCAAGTGAATTATGTGAAAGGTATGTTTAGGATCACACAATAAAAACACTTGGGCAAGAGTAAATGGTCCAAAGCTTGGCCTTGGGACGGCCCTATATGTTTCACATGCACATGCTCACTGATTTAATTCAGGGCTGTTCTCATGTTAAATAAGCCATCTGTCAGAACTTGTCTTGTTCAGGAGTATTTCAGGTATCTCAATAAACAATAAATACATTTCCAACTACACTAAAAAATACAAACTACTTAGAAAATGTGCTTTTCTAACTAATGAAAGAAGCATGCTGAGCAGACATCCCAGCAGTAAAGAGAGACAGCCAGGCAGATGCAGACAGACAGGTCTCCTCTTCAAATATAATCTGCCTGCCAGTTGCTCTGGTGTTGCTGAGGTCCAGTGAACTTACCGAACAATCTACTGCCTCTGTGTCTCAGGGCCCAGATTTGGAGCTCTGAGCCTTGGGCATGAAGATGTTGTGGATGGCTTCCAGATCTCATTAACCTTGGGCTGAAGGTCTAGAATTAGTTTGGCGACCCAAAGGGCAGTCGGTCAGCAGCATCCTATTCTCGCACCCCCCTGCTCAGCTATCATTTACTTGCCTCTGAAGTGTACTGTTTGGTCAAATAGAAGAAAATCTTAACATGTTTGGTTTTTTTCTTCTGAAGTACTTTGGGTGCAGATTTCCTGCTTAAGCATTAGTTTAATAAGACATTAAGAGTAAAACATAATTCTTAGATCTAAGGCATTACGTGTATAATTACATATTTTACAAGATCAGGAAATCCACTCCTCTGGGTCTGAAAGATGGACATGTATTGAGATGGGTAGGACATGGACTTACATTTTTATGACATAAAACAAAGTCAGCTCAACAGCAAGGATTTGTGTTAAGGTAGGAAAATAGTAAATTTGTGTAATGTCTGCTAAGTTTCTCATTTGCCAGATCTGAATGTGATTTCTCTGTGATTTCAAATATATAGTTTATATATCTAACATGGGCTTATATCATAGGACAGTATTTGCAATACACAACATTCAGATCCATACATACACTACTATTGGGCATAACTGTTTTAGCAAATATCAATAGCTTATATGAAACTCCTATTTTACCGCAATGTAATGAGTGGATGTAAATTTTCATTATGGTCTCTCCTGAGACACTTTAGACAGGAGGTCGGGTTATTACGATTACAGGACACACCTTGATGGTCTAAATGTAACTTTATTCTTTAGAAATGAGTTTAGAAAATCTATGTTAATTTTTTTTGTACTGATTTTTAACTGTACTTTTAATACTTGAAATGGTAGCGACAACAATATTGCTATAAATCACCGGTACCATTATCAAAATCTATAATTGCATTCTTACCGTGTAATATACGCCTGTTATTCACAGATGTGCACATGCATTTGTTAGTACAGTCAGTTGTGCTTCCCAGAAAATAATACCCAGACTTTTATTCTTTTTTTTTCTTTTTCAGTGTGAAATAGTGGAATTTATACAACCTTTGGGCCTATGAAACATTTGTAAAAGGGATTCATTGTAGTAACACACACAGAAACATTACACACATGCACACTCAGTCTTGCTCGGCTGTCTACTTCCCCTGCTGCTATTTTGTCTTAGTTCTCCTCCCTAGTTACCAGAAATTCAGCAGTCTAAAGTACTGACTATGTCAAAAGCCTTTTTTAAAAATCTGTGTGTAGCATAAGTCATGAGGGCAATACGAGAGGTTTACTGTTTACTGCACTGATGCTATCACGCATACACTTTCAAGCTTTTATATAAAGTGGAAATGGGCGTCCTTGATGGATGGATCAGCAGTGGCACTGGACATACTGCAGCTTTTCTTTCTCCGGCCAAAATGTTCACATCTTTTTCACATTTGACCAGCTGTCCAGTTGACTTCGACATGCTGCTCCTGCCACTTCAGCTGTTGCATGTGTTTATGTGTGTTCATCCCAACACATGAGTGCTTACGTCCTGGCCACCGGGCATGTCCATCCTCGAGCGACACATGGTCAACCCCTGTACAGTGCCACTGTGGCCTTGGCAAAGAGCCTGGCTGGTCATACTGCAGGAGGAAACTGCGGGGTTCGAAAAGGAACATCCCCTCAGTTCAGCGAAGGTCGTAGAGAGGCATCATTAGGTTGACAGAGTCTAAAGCGGGGTCTTGCAGGGTGGGGGAGTTGACTGACGGTTTTTGACTCAAGGACATGTCAGTATCAGAGGTTAATGATAAAGGCAGCCTTGGTATGCCATAGGGGATGCCACTTATCATATTCATACAGATAGCTTCTGTGTGTTTATTTGCTGCATACGTGTGTGTGTGAGAGTCAACATTAAATAGAGTTTTGAAGACGAATAACAGTTTAAAGCTGTTTTAGTCGAGCTATTCAAACTAAATGTAAACCTTTTGTTTTTATTCTCTAAGAGGAATGATGATGAATAAAAAAAGGAAATGTTTCAAATGAAAGGAAGGATAAATTCGATTTAAAAAATACTCCTTCACTGAACAAAAATGAGACTACACTAAAAACATTACTGTTAGCCCAGGCAGTGTGCGCTGTGTTCCCTGTGTGCGTGTTAACCTCTTTGTCCCTGTCCTAATTGTCCCCATTTGATCAGCACAGTTGTGGTTTCAGGCATTTCCTTGCCCTCCCTACAGCTCCATTTATCACAAGCAGCAATGGAGAGACACAGAGGCTCTCAGTGCTTCAAGGTGAATCCTTCAAATGGCTCACGTTATGTTACCTTGTTAAATCAATGTGAAAACTAGCAGCAATGGAAGTCTCTCCAGACAAGAGTTTGTGTGTTTCTTTGACATGGAAGTGCTTTGGAGATTGGAAAAACTACTATTAAAAGAAAGCTTTAGTGAATCCCTTAGGGCTCAGACTCTCATAAGCCTTTCTATTTCAGCTAGTTGCCTGTGATTTTAAATATTAAAGAAGGGAAGTAACTGTATTGTTTAATTTTTACTACTACATTTATTTAGACTTAAGGTCTTTACTATCAATCTAACCTGTGCTGGTGGTTTCAAATCCTTCAATTTATTTTAGAAAATCTATTTTAAAAATGAAAGATTCAGTTTTCTTGCTCCTGTAGCATGAAAATTAGAATTTTTTTTGAGCTTCTGGAATAAATCCAGCAGTTACTGCGGGATTATAACTAGAGCAGACTCGTTTTACAACAACAACTGTGTGTTTTAGGAAAAGGTACTGCAAATCACAGCTTTAAGCCATGTCTACACAGCACATGTCTGATCTAACAGATATGTTCCTTTGTATTAATCCATCCATACATACCAAACTACTCAGCCCCTAAATGCAAGCCATATATTATCTATATCCTTCAAGTCTTTCCCTGAATTTTACAAGCATAACTACAAAATTTCAGCAAGTAGCTTAATTAACTCTAAGTGCTTCCAGAATAGCTTAATATAATGCAAAACTATGTGATTTTATTTTGAAAAGCCCTCTGTTCGTTTCACTCCATTGAGTTTTCCTGACAGACTTTGGTTCATTTCCCACCCCTGTGATTACGTGCGCCGCTCCGATTATTCTCACCTGTGTTCAATCATCCAATCAATCATCACTGTGAGTATGTACACCCCCCCTGCTTCTCTTTGTTCCTTAACAGATTGGCTTTTTACTCACAGCAGTTAAGCTTTCAAGTCATTCCTGTTGTACCTCTTGTTTGGATGTTTTTTCATTAGTTTCCTCATGTGTCACTTCTTGCCTGTTTTTTGTATTTTTACCTCCCTCATACCTGAAATGTTTGGCACACTCACTGACCTCGTGTGAATGACTCCTTGGCTGATAATAAAGCTTAGTTTTGGGAGGAAAGTTTGTTTTGTTTTTTGTTTTTTTACATTTCTCTAGTGTGCAGTTCTGTGTTGCATTTCAAAAAGGTTTTACTTGTTGGTTAAAATAAATGGCTGATAAAATATTAACACATAATTCGTCTGCTCAGTTACTTTTAATGATATTCTAAATATTTCTTCTTCAGACATTTTGAATTGTCATGGTAGGAAAAAACACTAATGTTACTGCCGACTTAGTTATGGCTCTTTTCTGTTGAAAGTTCTGAGTAAGCTCTGACAATGTCAAAGTGAGCCAGCATTAACAATAAGTGAAAAGGAAACAGCTAAATGGAATTCTCAGGTATTCAATAATTACACTATTTAAACCCCCTAACAGTGGCATGTCAAAATGTCTTCTGTCAAAAAAGACCTATTGGACATGATTTCTTATAATCATCATAATCTTTTGAAAATTGTTCAAGGCAACATTAAATGGAGTAAAAGATTTATCAGTAGATTTGCTGCATTGTACTTTGTACTGCTTAGTTTGCTGTGGTATAAGGAACAGTATTTATTTGGCAATGGAAAGAAAAATTCCTTATATCTTTCACAAAAGCACTGGACTTTGACCCAGTGGACTGAGCTTCTTGATCCACGTGAAACCAAAAGTCAGAGCTGACCTATTAATAGATGTAGTTTGTTTATTTTCACTTGTATGTGTGTGTGCATTTATTCATGTTTTAACCCATGCACTTAAGTTTAAGAAGAGATTGTGGTTTGAATTAAAATAGGGCAATTTTGCAAGACCCTAATTCACAAAAGACACCAGATGTGAAAACTGCAGAGGTAAACTGCTCCCTTGTGTTGTGTCTTCACAAAAATATTAACAGTTATTGCATTCTGTTATGTCCATGTGTTTTTGGTGGCTAAATATTGAGAAAAAAGTTTTGCACAGCTATCACACATTTATTGGTTTTAGTACAACTGTGGTTCCTTTCTAGCTTCAAGACATTTCTGTGTTTTGATTGAAGCCATTGGAAATTCAAAACTAAACAGCCGTGAGTTATGTGACAGGTGGTACAACTGAATATTTTCCCCTCCAAGAGCTATTGTTTCATCACCTTTCCCTAACCTTGAATTATTTATTGGGAATTAAATGCTGGCAATAAACCTAAAGTTGGTATTATGTTTTGATAATCAATACCTTTGGTTTTAATCCATTTTTGTTATTCCGAAAAGGAAACAAAAACGTGGGAATTTTTGTATTGCAAGTGTTGTCAGAGTTAGAGATGATTTCAATGTTTCTTTGTGTCTTTGTTTTTGTGGAAAGTAAAAAATCATACTTTTTAATACTTTGAGTAAATATTCCTAAATCCAAAGCAGACAGTCTCCCTGTTTCACTGTTTAAATAGAAAACATGAGTTTCATGAATCTATTTAAAGTCTGAATTTCTGATGGATTGCAGCATAAACTGTGTCCCTTCAGGGCCTCTTTCTTTGCATAATATTATCAGGCTATGTGATGTTTGCATGAAATATTTCTACCTGTACATCTATAGGAAGGTCTGGCTTTGCACTTACAGACTGCCACATTGTGTGTCTGTCATCCTCAGCATGTCGTCCAGGCTTCTACAAGGCATATGCTGGAAACATTAAATGTTCAAAGTGCCCTCCGCATAGTTTCAGCTATGGAGACGCATCTGCTATTTGCCGCTGTGAGAAAGGCTTCTTCAGGGCTGAGAAAGATCCTCCAACTATGGCTTGTACACGTGAGTATGCCAGGAAAAAAAAAGAAGGTTTGAAGCACGATCTTCACACCATGTGCTTTGACAATTAGATTAACACCTTCCATCTTTAACTTCACAGGCAGATGGCACAAATGTTTATGAGTTCAAAATGAAAATATAAAATGCATTCCAGTGAATTTATTAATAGAACAATGATAACGTTAAAGACATGAGCTCACTTTACTGCACAACACATTTCAGTCATTCATCTAGAAAGGTGGGTGTGATGAAAATCAACCCACCATATAAAAGATGCAATCACAGAAATTTGGATGTGTGCAGGTACACAAACTACATCATGTGACTGAAGTGCAGCCTGGTTTATAAAAAATCTGATAATGCCAGGGTAATGTTAGAATGACTAGTATATACACAATGCTACAGCATTGTTTGACGTTCATACAGTATACTTAATCACATCGGAAAAACTGGTAAAAAGAGTAATTTTTTCCCATTGCTAGGTGGTTGCCAAGCACGCATGGTTCCGCTTTTATATAAAATTAAAATGATTGGTTGCTTTCATATTGTGTGGTAGGTGTATAAACGCTAGGTACAGGTAATTTGAGCCTGTTGCTAGGTGATTATCAGGCAGTATGATGGCATCATAATATATTATGTATGATCCAAGTTTTGTATAATTAATCCTTTCTGCATATAAATTAAGTATTAATTTTGTGAAATAAAAATAATATAACGCTTTTTTGTGCTGTAAGTTCATAAAGGTTCATTTTAGTCCATTGTCAGGTGGGTGTTAGGGAAAAGTTGATTGTGTTCATCTGGGCATAGCATTCCTTTCGTCACTCATCCAAGTGACTTCTTCAGTCAGCTGACTGCAGGTTTCCCCAATCTTATAAACAGTACATTTGCATAATGACTGAAACTAAGAACCTTTGGATGTACCTGTGTGCCAAGTTTAGTTGCTCGACTCCTGACGGTGTAGTGGGAGTTCTTGGACAAAGAAATAAACACACAGACAGAGCTTTTATAAATTTAAAATAAAGAAGAAAGAGGTATTTTAAGGTATTATGTTTGATTTGACATTGATGCCCTTTCTGATACAACCCTCCCAGACTTGTGGCTAACACTACTCCTTAAGCTGGGTTTGTAGCTTGTCCAGAATCAAACCCAGGATCTTTTGCATGTTGCTGGAATTGTGCTAACACTACAGCATGGATCCATTTCATGTAGTATAATGAGATGACAAAAAAATAAACTTTTCACAATTGTGAGCTGCTGAAAACATCCTGAAGATGTGCAAAAGCAAACTGGCTAAAGGCATTACCTCCTACCTTGGACATGAGTCATTAGACATAATAGCTGCATGTATAACTGCAGTGATGTTAGTCAAGCTTTTTGATGTGATCAGACTTATGGGAGAACTGACAGCTGTAATCACCATCATCATAAATAGGGAGATGGGAATAGTCATGTTATAATTTGGTCTGATTAAACTTGAATCAATTCATTGTACATTCACATTAAATATTTCTATACTTGTGTTTGCCAGACAGTCTGGTAAGTTATTACTTTGTCTATAGAGCTGGTGGATTACTCCAGTGTTCTCAGAGAATTTGCTGTGGCCGTAAATCCAGTCTCGTCTTTAGGACTTATCTGGTGTGAAACGGAACATTAGAGAGTCTCTGGATGAATTACATGGCTTTTGTTCAGCTGCCTCGTCTTCATTGATGATTCACTGACTGTCATTACGACTTCATATTTGCATTAAATTACAGTTTAACCGGACTAATTCTCCTTTAATTAAAAAGCCATTTAGCTGTCACTGAGATAGACGGGGGCCACGTCTGAGAGCTCTCCAGGGTGGAAGAGTGTATTTGTCTTTTACAGAAAGACAAAGCCAAGTCATTGTGGAGATGCTGTTAGTTCAGATTGTCCTGCAGGATGCAATATTTGCAGGGGAAATCCTCAAAAAGGCTTCAGCTCTTCCTTTGATATTTTTATGTCAAAATTTAGGCCCAGATGATTCAATATATACATTTAAACCTGAAAGCATTTCAGTCTGGGGTCTTTTATTTGTCTGACAACTACTTGAAAACTTATCTTAGGAGTGAATGGTATTCTTACTCAGTTGTATATAGCATTTGTATTCTATTTTTATCTTATTGTGTATTTTATTCTATTTGATTCTACTGTATATAGTATTTTATTTTATTCTATTCTGTACAGTTGTGTACTGTATTTATTCTTATTTTATTTTATTCTAATTTTTGCTTCATAACTTTTGCACTGTCCACTTCCTGCTGTGACAAAACAAATTTCCCACGTGTGGGACTAATAAAGGTTATCTTATCTTACCTGCAGTTACCTACACTTTCCACAAAGTGCTGAAAACATGAGCTAATCAAGCAATTGATGAGCTCTAGCTTCTTAAACTCTTTACCTCCAACATATGAACAAATGACTCCATTGGCCATATTTGTATTTACAGCATATATTGACTACATTGACAAGAGGTAAGTTTAATTTGCTTGAAAACAAAAAAAACATCGTTAAATCTTTACTACTACACTTACTAAAGACAACTAGACATCTTCCTCGGTAAACAGCGTTGTAATTTAGTGCCTTGTTCAATGGTTTGTCAACAGTTGTTAATTTGTTTTTAACAGTATCTCCACTCCAAGTACAAACACAGCATAAAAGGGCCTTGTGTGGGAGTGACAAACTTGCAAACTAAGAGGAGTAGGCTGGTGTACCACATCTACTTTTACAATCTGTGAGCTGTGTTTACTCACATAATGCATTTTAATCAGGAGCGTGTAGGCCAAAACATAAACTGTTTGCTTGACGTTAAAGACAATAGAGATTAAAGACCAAGAGCCTTAGAGGAAGACAATGTTAGAGAGGAAGAAAGAGAAGATAGAACAGGAGGGGAGATAAAGGAGAGGGAAAAGTGTAAAGGCTGGATGGAGTAGACAGTGAAGAGAGAAAGGAAAGAGGTGGTGATACCAATCTCCCCCTAGAATAGGAGTTGATTGATGGCAGTGGGGTTGCTCTGCAGGAGGGGAGGTGGGTGGATTCTCCTCGATGGAGAGAATAGAGAAGGTGAGATAATGGCCGATAGAGGCAGAGAGAGATAAAGGGAGAGAATGGACACACGCTGACAGAAGTGGAGGAGCAGTAGGAGGAGCTTTCCTGTCTGCTGAGATTTTAGCAACGGTGGGGAGAGAGGGATGGTGGAAGAGAGGGAAACATCCCATTGTCCTGGCAGACAGTGAGCTTGGCAGGACGGGAGTGTTCAAATCCCCCAGGCCTTTTAACTCCACCCTGTTGACAGCTGGCTGCCTGCTATTGCACAATGCTTACCCTGACACACAAACACTTGCATCCAGGGAGCACAAGACCTTAGCAAAGTGAAATGTGAGGGAGGTAGTTAGGCTGTTTACTGCACAGGTGAGGATTGCATTATAAGAGTCAGTACAGCTGGACTTTGAGATATGTGTATGAAATATTTATGAAATAGAAAAACATTTAGTGTTAAGGTTTTAGACAAAACACTAGTTGACGCAAATGCAAAATACTCAGTTTAATACTCAGGTTTGTTTTATCTGCAGAGGTGGCTCCTAGATCAGGAGAGTGGATTGACTACAGGAGGCTGATGCTGGAGGACACGGTGGAGAGTGGCAGGCAGGGTGTGTAGCTGGAGGTGGTTGGTAGCTGATGCTGGAGTTTCAGATGGAGAGTGGCGGGCAGAGTCAAAGCCGAGGATAGATTGTAAAAGATCGGGGTTAACTGGTAGCTGGTTGGCGCATACTGGAGGTTGGGAGAACAAAGACAACGTGTAATTAGTTCACTAGAATTTCAACAAGGAGCCTGAATGCCATCTACTATAGTAATTTATTTGACAGTCTGGCAAGGGGTGGATGACAAGTATATATATATACTGTAGGTGGTTGATTGAATAATGACACACATGTGTATCATCTGTCTCGATGGAAAGTCACGCCTCCAGGGATTCACAGGGAGACAAGACATACACAAACAGAGGGACAGAAAAAAAGGAAAGGGAGCGAGGGAAACACAAGGCAATAGAAAGCCAGTACTAAAAGCATGAGAGGACTATGACATTCAGAGCATTCTTTCACCTGCTTTTGACCTCAGATGGCAATTTTGGGTGATGTTTCTTATACAGGGATAGTAAGACATTCTAACGCTGGTGTGCACAACTTACATTTGGTTCTTACTATCCAAATAGTACAATGCACAGCTTGGCTACTTGGAATGACTGCATGATTGAATTAAGTATTTCCAAATTCAGACACATAATAAGATTTAGGTGATTGCACCTGCAGCATCATTGTTAAACATAGCACCATATCAGGACTGGTGATAGAATGCATTCTCTAGTGTCTAGACTGCAGCTGATGGAAACTCTGTTTGCCTGTATAACTTGGTAGGGGGGGGGTGAAATTGTGTGACTATGGGTCTGAAACACAAAATGAAAGAGTTGCAGTTATAATAGCAACAGTTTGTCCAAAAAGTATAATTAAAAGAAAGCATGCTCAAAAATCATTTGGCAAAAACAGTGATATTAGAATTGTGTATGTAGTGACATAAACTAACTGCTGGGCAGTTAAGCCCTTTATTTAATAAATGTGATTATGCTGCTGTAGAATAACAATGAATTTTGTTATTTTATTTAATGTTGATATACTAAACTGTGAGATTTTGTAATTAAACACAGCAAATCAGCTAAACATATCTTGGCTGTGCCTTCTACCAATAATAATGTAGAAAAATGTGGTAACAGTCATGTACTAATGGTGGAAACAAGTTATTAATATGAAAATAGCAAGTTATTACCAGCTTAATATCAAAGTAATAACAAATTATTATCTTACATACATATGGTATAGGTCTAATAATGACGAACAAAAAACATATGCCTATGAGGCAATACCAATTATTAATGTTATAATATAGTATTAAAAGTCAAACAAACTGAATCAAATTTCTATTTCACAACAGAATCAATGTATATATAGTTCAATTCAATTCAATTCAATTTTATTTATATAGCGCCAAATCACAACAAAAGTCACCTCAAGGCGCTTCATAGATACAGAGAAAAACCCAACAATCATATGATCCCCTATAAGCAAGCACTTTGGCGACAGTGGGAAGGAAAAACTCCCTTTTAACAGGAAGAAACCTCCGGCAGAACCAGGCTCAGGGAGGAGCGGCCATCTGCTGCGACCGGTTGGGGTGAGAGAAGGAAAACAGGATGAAAGACATGCTGTGGAAGAGAGACAGAGATTAATAACAGATATGATTCGATGCAGAGGGTCTATTAACACATACTGAGTGAGAAAGGTGACTGGAAAGGGAATCAATGAATGGGAATCCCCGGCAGCCTACGTCTATTGCAGCATAACTAAGGGAGGATTCAGGGTCACCTGGTCCAGCCCTAACTATATGCTTTAGCAAAAGGAAAGTTTTAAGCCTAATCTTGAAAGTAGAGATAGTGTCTGTCTCCCGAATCCAAACTGGAAGCTGGTTCCACAGAAGAGGGCTTGAAAACTGAAGGCTCTCCTTCCCATTCTACTTTTAAATACTCTAGGAACAACAAGTAGGCCTGCAGTGCGAGGCGAAGTGCTCTAATAGGATGATATGGTACTACAAGGTCATTAAGATAAGATGGGGCCTGATTATTTAAGACCTTGTATGTGAGGAGCAGGATTTTGAATTCAATTCTGGATTTAACAGGAAGCCAATGAAGGAAGCCAAACAGGAGAAATATGCTCTCTCTTTCTAGTCGCTGTCAGTACTCTTGCTGCAGCATTTTGGATTAACTGAAGGCTTTTCAGCGAGTTTTAGGACATCCTGATAATAATGAATTACAGTAGTCCAGCCTCAAGTAATAAATGCATGAACTAGTTTTTCAGCGTCACTAAGAGACAGGATATTTCTAATTTTAGAGATGTTGCACAAATGGAAGAAAGCAGTCTTACATATTTGTTTAATATGTGCGTTGAAGGACATGTCCTGGTCAAAAATGACTCCAAGGTTCCTCACAGCGTTACTGGAGGCCAAGGTAATGCCATCCAGGTAAGAATCTGGTCAGATACCATATTTCTAAGATTGTCAGGGCCGAGTACAATAACCTCAGTTTTATCTGAATTAAGAAGCAGAAAGTTAGCGGCCATCCAGGTCTTTATGTCTTTAAGACATTTCTGCAGTTTAACTAATTGGTGTGTGTTACCTGGCTTCATGGATAGATAGAGCTGCGTGTCATCTGCATAGCAGTGAAAATTTATGCTATGTCTTCCAATGATGCTGCCTAAGGGAAGCTTGTATAATGTAAACAGAATTGGTCCTAGCACTGAACCCTGTGGAACACCATAATTGACCTTAGTGTGTGAAGAGGACTCTCCATTTACATGTACAAATTGGAGTCTATTAGATAGATATGATACAAACCACTGCAGTGCAGTACCTGTAATACCTACAGCATGTTCTAATCGCTCTAATAGAATATTATGGTCGACGGTATCGAACGCAGCACTGAGGTCTAGCAGGACAAGCACAGAGATGAGTCCACTGTCAGAGGCCATAAGAAGATCATTTGTAACCTTCACTAAAGCTGTTTCTGTGCTGTGATGAGCTCTGAAACCTGACTGAAACTCTTCAAATAAGCCATTCCTCTGCAGATGATCTGTTAGCTGTTTGACAACTACTCTTTCAAGGATGTTTGATATGAAAGGAAGGTTGGAGATTGGCCTATAATTAGCTAAGACTGCTGGGTCTAGAGATGGCTTTTTGAGTAAAGGTTTAACTACAGCCACCTTGAAGGCCTGTGGTACATAGCCGATTATTAGAGATAGGTTGATCATATTTAAGATCGAAGAATTAATTAATGGCAGGACTTCTTTGAGCAGTTTTGTAGGAATGGGGTCTAAAAGACACGTTGATGGTTTGGAAGAAGTAATTATTGAAGTTAACTCAGAAAGATCAATTGGAGAAAAAGAGTCTAACTTAACATCCATGATACTAAGAGTAGCTGTAGATGATATTACATCTGTGGGATGATTATTGGTAATTTTTTCTCTAATGATTAAAATTTTATTTGTGAAGAAGTTCATAAAGTCATTGCTAGTTAGCGTTAAAGGGATGGTTTCTTCAATCAGTGACAAATAGTAAGATGTTCTGGCTTTGCGGAGGGCTTTCTTATAAATCAGCACACTATTTCTCCAGGCTAAATGATGATCCTCTAAATTTGTGACACGCCATTTCCTCTCCAGTTTACGAGTCATCTGCTTTAGGCTACGTGTTTGAGAATTATACCACGGAGTCAGGTACTTCGGATTTGAGGCTTTAGTTTTCACAGGAGCTACAGTATCCAGAGTTGTACGTAGTGAGGAGGTAAAATTATTAACAAGATAATCGACCTCTGTTGGTGTAGCGTTCAGGTAGCTGCTCTGCTCTATCTTGGTACAGAGCATTGAAGATGATAACAGTGGGTGGATTATATTCTTAAACTTAGTTACAGCGCTTTCAGAAAGACATCTACTGTGATAAAGTCTACTCTCCACTGCTGTGTAATCAATTATTGTAAATGTTATCAGGAAATGATCAGACAGGAAAGGGTTTTCAGGAAACACTGTTAAATGTTCAGTTTCTATGCCATATGTTAAAACAAGATCTAGAGTGTGATTAAAGTGGTGGGTGGGTTCTTTTACATTTTGAGAGAAGCCAATTGAGTCTAATAACAGATTAAATGCCATGTTGAGGCTGTCATTCTTAGCATCTACATGGATGTTAAAATCACCCACAATAATAATTTTATCAGAGCTGAGCACTAAATCAGATAAAAAGTCTGAGAAATCAGACCACACCACCCCCTCGGCCTGTGCTTCGAGATTTCTGGTAGTTAGAATGACTCGGGGGTGTTGATTCATTTAAACTAACATAATCATCCGGCTGCAACCAGGTTTCTGTAAGGCAGAGTAAATCGATTTGTTGATCAATTATTAAGTCATGTACTAACAGAGACTTGGAGGAGAGAGACCTAATATTTAATAATCCACATTTCACTGTTTTACTCTTTGGTTCAGATGTGGATACTGTATTGTTCTTTCTTTGTGATTTTTATGTTTAAGTTGTTTATTGCTGGTTTTAGTTTGTTTTTTGTCTGTTTGGGAGCTGACACAGTCTCTATGGAGATGGGTTTTTTTGGGGAGGGGGGGTAACAGGAGGAGAGAAGCTGCAGAGAGGTGTGTAAGACTGCAACTCTGCTTCCTGGTCCCAACTCTGGAGAGTTTAATAAATTGGTCCATATTTCTAGAAATGAGAGCTGCTCCATCCAAAGTGGGATGGATGCCGTCTCTCCTAACAAGACCAGGTTTCCTCCAGAAGGTTTGCCAATTATCTATGAAGCCCACATCGTTTCTGGGACACCACTCAGACAGCCAGCAATTTAAGGAGAACATGCGGCTAAACATGTCACTCCTGGTCTGATTGGGAGGGACCAGAGAAAACTACAGAGTCCGACATTGTTTTGGCAAAGTTACACACCGATTTAATATTGATTATAGTGACCTCCGATTGGCGTAACCGGGTGTCATTACTGCCGACGTGAATTATGATTTTACTGAATTTACGTTTACCCTTAGCCAGCAGTTTTAAATTTCCCTCAATGTCGCCTGCTCTGGCCCCTGGAAGACAATTGACTATGGTTGCCGGTGTCTCTAGCTTCACATGTCTGAGAACAGAATCACCAATTACCAGAGTTTGACCCCGGCGGGTGTGTCGCCGAGTGGGGAAAAACAGTTGAACACATGAACAGGTTGGTGGTGTACCTGGGGCTTCTGTTTGGACTATGCTTCCTCCTCACCGTCACCCAGCCGCCCTCTTTCCCCAGCTGCTTGGGGTCTGCCGGGGAACAGCTAGCGGGGCCTACGCTATCTTCGGCTGCACCAGCTACAGGGGCCTGGCTAGCTACGGGTGAATGAAGGGTGCGGCCAGTCTCCAATTCAGTAATCCTGGCCTCCAGAGCTGCAAATATGCTACATTTGTTACAGGTATCATTACTGCTAAAGGAGGCCGAGGAGTAACTAAACATCTGACACAATGAGCAGGAAAGTGCAGGAGGGACAGGTGAAGTAGCCATGGTGCTAACGAGTCGGCTACGAGCTAAGCTAAGCTAGCTAAACAGTACAGAGACAGTGAGTGAATACTTTGGCTATAAATTAGGTAGTGAGTACACAGAAAGGGTGCTTCGGATGAAGCACGTGAGGATTATACTATGAAAACAGAATGTATTTAAAAGTTTTTAATTAAATTGCTAAGCAGATAAGTTACTCAGAAACACCACCGTGTTTGAGCAGGAACAGGAAGTGATACTCTACCGCAGAGCGAGCGAACACCAAGAGTCTATGTCTATGTAATATTTTATAGAAAGTTTATATAAAGTATATATATAAAATATATTGTTATCACGATTATAAACACCTAGTAATATAATAGGAATATTTATGCATTTACATTTTTTATATACTGACTTGTGGTAGTAACCACTTGACAATAAGGTAATCTTAGCTGATGCTTTAACATGTTAGAATATAATTAATCCAACCCTATGCCTTCAGCATTCCTCTCTGTTTAACGGTAACAATATAAATCCTATATTTGATGCTGTGGATTATTAACTGTAAAAACCTGAAGAACTTTATTGTAGTCTAAGGAGTTTGGAAAGAAATCGACTAGACTTCTTTAAGTTGTCTTCTTTAAGAAGTCCAGTCACGTTTCTTTCCATGACCTGGATGACTAGGAACCTACACAGGTAACTTTCTTTGTAATAACCAGGAATCAGCAAAATGCCCTCTAACTCTAATTCCAAACTTCAAGTTATCTGAGGATCACCAGGAAACATCTGTGGTTAATTCCCTGCTTGTTTCCATGTTATTATGCTACTTTTACAACAATACTACTGAGCTATAATAGAAAGAGCTACCCATATTTCTTTTGAAATATTCATTTTCAGTTCTTTTATCAGTTTATGAATTTTTGCTCTTTTGTAGGCCCTCCATCTCCTCCACGAAATCTGATATTTAACCTGAACGACACCTGCCTGCTGCTGGAGTGGTCTCCCCCCAGCGACACAGGAGGTCGCAGGGACCTAACTTACAACGTCCAGTGTAAACGATGCGGCCCAGAGCCCGACCACTGCCAGCTGTGTGAAGACGAGCTTCGCTTCTTGCCAGGACCGTTAGGCCTGACCAACGCCACTGTCACTGTCATGGATTTTTCCGCACACGCCAACTACACCTTTGAGATCGAGTCGCTTAATGGTGTGTCAGACATGAGCTCGTTCCCTCGACAGGTGGCCATCATCACCGTCAGCACTGATCAGGGTGGTGAGTACTATTATTTTTGTTGAGTGTGTTACTTGTCATTTGCTCAAGCACAAGTTCTATAAAATGTAGGATTCTGCTTTGCTGGTTAAAAAAATGCAAAAAAATAACTAAAATAAATTTAATCTTTCCTAATATACCTACTCATATCACCAGAAAAGTTTATGATAACATGAAAACTTCTTGGTATTTTCACACTACCTTACACCTCGAGTTGTTCCCAAATACATTGTGCAGGACTCCGTGTATGTGTAAGATTATACATATAAATGAAATCTGCAGTGATAATCTAATTAGCTATAAATTAATCCCCTCCTCTGTGCGGCTTTATGTGGTTAGAAATGTATTGGTTCTCTCCAGTATCATGCTACATATGTTAACTCAATAACTCAAAAAGATTAACCTGATTTTTGTGAAATTTTTCAGTAGTTAGACTATGAGTAAGTGAAAAACTCATTAGTTTTTGGCAGAAGTATAATCGCCGTAAGACAAGAATATTTCATGTTTGTTTTCATAACTTGTGACGCCCAGAGGATTTGTTCATTTAAAAGGTATTTATGGAACTGTGAGGAGATCATCCCCTGTTTTTAAAGGCACTCTGTGACCTCTACCAGCATTATAGAGCAATACTTTTATGACTGGTTTGCTGTTCATAAATCCACATGACTCTGTGCTAGTGCCTGCCAATGGCTTCTTGCCATCTTATCCTACTTAACGGTAGAAGTAATGTACCAAACATGTATCGATATGCCAGCAAAGGCAGGAAAGAAGAAAATTAGGTTTGGAAATGTGTTCACGTTGTAATGTAAATAGCCTTTTGTTTGTTTACTCGTCATGGCTCTTTTCTTTCAACCCTTATGCAAATGTCACCAACAGTGCTTTTTTCCAGCAAAGGATTTTCATTATTTTAAGGTTATTCCTATTATTATTTGCAAATCTTCAACACTGAATACTGTATGTGATTGAATGTGAGTCATATTTCAGAGAAACCTCCACTCACAATTTGATGGCATTTCATTTATAGAAGGTAAAAATAATTTAACATGGGGCAAAATCATTGGTTACGACTGTTCCTCACAGAGTTTCTCACTCCATCTATGAGCTTTGAGATTTTGTCACAGAACAAAATCTGAAAAATTATATATGCCAATCAGAATGATTATGTACTGTGGAGCTGTGATCAAGAAAGTTTGTTCTGAGTACACAGCTTTAGTACAGTCATTAGTTTATTGTGTTACTGGGGCCTTGTTAGAGATTTGTGAGAAATGGCCTTGTGAAAGTTAATATTCAATACTTTGATCATTAGTTGCTTTTTGATGCAGTTAGTAAAGTAAGACAGACCTGGCGTTATGACAGTAAGGTAACTGTCCTTCTAATATTTCTAGGTTTGCACCCTCAAACACTGCTGTAAATGATGGCAGGGGTTCAAGTTGTTATTGTATTTACCTGTTTTCCCCAAATAAAGGGGCTGAAAGGCCCATTATACCTTTGGGACATCCTCTGGTGTATAGCATGCTTATGCTTTTAATTTTTGATTTGCAAACACTGTGTTTTCTGTTTTCCGCCTCCTCCCTTGACTATTTTCCTCACCCTGTTTTTTCTTGATGGTTGTTTCGTCCCCCTCCTTCTCTCCCTCCGGTTTCCTATATTCAAGCATGCTTGTTTTTTGCTTCTTTGTTCTCTCCTCTTTCTTTCTCTCCTTCCCTCCTTTCTGCCGCTGCTAAGGGAGGCTGGGAGAAATACATTTTCTCATAGAGCCAAAACACATTAAATGCATTTTTCTGTGTCACTGGGGACAACTCTATCCTTTACCGGCACCTCAATGTTACATGCAGCCTTTTTATTTCATTAAGATGCCCAGTTTAGCACATAGTTGTGGCAGGTCCCTGGGCTGTGCACAAGACCTATTTCAACACTAACGTACACAGCTGCAGCTATTTAAAATGCTCAAGGGAAAAGGTAGATTTATGGCCCTCAGCCACTGATAAGCAGAGTGATGATGTATTTTACCACTATCTCCTTGACAGAAACTAGAGTTTGGTCAGCAAGTCAATAGTCTGTGTCATTTATTTTAATGGTAATCATGGTCAGTTATTGATTACATTGGTAGTAGTAGTTTTAATACCACAGTGTCCCATCCAACCCACGGATGCAGCAGGTATCATGTTATCAGTAACACCAAGTAATGAATGGACAAATCTTTTCAACTTTGTTTTTTGGATATAAGCTCATCTTTTAGCTCAGTACTACAGGATGAAAGTAATAAACCTCAGGTTTACTTGAGAAATATGACCAGTGCTGGGGAATGGAGTAGTGTTTTCATAGTGTTGGCTCTCTCTCTGTGCTTGAGACTGTTGGACAAGCTTGTTTAGACCCACTGGAAAAAAGTGTGCTCAACATCGTATGTACATAAACTGTTTCCCCGCATGCCAAAGAATACAACAGACTGCTCTGGGATTCAACAGGTTTGTTCTTGTATTAGTGTCACATACAGTGTTTGATTGTCTGATTCCTGGTTACGTTTAGCCAAAATGATTGCTGCAATTTAATTTCTTTCCTTTAATTTCCATAGTTTTGTTTTGATTTGGTTTGTTTTTTTCTAATTGTTAAAGATGTAGGTTTTAATTGTATGACCTTTATTCTGTTTGTATGACTTTTAAGTGTCTAGAACTGTGAGTATAAGGAGAGTAGACATTTTCATCATTTTCATACTTGCATACCAGAAGGTGTAATATCTTCTTTTCACACCTCAGCAAGAATAGAAGTGATGCAAGATGATTCATGAGCACAATTGCACAAAGCAATAGCCCACACACTGCCTAAGATTATTCTTAGATTGTTCTTGCATCGTTTTATAATATTTTCAAATAGAAATTTTGAAATCTATATTTTACTGTAATGCTGAATAGGCTTTAAGGATGTTAAATACATTGTTTTTTTGTTTTTTAAACTAGCTTAGAAAAATTGAAACCACTCATGCAAACAATATGTTTGACTAAATATTCAGATATATCATTGGTTCCAATTGCAAAATAAATGCCCTGGCAAAGTTATCTAAAATGATTTGGCCTAATCCTCAATTTAGTTTCTCAAACTGAATCCAAAAAAATGTGCATTTGTAGATACTCACTGAAGCAAAGTAAGGGGATTTCTTACATTTAAAATACAATTTCCTTAAAGATAATGTGATGGTGGTGGAATAGTTGGTGGTTAGAATATTGAGAAGGGGCCACATAATGTATCTGTTCTCATACTTCCACACTATTGCTTCAATTTAGTGAAAAGAGAAAGTAATACTTGCTCTTTTTGTCATGGTTACATGAAGGTCCTTTTCAAAATCTATCATCTAAATCATGTAAAACTGATGTCTCTGCACTTGTAGTACAAGAATACTCAGTAATTACAAGAAATTCCTCAACTAAGGCAAAGCACTGTGAAACCAAGTGTTGCATTTGTGGAGCCTTTAAATAGAAGGGCCCTTAGTATTTGATATAAATCCTTCTGCACATAAGTTATGCTGCTTTTTTTGAACAAAAGAACATATGTCCAGTGTTTACAATGTGACAAACACAGAGAAGACCTACAATAGGACATCGGAAGAGAAATTGGGTTTATCTGCCGGACACGTTGATTAAGACTGGCAATTATCTCAAAGTCAGCAATAGAAAAACTGCAGAGGCTCTTGACAAAGTTGAAAGAGTGCACACGGTCAGCGTATGCATTCAAGTTGAAAGATAACCATGCATACCTTCTTAAGAATATGAAAAGTTGCATGCGGCAGTGATATGCATACATGCTTTGGCACATATGCTTCCCCTGACTCATCCACCTAAACCTCAGTGTGATGGGCTTGTTTGGAAAGGTGCACAGAAAATTCCAACGCCATTAGCATAGAGTTGCCATCAGCAGAATTGAGCGAGCCATGTAAATTTCTGTGTGTTGTGGGGAATATCAAGAGTCCGCTGTAATAATTTACTCTGGCCATAAATAGATTAGACTTTGTCATTAAAATGCTGATGGCCGTTTTGGTAAATGCCTTGTGCCAGTGAAGTTAGTGTATGATTTGTTGTGCTTATGAGATGCTGCTTTGCGAAAATGCACACACAGACTCACTCATACACATGCACACTGGCATAAATACATTTAAATACTGTACACATGTGGGAGGGAAATGGAGAAACTATATAGGCCTATGATAATTTCCTGTCAGGCTTAACCTTTTCAATATTTAGTAAATGATTCAGTGAAGCTAATCTGATATATGCACTCCCATAAGTCTTTGTAACTCACACACAGGCACTGGAGAATCTTGGAAAATTACAACCACCTTTCAAAAAAACTCGAGGAAAAGTATCAAATTTAAATAAAAGAAGAGCACAATGATTTGCAAATAATTTAAAGCTTTCATTTAAATACAAAAACATAATTTAAAGGTTATTTTTCATTGAAAATGTTATGAAAAATAACAAAAAAATATGGATTTGTTTTTAATAAATGCTTATTTTAAAATTGGAGAAACAATTTTGAAAAAGACTGGAAAGGTTTTCTGTCCCACAAGTTTTTCACTAGTAAATATGAGGCAGGAATTCTATAAAAGACTGCTTGAACAAGAAGCCTAGCCATTCACGGCTAATGTTTCTCAATATAAAATTACCAAGAATTTGGAAATTTCATCATCTGTAGTACATTTATTATATTATATATATTATAGTACATAAGAAATTTAAATGATTCACACACAAACTGATATTAAATTGCCATAATCTCAAATTAGTAGTTTTTGCAGTGCATACTTACTATATGGGCTCAGGAACATTTCCATTGTCAGTACTCACAGCTCAGTACAAGTTAAAGCTCTTTGAGTCACACAAACACAGACACACAGAGAAGCAAATAATCTGCCTTCTCTGTGCTTCTTTAAAGCACGAGCTTGTTAAAGATTGACTGAGGCAAGATGGAAAAGACTGTCAAGTGGTCTGATAAATTAAAAATTGAAATTCTCCTTTGAAATCATGAATGCTGCATTTGTTAGGCTAAAAAAAGTAGGGGAAGACCAAAATAGAAATACATGCATCATAAGTATTGAACAATATGTATCAGTCTTTAAATGTTCTCCCATCGAGAGAAAGTCTTTGCTCAGCAAGACCAAAACCACATTCTGTCTGTGTTACAGTGACAAAACGTTTAAAAAGTCATGGTGCTAAAGTCTGTGTCTGTCTAATTATCAAAAAATAAGACAAAGGAGTTTGAGCAGCTGAAAAAAACTGCATAAAAAAACTGCCATAAAACTGCATAGTTCCCAACACTGTGTAGCAAATTGGTAAATGTGCCCCTTAAAGTGAGTGCAAAGTTCAAATTAAGTATATTAAAATGCAATATCAGACTACAAACATTTGACATGCTCTCTACATTTGACATGTTGTACTACTTTCCTTTTCCTTCCATTTTTTAGGGAGAGGATGTAAAGTACATAAGGATTAAGAGCAGGAGAAGGACAAGGCCTGTCCGAAAAATAACAATCTGAAGTCTGAAGAAATTATAGGAACATTTATGGTTCTTTATGTCCACATGAGGACAATATTACTACTGTGACCTGAGTGCCTTAATGGTTTATAGTCAGCATAATTACAGAAAAAAATCCCATCCAACAGTATCCATCAGTATACTTGGTCAACTCCCACATAAAGACCTCACAAAGTGGGTGACTGGGTCAAAAGGAAAAGTGAAAAGAGCAAGAAGGTAGAGGACATGTGAAGCTGGGAGAGGATGTAGAGGTTAAGTGAGAGTAGTGAAATCAGGCACTAAGTCTGTGAGGTAAGCCTGAGAGAGGGAAAAAGGTGTTATGAATGTGGAAAGCAGGAAAAGAGTGGTTTGAAGACAAATGAAGTGACACATAATAGGAAGAGGATGAAAGAAGATGAAAATGAAAAGCAGGGTGTGAGAAGATGATTGAGTGAGGAGAGGATCGAAAGAGCAAAGAAGGGGGTGGCAAAATGAAGAAGAGGGTAAATTAGCTGACGAGAAATGTGGCCAGAGGATAAAGAAAGTGCAAAGAAGAGACTGAGACACAGACACACACTAAGTGCACTTGTGTTTCTAGGTGTGTGTTTTTTAAAAACCTATTAAAAAAAGAAAAGAACAGAAAAAACACTTGAGTGGCCATGGCAACCACTGCAATTTACTTGACAAGTTATTTCTGTGACAAATGCTTTCAAGAAGGAATGTGGTAACTTCTATACGGCTTGGTCTGAAGCTCATTTGTGTAGATTTACTGAATACTGAGAATTTCTGTTTTAACTTGGACATAAAATCTAATTTGCCATAAAATCTAATGTGGCAGAAATAGGTGTTATGGGACATGCTGAAGATGGTTTTATTGAAGGAATCCAACTGTAGCTGATTTCTGACATTCAGTCATGTGGTTCATGAGTTACATTCACAAGCACACCAACTTGGACCCACTGGTAGCATTACAGTGTATTATGCTCTTCCTCTGTCTATGATTTCTCTCGACTTAAACACTCATAAAATCAGTTACAGTTACAAGATTCTGCTAATTTCATGGGGGTTTACATATTCCATTATGGAGTGGATTCTGCTTTTGCAGAAGCACCATCAATTCATCCGTTTCTACCACTTATCTGGGTCTGGTTCAGGGGGCAGCAGTCTAAGCAGAGAAGCACAGAGCTCTCTCTTATTCCCAAGCTACCCGAGACACATAATATATCCAGTGTGTCCTGGGTCAGGCTCCGGGTTCCCCTCCCAGTATGAAATGAATGAAATACCTCAGTGAGGTGGAGTACCTTGAGTCACCTCAACTCATTCTTTTTGATGCAAGGCACCTGTGTGTTACTCTTAGCACTTTCTTGGTGACTGAGTTCTTTTCCCAGCTCTAAGGCTAAGCTCAGACACCCTTCAGAGGAAGCTAATTGCCACCACTCAATCCTTGATCTCATTCTTGTAGTCACTGGTAGGGTAGGAATGAAGATTGACCAGTAATTATAAATCTTTGCCTTCACACCCAAGTCCCTCTTCATTACAGCAGGTCAGTACAGTGGCTTTATCACTACAGATGCTGGACCAATCTGTTTGCTAGTTCATCCCCTACACCCCTCACTCCACTCATTAGCAATATATTAGCATTAGCAGATACTTGAACTCCTCTGGCTGGAACAGTAACTCCTCCCATCCCCAAGCTGGAGAGACGATTCCATGCTTTCGGACTTGGAGGTGGAAATGCTGGATACATATCTAATGTACATTATTTAGTGATACTGGAAGTTACTACCATACATAACAACAAAAATTAAAATAAAGACCAATTCAAACAGTGTGAAGGCCCCTTCAACCACTCAGTGTGAGCACTGATCCTGGTTTGAACATGACTGCTAAAAAGCAGCACTGCTGAGAGAGTTTTATTAAAAATTGGAAGCTCAGTTCTGTGAGCTTCAATATCACTTAGCAAGTCACCTTGAAAGTTTAGTTATATTTATTATAAATGTGAATAAAGATTCCATTAATTATGAGCAGTTGAGGTGTTCAACGTTGTTTAATTCCTGTTTCTGTGGAAATGTGGCTTTGCAAATATCATGGGTGTATCTGTAAACTATATTACTTTTGTCTGCACGGTAAATAGATGAGGGATTTCAATCAATCAATCAATCAATCAATCAATCAATCAATCAATCAATCAATCAATCAATCAATCAATCAATCAATCAAGGCTTTATTCGCCACGTGCAGGTTGCCCTGCAGTGAAATGGGACCCCCCCCTCCCCGACCTTACACACACAGCACAGACATCACATGGGGATACAGGTCGGAGATCGGTAGCGTTACAGAAAAACACTGAAATATACACTACAATGGGAAAGTACAAGAGGAAAAAAAGAGAGACATCTACTCATGCTGGGCTCCTATGGGAGGACAGAATTCATAGCTGATTTTTGTGATTTAAACTAGGGAAATGAGAGGGAGTGGACAGGTGGATTAATGCAAAAAAAAGCAAAGGATGAAGAAGAGGACAAGAAGGAAATGGCCTAGAAACAGGAGAGTTTGTTTAATCACAGGAAGCAGCTGGGTAATTGTGTATGTCACTGAAAGCAATCAGAGACAGATCAGATTCTCAGTTGCGGTGACGCATCAGAGCTTTCTTACAGCAACTTGATAGAGTCTAATCAGACAATCTTTTGTAGATGAAAAGCTGGTGGGCACAGCTAACAATTTCAGATCTGCATGATGATATGCAATAATAGAAGAGCTTGGAAGAGGAGAGCTGTTCATTGACTTGGTACTGACTGAGTGTGTCCACATCATCGACATACTGTGCATCTGTGAAAACAAAGTTGACATGATGGTGTGTCTGACGGTGTAGAGATTCTAAATTGTCCATGACGTCAAGATTAATGTTCTGTTTTATTTAATGTGATTATCATTTCAGAACTGAATGAATGCTGGGTTGTCCATCACTTGCATGTCTAACTCAGTTTCTATAGTTGGCCTAGTTAATCACATGCTTATGCCAACACTGTGTACAATATGGGACTGAATTTATATTAAGACATGGTTAACATACAACTGTACTACATCATACACATATATGAATTCAAGATTGAGAGATCTGAAAGAAGTGAACATGACTTATTGAGATAGAGAGATTAATATATTTGGCGATTAGATTCCGATGACTCAACATGGAAGAACAGAATCCCACTGGTGACGGGGTTTAGGCAGGAACACCCAGAAGTCTAGACACTGGTGGTGAAGATGAAGACTGAGGCTTGGATGTCGTTACGACTGAGGTGTCTGTGAGGTGGAGATGGGGATGAGTTGTTTTCCACCAATGAGAGTCTGTAAGGGAGAATGACGGAGAGCACAGATTTAAATTTTGCACTGTGGAGGCTGATTGGCCCAAAGAAAGCAGGCAAGAAGATGATTAGACTAAAATACTGATGACAGTATTGAAATTGACAGCGTGGGAAAGCATTAGGAATGTAGAGAACAGAAAAGCAAAATAACATCCAGGAAAGCAGACAGATGACTGATTACAGATCTTCCTTATTTAACTTACACATAGGCTTCATTTAATGGTGTGCAGAATTGACTGTGGCAGTTAAATGTTAATAAAATTACGACTCCATAATCTATCTCTCATAAGTTATTTGAATCAGACACAATTTGCGTTCTAGCTGCTGCAGATTCTCAATGAGTCGGTGAGAGTGTGAGGATGGATGGTAAAACTGAATTACAGTAAGCCTCTTTGCTTTAGGCATGCAATACATTACCATTAAATACAGAAACTATGAAAACAGATGCAACTTTTTTAAAAAGTACAACTTAATTCCACAGGACTAAACTAAACTAAACTCTAAAGAAGCTGGTCTGTCAGATTTGACTGTATACAGAGGTGATGCGATCTTTGAAAGTGTTAGAGCTTAAATTAAATGCGCTGCTCCAATGGTGGATGCTTGGAGATGGAGAAAGGCTCAACCCTCATTTTAGAAAGACTTCTTCAACTCTTGGGTTTTTATGATGTCATATGGAGGCAATATCTTTAGTATGGTCTTAGGTATACGATTTCGGCTTTGAGCACAGCAGTTTCACTCCCCTGCTGTTTAACCCTTCGGTTTGCACGGGGCAGCCAGTCTGAAGAAAATTGGTTTAAAGGGCGGGCAGCTTTTAAGTGAGAGGAGCTAAAATGGCTAGTTTCAGACAGAGGGGCTGAACCAAGGCCTTATAATTAATAAGTAAGGATTAGTTAAAAATGTGAATAATGCAAATCTAGTACAGCCCTGGAATAAAAATATAAACACTGGAAAGGAGCTTAATGTATTCCATTTAAAATGTAAAATGCTGGCCCTAAACCAAATCTTTCTGTAATGGGCCAAAACCTCAGAGGGCCATTAAATGTACAAAATAATTTTAAGATAAATTCAGACTGCAGTAGAGAGCGAGAATATGATGGATAACATTTGCTCTAATGAGTTTCAGGTTTGTTTCCCCTTACATTTGTTTCCTGCAGTTACATGGACGCCATTAGAGAACAGTACAAAACTGTTACACATACTAACTTTTGACAGAGTCATAGCTTGTATGCCAATAATGTAATTTCTGTTATTTTGAGGAAGAGTGTTTTCTGTTATAAAGTTACTTCATTAAAACCCTGTCCTTTTTGGGCGGGGGGATGAATAGTTTGCAATCATGGGGCAGCACCTGAATCCCTGCACTACAGAACCTTTATTACCGTCCCTATTAATTTGTCATGATTTCTTTTATAAGCAGTGGGACTATAAACGCGTTCAAATTAGATCTTTTTGCAGATATACAATACCTCTGAGGCAAAATGATTAACTCGGTTATATGAGTAGCACTTCTTTTTTCACCCTCTCTCTTTAGGCTTAATGTGTTTTTACTATAATGTCTGTAAACAGTGATTCAGCTGCATGTATAGCCTAATCTAAATACATTTCTCCATTCTGATTTGCTTGCCAATTGTTTTCCACTTTTCTTCCTCCCCTTAGCCTTGAGACACAGTTTTGTACAGATATATACACAACCTTGTCTACACACAGACACATTTTAAGATGTGCTTAAAATAAAAAGTCAAACAAAACAGAAAACACTGAATCACATTGAAATTCTAAGCTTTTGCTCCCCAATACCCCCATAATCATAAAAATCTATTGTAATCATGTACACAGAAATGTCCACATCAGGGTCTGCATATGGAACCCCATGCCCTCTGTCATGCCCAGCCCAGCGTCAATGTCGTTATGCAGCTTTGGCTCTATATGAAAAGTCTGTGTTAAGCTCCTGGCCTTCTCAGCCACCGTACCCCTCCCAGGCAGCCCTCTCCTGGCATCGCGCCACGCTAACTAACTATGACAAATTAGCCCCACACTTAATTACTAGCCTGGGAAAATCACAATGATGTTTATTAGGCGCGGCATCATAAAGCGGTGTGTCCGTGCCCCTAGACCAAAGCGCTATACCAGAGAAACACTAATAATAACAACAGCCATACAAATTGGCTGAGTGGAATGACCGGGGCCCTCGAGGCGGCTGCTGGGGTGGGGTGAGGAAGAAGGTGACTTTTCGCTGGATGAATCAATACTGTCCTCTACTGTGCTGCCATACTGAGGTCTAGCTACCAATGAAGCCTGACATCGCTGACATCGACTCTGTATGTGTGCGTGTCAGAGGGGTAGATTTAGCTGAGATCCTTTCTCCATTATGATTTAATAGGAAAAAGCATGAACTGATGAAAAATGCTGAATATATTGCATTACAGGAGAAGCTTTATCTTCTCCTTGACATCCAGGGGCAGGGGTATGCTGGGGTCCTCTGCCTGAGGACCGTCTGAATGTGTGTGTAGGTGTGTGTGCATATGTGAATAGGGGTGTTTGTCAGCATGAGAGACCACATTTGGGCTAGTGACACTGGCCTTGTGGAGAAAGAGCAGTCATAAATAGAAACTCTGCACTTGCCGGCTTATTAACAGTTGATTTATCTGCCTCTCTGCAAGAAATGCGCACCCTTGGCACCCGAGCCCAGGGGCCCCAATTACCTGATGTCGTGTGTATGTGATGGTGTTTCAAGGGAATGTTTAGTGGCGTCGTGTCGCGGATGTCGTGCGTGTGCGTGTGCCCCTGTGTTGCTATATACGTCAGTGCCAGGGTCATCTTCATCATCACTCTTTCTTGCGGAGGCACTCACACATTCACACACACTCTTTATGCCTCCTGTGGTGGGAGATACAAGAGGGAATAATGGGCTGGGATAAATTTATTCGACAGCTCTGTCTCCTCTGTGATTTATCAGAGTATTTACTCTGCTGATGTACCGTTATCATTCTCTTTTTGCTCTTCTTTTGCACTCCCCCACATCTTTCTCACCCTCCCATAGTATCACTTGTATATATTTAACTTGTGTGTTCATCACAATAAATACTGACATCACATGCTACTATAAGGCAGCTGTGTGGCACTGATTTAATGCATGAATGCTGAAGTTTATTGTCCTTTTCATTTACTCATAAAGTTTGTCTCTTTTGTTTCCTCTCAGAGATATGTTTCCTCTACAAACCTGTCAGACAAATGTCGTGTTGATCGAATTGGATTTTATTTTTATCTCCTTGTCTGGTTTTCTCTTTTTTTCCTATAAGTTTAGGGAGTGTTTTTCATCATCCAGTCATCATTACAGTATCCATACAGTTTCCATGATAGGCTCCTGTGGCTCAGGAGGTAGAGCGGGTTGTCTGCTAATCAGAAGGGCAATGGGTCGCTCCCCAGCTCCTCAGCTCTGCTTGATGAAGTATCCTTGGGCAAGATGTTGAACCCTGAGGTGCCCCCAATACTTCCATGGGAGTGTGCATGTGAATGTTATAGGGGGCACTTAGGTGTAGAAAAAGATGCCTGATTTAATGTGTGAGTCTTGTAGTAGAAAGCACTTTGGATGTTTTAAGGGTGTAGTCTGCGAACTTTAAATATCACAAAAATATTGGTTAAAATGCAGAAAACAAGATGCTTGCAAAAATGCATTTCTGCATTTTTTTTTCTATAGCTGTTCATATAACTAACTGGTTCTTTCACTACTGTTTAGTCCTTACAGCTCAGCATCAGCAGAACGTTTGGATGATAAATGCATCAGATGGATATATTTCAAAAAGAACTACAGTTGATCAGATTGCAGTGCACCATCGTGTTACACTTACAGATGTATTTGCATACACTCTGCTCTGCGGTATAGTGCTTACCAGTCAAGTGCAAGATCAGAGAAATCACTTTAGCCATGAAAGTGTTTCTCGTGGGAAAATGCGTATATCAACACTTAACATGGTGAAGAACTATGGCAGTTTATTGCCATGTAACACCCACCGGGTGTTACATGAAGCTTTTGTTCTCATGAAATTCATCAAGCCTCTGTGAGTCTGGTTAACACTAAAACGTGAAATGGTGTTATTTTGTCTATAACATACAAAAGTGACAAACTTAGTTTAAAAAGAGGATTAAAAAGTATCAGCCAGCATGTTAAGGTTGGAGAGTCATATCTGTAATGGGATAATTGTAATTCATGCAGAGGATTGTAATTTGGGAGGGGGTTGTATAGTTGGTGAGATTACACCTCTGTGTTCGTGTTGCTCCTCAGAGACATAATTATCATACTGAAACCTGCCCTTCCAACCGGCAGCTCCTCACCTCCCACTCAGTCGAGCTCTGTTCACGCTCATTCTGCCAACACCATCTTTATTTAAAAATTTATGAAAATTAAAAAATAATCAGTGACATTTATTTGAATTCATTTCAATTCAGCTCATTTTAATTGGCTTAATTAAACTTTATAGTAAGGACAATTATTATTCTGACAGAGAAACAACCATTTCAACTCTTCAAACCTTGACTTTGTGCAAGCTCAGATTCAATTGTTTGTCTGTAACTTTATCCACTCTCTCTTTCCATAGATGGTGGGAATCTGGGCCCTTAACCATAGCAAAGAGATATGAAATATTCATATTAAAATCACTATTCACTACATTTTATGTTGGCATTTTTTATTGCATTAACACATTTTGTTAATACATCTTAGAAAGGTGTTAGTAATCTATATTGGGAGGAAATATCAGGGTGTTCATGCCTGTATCTAAGACTCTGTAGCTTTCTATATGCTGAATGCTATTGTGAATTGATAGAACTATACAAGTATGACCACAGTAAAGTAGCTGGCCATTAGCTAATATTCAAAACCAGTTTAGTGTCCAAACTTAATAAGTCTTTGTATTATTTTGGTCATAGATGAACACAACAAGCTGAAAGAACTTTATATTTTCTGTGCAAGACATAACCGTTCAGTATAGTCTACAATTTATAATATATGATATGATATTTTATGATATCTCTGTGGTCTTTTCTAGCCCTTTTCGGCCGCGTTTGAATGACCTCAACACCCAGGGGTGACTGATCCCATCAGACACCCCCCAGCAGTTCCTTACACTGGCATCCTCACAATCTTCAGCTTTCTATCCAGACTTCTTTTTCTCTCTCTGTCTATGTCTAGCCCTAGTATTGAACACCAAACAGAGCAGGCAGTAGTTTCATTACTGCAAATTATGAGAATTTTTCTGTTGTTTGTTTTGTTCTCATCTTGAGACAAATAGGAGGAACGGGGAGGATTTATTTCACTGTTGCTGACCTTGTTTGTGTATAGTACTCTGTGTGCTGTTGATTGGTCTTCTTTTTGAAGCAATGATTAAAAGACTAATAACACAAAAAGCATGAGCTGTGTTTGATGTTTGAATGATGTGACTGGTTTGTTATAACGGTATACATGAGCAGCTTGGTGATTGTTTATGTATTTAAGCTTTGTGCATATGCTGTGTGCGTCTTGTAGCACAAACGATACTAGAGTTATACGTTGTTAGCTATACAGCTGCTTACATGTGACATGAGAGGTTTAAAGTAGCCCCTTTTAATACAAATGAAAAGAGATGAGCTTGCCAAACTTTAATTTCCTTTCATTTCCAAGGTCAAGACTGAACTTGACCTTGGAAATTAAAGTTTGACAAAATAATCCCATCTCACAGTTCACTAAGTAGATTTTGTGAGGCTTTTATATAAAATCACAGGTTGTTAATCAGTGGACTGAGGGTGCTCACTTGTTTTTGCTATTTCAGTTGTTCTTTTAACTTCTGGAGCATGTTGGCATTTTAATCCCTAAATTTCATTCTTGACCTTGAATGTAAAGGAGATAGGCATAAAACACACTGAAATTACTATATAGAAAAGCTGTAGTTGGGGCCTATGTAAGTGACATGAGCTGCACTTAAACTGATTTGGGTTTTTGGTTTTTTTTTTTTTCATAAGGTAAAGGCAGGGTACACCCTGGACAGGTCACCTATCTATTGCAAGGCTCACAAAAAAATAATAATTAAAATCCGGTCATTAGCATTTTCAATATTGTGCGCACAAGTCTGACCTTGTTGCCGTGATGAATTTGTCTTGTCATAGTAATGTATGAGCCTGGTTTCATGCCAATTCAAGAAAATGTGTTACATTTTGTTAGTATTTTTACTCAGATCATATTATTTTCTTAAACCCAATCAATTGGTTTTGCCTAAAACCAGCCTAACAAAACAAGGTAAAGACAAAGTATTAAAGCAAGTAAAAATAATTAATGAATGTTGTGACTATTTCATGAACTGCTTTATGACTGCATGTAAAATGATTCATTTGGACATGTAGGTTGATCATTATGTATCTTCATTCATGCTGAGCCATGTAGCGCTACTAGCGTGCTCCTTCTGCCTGTCCATTCAGTTTAGTTACTCCTTCCTGAAAAGTAAACCTGAGTATCTCCTTTTGTCCAACAGCATGCAGGAAAGTCTTTGCTAACCCCCCTCTTCCATTTGCTACAGAATATCAACCCAAAAAATCACATCTTCACCAAAGGTTTCCCACACTTAAACTAACCTAAACGGCACTAAGTACTAAATGGATTCATCTCTGCACAAATATCTGCACAAGTAGCCTAGATGTCTTTACACACACAGTAGGTAATCACATCATCCATTCACCTCAAAACATCCCTATCTCCAAAATGTATTCATTATTCATGTTTAAATACATCATTCTCATGACATGTACTGCATATAGTGCACGCACACGGGATGCCGCTATGAATTTGCATACAGTATCCATCATCCTGTTGCACAATTGACTTTTCCTGGATAACTTTCAGTGCTTCTTGATTTATATGTTATTAGAAACCAGGCTCATACATGTGACAGCCCAGCCACATATTGTACCCACTTGTCTTGTTTAAAGACAGAGAAAACAGGAATATATTTAATATAGTATTAAATATAGCAGCTGTAGGACAAAAGGTCAAATGTCAAGAAATTTAAATCTAGGGTAAAATAGGTTTCCATGTTGCTTATCCTTGCATGACAGTGTGATAGCAGTGTAGCTCCTGACTTCTCAACTTTAGCTGCTAAGTGCAGCAACTAAAATGACTAAAATCATTTTCATCTCTTTGTAGATTTTCTGCACTTGGGGGTAAATGGACCAGCTGGTTCTAAAGCTAATTACTGAATGTACAGCATATTTTTAGCTTTACCTAATAATGCTGCTTGAATTACGAGCCATAGACTAAACTTCCATAAACTGGAACAGAAACACAGGCGTGACTCATTGTCACTTACTACCTGCCAGCAACCCAAAGGAGTTTCATGCTTTTCTTTTCTTGAAAAAATATCCTTTGAATGTGTTCACAACCTATTCTCTGCTAGATGGTTGATATATAAAATCCCATATTACATTCTTTTCATGTTTTTGACGTCATTGCCCATTGTTTGCTAATTATTTTGTGCTGCAGTATGTGGCCATAGCAACAATAGTACTGTTAACTTTGGGGAACTTTTCTCCCTGCACATAATACACCAAATGTATTGCCAAAGCTGCTGTCTGCTGTTGCATTCAAGTGCTTGGTCTCCACAGGAAGACTGAATTCTAGTATAATTTCAATCTCTTTATAGTCATTCGGTGCTGTGAAGCTCCTCTCATCTTTATTGAGCAGATGAGATGGTCTCAGCGGTAAATATATGTTTTCTTTTACACAGTTTATAAAGCAGACCAACTTTCAAGTTCACCTATCACTTTGAGTGCTTTGGGGTAACAGGGGGTTCTTGTGTGTGTATGTGTGCGTGACAGAAAGTTCTTTGAGTGTGTGCATAATGCTGTTTGTTCTCTTCTGACACTCCTGACTTTTAATAGAGTGCAGTCCTCAAGGAAAGCAAGTCCACACACACACACACACACACACACACACACACACATACATACAAAATGGATTCGCTTTCTTCACTTCTCTTCAAGTGGCATTATTAATCTCTACATTTAAAAAGAAAAGGTCTGTCCATGAACTATTCTACTCTGTTTAAAGCCACACTGAGTTTTTATTTAATTTTGAATTTAAAGTTTTTAAAAAATATGGTCTGAGGCATCAATGAACTGTTGTGTTTCCCCCAAAGTTTTAATAATAAACCAGGATTTTAAAAAGCTGAAGACAGACAAGAAAGCCAAAAGGTGAAACAGTAAATGGCGACAGTGGCACTTGACCTTATAACCACACATTTTAATCCAACTTGCCATTTAAATCTTTCATAGCCTCTTTAATTTTCTTCTGATCTCTTTTTCTTTAAAGTTTTAATGCATTGCTGTGAATATATATTATTACAGTGTCTGCTCTGTGACAACAGCACCTCTCACCTTTTGTGAGTCTCACATTCTATAGCTGTTTCTGTACAAGTCTGTATTTGTACTTTTTATTTCCTTAATAATGTTTTAGTTACATAGTGCTGTTAGTTTATTATATTATTTGAGGTAATATAGAAATTAGATGTACAAGATGTACAACTGTGGCATAACTGTGATTATGGAGGAAAAAGCATATTAGAAATCTGTGCACGCTACAAACAAGGTCAGACTGGTTACATTGTTGCATATTGTTGTTCACAAGTTATATCAACCTGAACGTTAACTTAACCTGAAATCCAGTTAGAAATGCTCTGGTAACTTCTTGTCCTTTCACAAAAGCTTATTGAGGTAAACTCCCAGTTTTGTCCGCAATGGTTGAATAATGCTGTATTTGTAAAAAATTAGCATGATTGAGTGCACTTGTCAGGAAAGACCGTCGTATGTATTCGAAGAGGAGAGTGCTGTGTTTGCAATTGTGCAAATAGTGTTGTACACACAAACACACACGTGCAGACACATGCATTACAACCGTGCAACAGAACGCAGGGTGTGTGAAAAAATCCTGCACCTGTAATGGAGAGATAATGCTGAGTAAGACGGACACACACACACGCAGGTGCGCACACATATATATGTTAACACACTTTCACACACACACACAAACACAAAGACATAATGACTATAGTGCCATTTAACTGGTGTTGCTGTAGAGTCATGACCTAAATGGGTTGGGATTGCAGCATCATTGGTGATTACCACAGAAAGCCCTGTGATCTATAGCGCCTATAAACACACGACGGGAAACAAATTCACCCCAGCACATTGTCTGAGACAAATACTGATTATCTATCATTATTATACACTTCTGCACACTGTGTACACAAATTAGTATATCTCTCAGATCTGTATCGGTTGAGTTGACCTCTCTATCTCAATTATAGGCTTTCTAAAAGCATTTAATTTTGCACATCTTGGTCCAGACAGATGATTTGGTATTTGGGAATAAAGTTAATTGTGCCATACTGCCTTATATATTAAAAAATCATTGGCATGAGCATAATAATGAGCCTTGGACAACTCTACATGGGATTTCAGTTCTTTCTACAATTGCTGTAAGGAAACATTCCTATTACAAAACCCTCTAGAAAATATCCAGCCTATGATGTAAGGAATAATGCAAAGTAGGAGTTCTATACTTGATTTTTAGCTTAATTCCATTGCATATTATGTATAAGTATGACCTTCCCAGTATACAAATTAATAATTTGTGTGTCTGTTTCTCGTGATGGCCTCTTCACACCCTGCATCCTGTAAATAAAACTGTTAAAAATGTGTTCTAGACAAAAATGAGCTACAACACAACTCCCAGTGTAACACAATCTGACCTTCAGAATGAAAGTGTATTATTTTAATAAGAATTTCCATTACAGGTTTTAGCTGTAACATTGATAGTAACATTGTAAAACTGTTCAGTCAGCAGTCGGATTCAATGGAGGCCAGTGCTGAAGGACTTTGAAAACTTAAGTAGAAAAAAGGAGAAAGAAAAAAATAATTAAAAGAAAATTATTGGAGCAGCATTACAGCATGCTGGATCTATAATCATTTTCAGATTTATATATGAAGTTTATGGTTTATGGGACATAAAATAGTTTAATTGATTAAAAAACACAAGTTGCTTTTTGTTTTGTTCTTGTCTTCATTTAAACTTCAGTAAATAGCAATAAAGCTACTTGATATAGTTGGTCATTTGTCAAACCCCAATATGGTTCTGGTAATGCCAAACACAATTTGAATATCTCAGTTTCTTTTAATGTTTACAAAAAAATAGAAAATATAAATGGTTCTGGTAATGCTTTCTTGCTTTTAAATAAAAATCTCTGGTTGTCTGTCTTAGTTAATTGTTATAAAGTGACCTGTAGACATGTGTGGGGCTGCACAGATTTTTCCCCTGTGTGTCCGTGTCACCTTATGCATTATTGATTGAGTCTGCTGATGGCTGGTTGTCTGAATATATTTCTCTAAGTGTCACGAAAAAGTCACATCTATTAGTTCTTGTATTTGTGTGTGGACATGAAATGCCCGTCTTATTGCTTATTCACCATTGTGTGTGTGTGTGTGTCTGTGCATGTGTTGGTGTGTTCGTACCACAGATGGATAACACACATAACTCACGCACACATTCTTCGCTGGCAGTAAATCCCCACAGACCACACAGTCCTGTTAACAGAAGGTTTTCCTGTCAAAGTGTCCTTGAGTAAGACAGTCAAGCCCTGCCTGGTCACTCATCATAAGTCAAATAAAAACCCCTGCAAGATGAATAAAATATTGCGTGAATGTTCTTCTCTCGAAGAAGCAGACAGAAAGATCCTCATCAAGTTTCAATGGGACAGACAGCAATTTTCTCCGTGTTTGAGCTGGTTATTCTTCATTAAACCAAACAGACTGCAAGTCTAATTAGTCATCATATCACTCACAGAAATATTAATGGTTGTTTATTGCCTGCAATGCTCAGCCTTTTTTATTGATAGAGTATTAATAGTGTATCTTTTTTTGTCATCACTTACCATCATCAAACAAAAAAATAATTTTTTAATATCCATGAATGGAGACTTTGATGTGCCAAATCTTGGCTCAGCAGTTTTCAGAAACACTCAGGACACTTTTTTGTTTTTTTACCAGAACCAAATAGACAGAGAAAAAAAAAAAAGCTGACATTTGAGAGACAGAAGTGAGTAAAGGACACAGTGAGAATGACTGCCTCTTGTGTAATTAGAGCCCAGAGAGAAATGGATTTGAGACAGAGGAGAATCGTTGACTACAGAGAACAAAACTGGCCTTCTAGCTACTTTTTAAGGTGCTCGTGTCCTTTCTTCCTTGTTGTTTTAAGTGCATAAAGACCTTGTTGAAGAATTTGTCTTTAATCTTTATTCTACTGTATTCTCTATTCTTCTATTGCTATCAGCCACAGTTCTCATATTGTAAGGCTAAATTAATGAGGCTTAAATCTTAAACTAATGATAATCTTGAAGATCAGACAACGTGCGGACGTAATAAGAAAAGTAATGATGACATCTGCTGTTTAACAAAATCAAAGCATTAGTACAGGAAATTAGACCAATATGGACACAGGGCTAGGATGACAACAAGAATAAAGTGCTTTCTTGCTATGTTTATGACTGCATACATGACTTTTTAACAACTCAGTTTTCACAAGGAATTAAATAAAGTTTTATGCTACAACATTAAGATTTTGGGGAATGTCAGGAATATAGTTTGGGGGGCACAAGAGAGAGCAAAGGATAGAGATAGTGATTTGGATCCAGTCGTGCAAAGCTGGGTGCAAACCCATGTTGTCACTGACAGGAAGTGAAGGGTACATGCCTTCCTCAAGCCACCCTTTATCCTTGTGACCTCATGGAGCACAGGCAGTGTGCGTATGTCTGTGGATAGACTGTGGTTTTGTAGTCTCCCTGTGTTTTCCCTCTTGGCCAGAAAGAACGGGCTCTCCCAGTAGTTTGGTTTCACCCCAGTGAGCACACACACTGAGCTAAAGGCAAAGCTGTGGGATAGTTTCAATTTACAGCTACATACAGTACATGATGCTTTCCTCGAGCTTCCCATTTCTTATTTGTGCTCAAACAAGGGAGCAAAGAAAATAAATGTTTTTGTTTGAGTGCTCATATTAGTTTAAATTGAAAAAGAAAAAAACTAATATTACCAGATGAAACATATCCGTCAGAAAACTGGACAAAATTAGATGTTTAATAAAATGACAAAACTGTTATTAGTAGTATTATTAACACCAGTGTGAGTGCAAAGAAATTCTTCAACTCATCTAAGCGTTACAAAGGGAAATAATCATGCAAACTAGAGTTGGATATATAAAAGTGTTCTTCTACTTGTGCAAAGGCACTTAACAAGTAAGCCTCCCAATGTGAGAACAGGACACGACAGAAGAAGGACCAGAGTGAAAAACTTAGGCTGTGCCAGGCCAAAAAAAACCCCCAAAACAAAAACCTCAGCAGAAAGGTGGTAATGTGGTTGCCAGCAACAATCAATTCTTGTGAGCTGGAATTGAATAGATGTGGAGCAATGTAGGTGTTCAGAATATGGTACAGATGCATTGAGTAGTGGGCACAAGGGAGCGTATGTTAATAAAGACCCATCAAAGTCAGTAATGCAGCTCATGGATTCACTGGGGAGGAAAAAACAGCAGTGCAGTTTTGCTTTTTAACATGAAATTTCAAATTAAAGCCAAGTAATAGTCATATTTTGACCAGAAAATCATGGTACTTAAAATGACTGCTAAATTGACCATCATTTAGTAATCCTTGTTGCTCTTGCTCGTCCCCCGTGCCATTATACAAGGAAGTGGGCAGAAGCTATCTGTCAAAGAGCAAAAGCACACCCACTTAAAGCTCTGTGTGTGCATATATTTTTACCACTGTGTGATTTTAAATACTAGCTTTTGCTCTTTGTCACTTTCCCAGAAAACATTGAATCTGTCTAGTGGCATAGGCAATATATTACTAAAACCCAGAAGACTTTGTTTTACCTCTTTATTCTGTTTCAAATTGAAGAATGAGGTTCTTAAGCATTGTGCAGTATTTGCTGTTTTTGTCATTTTAACCATTCATAGAAAGCCTTTAGGATGAGACATCTAGCAGAATACCATAGCTGTGCTTATTTTTTATCTCTGCATGGTTTTTGAATTTTGCTACTCGTGGCTCACAGGGCAAAATCATCATTCAGAGCATCACTCTTTGTTATCTACTGAGAAACCAGGTGATATATAACAGGGTTACTTTTTTTTAAAGACACTGTGGTTCTGACAAAAGTGGAGATGAACAGCATGAGCAGCCCATCGTCTCCTTAAAACCGCGACATCCATGTTGTAGTTGGTGTCTGTATGCAATCCAATCAAAAGTATTGTCACATGCATACATCATATTTATAAGAGATAATATTTTTCTAATGTTTCTACTGGAGTCAGCATTATCTAATGTTCATGAAGAGGGTCTCCAGTTTATTTATAAAGCTGCCAAAATAAAATTGACTAATTTCATGAATTGTTAGTACTTGCTGATTGTGAACATGTCAATTTCTTGGTGGACAAAAGTTTTGTCATCATAGCCTAAACATGAAAATTACATGGCTTCCTTTAGCCTGCAGAATAATCGCCATGCAGTTTGGAAAAGAGTAATATAGGTTGTTTATGAAGTTATTTGGTATGGAATAGATAGCTGCCTTGCAGGCATCCCATGCAGCTGCTTGGAGGCCTGGGGCTTTTTGGTTTCCTCCTCCTCCTTCATTTATCCCCAGATATGCTTCATAATATTTATATCGGGAGACTATGCTGGCCAGGCCTGGAGGACTTCAGTCTTCTTCACTTTTAGAAACTTCATAGTGGAACCTAATGTGTGGTTAGGAGCTCCATCTTTCTGAAGAATTTCAACATGCTCACAGTAGTGAATGTACTCTGAAGGAAGACCTCTTTAGCACTTGCAATGTTTCCATTCTCCTTACAGATTTCCTTGGCACCCCCTTACTGGGTTTAACCACATATATTACCCAAAAATGTGATGGTTCTCTAAGTAAGCCAAGAGTCAAGACTTGGGAGCATAGACAGAGCTTAATTGATGATTTTCCTGATAAAAATATCTCCAGTTTTCTCCTGTGAGAGCCATCTTTCTTTTTTACTGGTTTCTTGACAGCAATATTGCGGTAGGGACCAGAAAACAGTTCTTTTTTAAATTAGGTTTTGCTGGCATTCAGTTTTCCTAGCCAGCATTTGACCAAAGTGTTGACTCATCCAGTTGTCCTCTCAAGCATTTGTCCTATGTGGCCTACCTGACCTGGGTTTGTCATGAACATCCCCAGTCTTTGGCAAGAGCTTTCAAATTCTCTCCATTTCCCTTTTAGATGCATTGAAGACGTCTGTAACTTCAGCAGGAGGCTTCAGATGATCACATCAGAGAACTTTGGTCTCTGGTCTGATCCCAGACATGTTTTTAGAACAGCTCTTGCACTTGAACTGAGACCTTGTAAATCTGATTTCTCTTTATAAATATTAAAAGCACCAGATTAAAGTTCATTTTGGCCTGGAAATACGAACTATTTCAATGCAAAATCTTTGTCCAGGCCAAATTGCTATGTTAAATTTTTCCAGATGTCTTTTACAAACAGCTAATAATCTTTATTTCCTTGGGATTCATTTGCACTATTCCTGACTTTTTTTTTTTATTAATCATGAGTCAAAACATTAATTATATTTGATATAACATATCTGATCAGGACTGCAGACTCTACATCACTTGCTATACATGCTTAGTGCATAAACATGAAACATCACAGCACTGTGCAGCACTATGCTTGCACATTATGCTGTCTTTCAGTTGCCATCAAAAACCTAATGCCCCAAATCTCAATTTGTACCAGTTATCAACAAAAAACTTCCATCTTCATTTCGTTGTCATAAAGGTCAGTATGATAGAGTCAGAAAAAAACGAGACTTGTTTTGTGTATTGCTGCAAATATTATATCAATTCAATTTAGTTTCACTCCATATCTTCCCCTTGTCCACCACTCCCCCCCTTCATTGACTTTATGGCTCACAAGTTGAGAAGCACTGAACTTCAACCAGCAAATATCTTATGTAAAACAGATGCGTTGATAGTAGCTGAACAACAAAAGGGGAAAATTATGCCTTCATTCAAAATGGTTTCATGGGTGCTGGATAACACTGGAAATATTTAAAAGAAAACTGAGACCTCACATGGTGTACATGTTTGCATTGCCCTGGTTCTGATGCATTTTTAGACTGCTTCTGTTATGCATACATCAAAGCAATACCTGTACAGTTCATTTTGATAGACACCAAGGAAAGCACAGACTAGTAGAAGTAATATTTATCCATATACAACTTCACATATATAGGACAAGGACACAGGAAATAGGACATACAGTGGGTTAGAGTCTGATGCAACATGCTGAACAATGCAGAAAGCAAAACCAAAGCACTGGAAGCCGGATTTTGAAATTGGGATTTAAAATGCGAGTGGCCTACGCAGACTGGACTTAAATAATCATTATAAATATAGATGGCCAGTTGTGAGAATAGAGAACGTACTAAGTGTACACACAGATTTGGGTTCTGTCTTTTGTGTAGCTCGTGTACGTGTGTTTATGTATGAGTTATTGTATTTTTTATGAACAGCACCTGGCTGGGTGTGTTGAGTAATTACATTTTCTCTTCTCATATTGTTATCCATGCTAGAAGGCAAATCCAACCTCCACTGTTACCTGTGAGTGTATGGGGATTTAGCTATGATATTGTGCCTTGAAGATTAGCTTTTCTTCTGTGGATGTATAAATATGAGAATTAAAGCTGAGCTTATTGATCTGGGAGGTTGGGCTGGAGTGTTTATGGCTTTACTGCATGCATTCACTTGTACTTTCAGCTGTTGCAGGGCTCTGATGCAGCCTTGCATCATATCCTAAAATATATTGATGCAGGTGTTATTATCGTATATGCATGCACATATATAGCCAAAAGAATTCAGAGGCACATGCAAAATGAATGACACTTTATTTCATATAGACAGCTTGAAGGGAACAAATGCCCCCTTTCCTCTTTGTTGTTCAATCATTGCAATCCTACCACACAAACACACACATGTAATAATGCTCTCACATTCCTAGAAAACTTTTGTGCCCAGAATAAAAGCAATGATGTGAATTCAGGAAAATAGGATACAGTTGTAGAGTTTAAGGAATAAAGTCTGTGTGTGTTTTGACGTGTGCATGTGTGCATCGGTATGACGGCCCTTAGAGCAGCACTTCTAAGCCAGCTGATTCTCTCCCTTCTGAGATCCTCAGTGAGGATTATAAAACCAATCAGCAGACGGTGATTGCTGCAGCCAGCCTGTGATTGGATCGCAACCGAGGTGCCGCCATCAGCTCTGCAAAGAGGAAGAATGAGAGAAGAGAAGAACGAGACGCCGGGAAAGAAAGAGACGAGAAAAGAGATAAATAAAGAGAGCCGTTACAGAGAGGGTGTTAGTGGGTGGAAGAGAAACAGAAGATGAGATCTAGAGAACGTAAGATCAAGATCTTGAGAGTTTCCCAACAGCTTAGGCTCTTCACATACTTACGGCCACTATCACAAAAATTTGCTCTAAGTGTTCCCTGAATTGGTTACCCATCATGTAAACCCATTCAGACCACTTCCAACCCCCCTGCTCTTTTCAGCTAGAAAAATTGTGTACTCTAGTAGTTTACTCTCCCACCTAACCCACCTCTTTGTGCATAGTTTCTACAACATATTTTCTTTTATGCAAGTTTAACATTCTCTTTTATAAATGTAGACATTTGTATACAGCAAATTTACAGAAGTTATTTCAAAACAGACAAAACTATTAAATGTCAGTAGAACAAGTAAGTTACCCTAAATGACAACATAATTTTTTCGAAAAACAGAGGAAGCATATACTGGTCATAAAGAAAAGATGTAGCCGCAGTAACACCATCCAATGAGTCGTGATTGTACGCATGCAGTGTGAGATATAAAATGTAAAACATCAAGTCAAAAAGAAAATTCACAGTCATAACTGTTGGCACTTCAATTTCCACTTGAGACTACCTCAAGTGGAAATTCATAGAACTTCATTTTTTAAACACAAAATAATCTGTAGTTGGTGTTTTGATTCTACTTGAACAGTCTGGTATCTTAAATATTGGATCATTTAAGCAACTAAACATTTTTTGTAGATTACTAAAACCTGTCACAACACATGCCACATGCATGAGACATCACGTCAATACTGCACTGCAAGTTATTTTATTTGAAACTGAATTAAATTGTAAACATAAAAACAAGCCAAAAAACATTTCAGTGGCACAAGCAGCATGGGTTAAAAAAATGAAGAGCTACTACATCAATACAAAAGACAGATGCATGCGATATGTCTGCAACTCATCTGAGAAAAAAAGAAGTGGGGGGAAAGAGGCAGTGACACACTGCCAGTCAAACTGACCGGAGTCTATGGTTGAGTCAAATTTCTCAGCACAGAACCACAGACAAAGCCTTAGGGAGTATGGCAGCTCTTTTGGAGACATATTCATCCCATCTTTTGCAACAATCCACATCACCAGCTGCTGCATGACAGCTATCATGGCTCCTGTTCCTTAAATGAACTGGGTAACATGTCTTAATTATTAAAGACCTAAAACACTGATTCTTCTGTGATGAAGTGCTTTGACAAACTGGCAGTGGACATCCAGGGAATTGTATCAATCACACTAACCAGCTAGTGGTTTGCTTATCAAGCCAACAGATCAACAAAGACGTGTTCTGACTGCGATCCAAATAGCTGTGTTTCACAGAGGGAAGGAAACAGATAATTTCATATACTATTTGTTGATGACAGTTCTGCATTTAATACAACCATCTTCTCCAAACACTTGGTCCCGCGCCCATTCTGCAGCTGTTTTAATGGGAATGTAAAGATGGCTGGCTTGCTTTAATCATGTTAATCAGTAAGCCTGGGAAGCACGTGCTCATTATTATTCACTCATGATACCTCTGTCATGTGCATTCACTGGTGAGAATGAGAGGGCCCACAGAGAGAAGGCGGCAGATGACTTGGCATGGTGTTAGCACAACAGCCTATTATTGAATATTATCAAGAAAGAACAGATGATAAATGTGGGACGTTATTCATTTGTCGCCACCTAAACATGGCTGAGAAAATGATTTGGTTGTACTGAAGCATAACTTCAGGAGGCAGGGATATCTAGTGATTTCATGAAAAGACTTACTTTTGGATTTAGTTTACTTTTTAGTTTTTCTTTGTTTCATTATATTTAGCTGTTTTCACTGCCTTTGGCATTGTAAACCTACACAGGTTTTTATGTTCTTCTGTGTTAAGCACAGTTTGCTTGTAATGAAATGTGCTACATAAATAAAATTGCCATGGTCATTATAGGAAAATTAAGGCTTAACTGACAAAGTGATTCTTTTTATTCATATCTGTTTTCCTGTTTAAAGCTGATTTGAATGAAGAGATGATATATTAGTTCAGTGCTTTGGGATTCTGCCTCTCAGCAACAAGGTATTAGGATTTAATCTCAGCCCTCGCCTCTTCTGCTCTTTCTGTGTTTGTGTAGCTCTCTTCAGGGGGCCTAGTTTGCAGTAGCCCAAAAATAACAGATCAGGTGAAAAAAGCCCCCCTAGTGCGAATTTGGCCATGCTGGTGCATCTTTATTTGTATCTGTGTCAATCCTGAAATGGACTGTAGACCTGTTTGGTTTATTTTCCTGCTTTTCCCCCTGATTCATGCTGGGATGTGCCCTCGCACAGTGGAAGTAAATTAGGAAGGGATGACCCCATAGTGTTCTAGGAAAGAGAGCATAACGTACCAACATGGATGGCTTCATGTATCAGAAACTTGCTATATTATTGAGCTGTGACACTATAACATTGTAATTTCAAACTCCAGAGAGAACAGTTAAGCTAACCTACAATATGAAGTGAACTAAAACATGTTTTATCCTATGTGGTGAAGGTGATTTTTAGCTCAGGGGGTCAAGAGAGAGGTTCAACAGTGTTAACAATCTGCAAAGCACGGTGGAGGCTCTGTCATGGTTCGGGGCTGCGTTTCAGCCAGTGGTGATGGAGATCGTGTCCATCACCACTGACTGTGCTAGCAGATTTTGATCCATTATGTCACACTATGTAAAAAGCATCTGACTGAAAGCAGCTTCATTTCTTAGAATGACAATGATCTCAAACACACTGCCAATGCAGAAAAAGCTTACCCCTATTGACAAACGCTGTCAGTCATGGATCAGCCTCCCCAGAGGCCGGACCTCAACACTTTTGAAGCAGTGTGGAATCACTTTGATAGAGAAGAGAAAAAAGCCAGCCTGCATCAAAGAAGAGTTTTGAATGTCCTTGAAGAACCTGAGAACTATTCCTGAGGACTGCTTAAAGAAATGACAATGGTCTATAAGAGATGTGTTGAAGAATAAAGGTGGTCATGCCACGTATTAATTTTCAAGTTTGTTGTATAAACCTTTGCTTTATGTATTACATTTCCATGTATGTTGTACATTTTAATAAGTCACTGCAGCTCTTTACATTTTCCTAGCAACATATAAAGAAGTGGAGGGCTTTTCAGTCTTTGGTTTTCTGCTTTTTGCATTGATTGGCGTTCAACAAACATCTCAGCAAGAAGGTCCTGAGTTGGACTCTACCACATAGCTGCGACTTTCTGTGTGAAGTTTGCATGTTCTCTCCATGTTTGCGTGGGTTTTCTCTGGGTTCTCCTGCTTCCTCCCACAGACAGGCAGTTAGTGGGGTTTGGTTAACTCATAATTCTAAGTTGCCCATAGGCCCATAGGTTGTCTGTCTCTCTGTGACAGACTGGCAGCCTGTCCAGGGTGGACCCCGCCTCTTGCCCTGATAGCTGGAATAGGCTCCAGCACCCCCCGTGACCCTGACAAGGATAAGTGGAAGACAATGGATAGATGGATGGAAATTGGATAGAAAGTGATATATTTCTTGTATCTTTGCAGGGCTTTTAATTTTTTTTATTTTTTTTAGTTATACTTTCAAACATTTAGTTTATTATGGCATACTTTTCAGCAGCCATGTGTCGTTAAACAACAACATATACCAGGAAGCTAAACCGTTAGCTCAAGGTATCACATCTTCAGGTGCAAAACTAAGATGAACCGAGCAGCTATGTTTATATTACGTGTGTGTGTGTGTGTGTGTGTGTGTGTGTGTGTGTGTGTGTGTGTGTGTGTGTGTGTGTGTGTGTAATGAATAACTTTGTGCATCTGTGATTCAATGTTAGCAGGTGTTCACCCAGTGAGTTTGTCGGCAGATTTATTTAGCCTGATTCCCACAGGGCTTCATGTGACCTGGGGCATCTGTTGCCCCCTGCCCATTTTCTGCCCTTCAGCACCCTCTTATGTCAATGCCCATGACCTGCTGCTACCACACACACACACACATACACACACGGAAAAAAAAAAACCTTGACTAGTTTAGTTGGAGCTGTGGAGAAAAACAACAGATGTTGAGCTAAACAATGAGAATGCTAGAGGTGATTGTCATGTTTTACCCATACCATAAACAATAAATGTCTGATCTTTGCCCTATCCTAATTGCACAGTTTGGGGGAAAAGAGAGCAGGAGATGGTGATACTATATTCAAGAATTAATACTGAATCATACAACATTTGATTTTGTTATACTTTTGAGCAGGAAGACAAAGGCTAGAAAATGCAAAGAGCAGGTGAGAAAGGCCAAATTATCACAGCTGGGCTCAGTAGGGAGATCTGCACCAATAGAATGGCCTTGTATATGTTTATTGATATTCAGGTTACAGCATACAAATACTCACCTGCTTAATATGGGTAACAACAGATAGTTGGGCTAGAGACAAAGTCATAGAGTTAAGTCAAACTTTAGATGCATATATAAGGGAATAAACATTAATATTTGGGAGACCAGTATGATTTAAAATTAATTAATTTCCTTTTGTGTATTTTAAAATAACCCCACAGCTCATCTTTTGACATAGTGGTTCTTCCACAGCGAAAACAAAAAAGAACCAGTGTTTTTTCACACTGGACAGGATTTCTTTGAGCTACAAAAACTGTGTGTTTTTCTTGAACAGTAAAGATTGTTTAATGAAAAAGAAGTTATATATCTTTAACAGTTTTTATTTCTTTTATAGAGGACTGCAAACTTCATAGTACATGCACATTTAGATGACTGAGGTGCACACACTCCATAATCACTACTTGTGTGTAGGTTGAATTGCAACAGATTGAAGTGTCAGCAACATCCTGGATGGTGTCCTGGGGGATCTCCTCCCAGATCTGGATCAGGGCATCAGTGACCTTTTAGGCAGTCTGTAGTGCCATTTGGCAGCACTGGATACACCAATACATAATACATAATGTCCCAGACATTTTCAATTGGATTCAGGTCTGGCAAACCTGGGGGTTAGTGGTTGGCATCGATGCCTTCATCATCAGGGAACTGCATCCACAGTCTTTCTGGTGTTCTCTACAAAATGCCAGTCTTGCTCCATAGTTCTGGGCTCAAGTCCAACTTAAGGACATCAGTCATCCTCATGCTACTGGTCCTGCTGCTGGGTTGATGCCCTTTTAAGGCCCTATCCAGCTTTCCTAATATAACAGCGTGTCTACTGTTATTTTCTCCACCTTCTTCAGACAAACCGTCCTGTGGTGACACATGGTATGGTCAAGTGTTGATGATGATGATCACTTGATGATGATCAAGTGTTCCCTTCATTTTTTTGAGCAGCTGCTGCTTCAATGAGCGTATGTAAACCAAAAAAATATGAAGCAACATCAGTCACTTCATTAATTATAATTATTACTCTTACTGGTAATTATGAGTCTTATCCTTTACTTACTGCAGCTGTCATGCACAGAGTCACAGTTTATTAACTGCTCTGTTTTAAATGTCATCTGAGTCCATCCATCGCAGCTGGCTGAACATGTATGCTTAATTGTTAATTTTTTTTTAAATCACATATAATTAATATACTAGGACCATTTTTGTGTCATAACAATATTTTTCTGTGCTGTAGTTAGTTAAAGTGACTATATTAACATATAAGCTTGTGGTGCAGTTGCAGTGCATTGTTTTTCTAAAACATCTGTTGGGGCTTGGTGCATGTGCCAACTGGTGTACATAAGAGGGAGAGATGAAGGAAGAAAATAATGTATTATTTGAAGATTTGTATAGGCAGAAGAGGATTAGAAGCATGAAAAATATTTGAGTAACATGTCTTGAAAAATTTTTGACAACATTATAAAAACTACTGAAGCAATTTATGCTTAATATTTCTAAAGTTTCCTCATGAACTCACAAATCTAGTAGATAATCTTCAGGATCTGCCTGGAAAATACCTTAATGGCAAATTTGCTTTAAGTTGTTCAGACCATCACTGAGCTGACCACATGCTCTACAGTGTTGTGTGTGGCCATATAGAATAGCCTCAGTCAGCTCCTGTGGGCACTCCAGAAGAGCTGTAAGTCACCTATTCACAGCCACTGTTAAGAATAGCTATTCCCATGGATCGCTATTCAGCAGTGCTAAGAGCAGGTGGAGAATTTGAAGGAAAAGAGATTTGCTATTTCTCTTGCACAAAATGATTTATGCCCAGACTTTTATCAGGAAGCTTCTCCCCTCCTGCAAAGATCATTTCCCCTGACTTCACCTCACAACGGGAACTATTTTAAGCATTGGCTCATTAATACAGAGTGATTGGATTCATTGTTCTGCAATCCTGATGGATGTTCTCTGAAGTTTTCTCTCTCTGAACTCCCACCTCAATCCCCTCTTCAATCTTCGGGCTGAATTTCCTCCAAAGAATGCAGCGCCATTGTCTTCTGAAAGTTGGATAAATCAGTTGTCAATGCCTTTTGTCGGTTCAGTTCATTTAAATGAAATTATAGTAACCTCACTCCATCAAACCATTCATAATGACAGCAGTTCTAACTTAAATCTCCACGGACCTTTATACATTTTAACAACCACTGGAGACGTATTCAGCTTGAGGTCTTAAAGTTTGTACTACACTTTCACACTGTATTCAATTGTATTCACAGTGAGACATCAGATACACTGACAAGCCTTTTATTGTGATATACATGACGTACACACTGTAATATCCCTTTGAACCGCCACCTACTTTAATACCTAAACAGAAAATCAGTGGATTAACTAATAGAAACAGTTTGAACTACGTTTGCTCCCAGATATTTGGAAGTATTCACCAGTAAAAGTTGGCGTGTGTTCGGTCAGAGTAAAGCAGCACAATTGCAGAAGAAGATGATTAACAGAAAGTGGAAACATTCCCTCCAAAATGGCATTTTCTTTGTTCCACAGAAAACATCAAACTGTGACCTTTTGCACATTTATTTGAAGCACTGTGTGATCGGCAAGGACAAGGATTGCATTATTCTTTACCACATTTACCTTCACCTTGCACATTACGAGTGCTATCAAAGTGCATGCTTCTAGATTCAAACAATTCTTCATGGCCCATTCATGCAACACTGTATCAACTGTGTGCTCTATTTTAACTCCAGGATAGCTGACTTTGACAGCAGGCTTGTGTATAGATGGCTCTGCTGGAAATTTGCTCTATAGGAAACTGTGCTGCTGCAGTGAGTCTACTGTGGGTGCTACAGCAGGGTCGACTGCTATTTATACTGTACCTCCTCTGCAGTGGCACTTCACTGCTCTCCCTGTGTACTTCTGTTCAGCGAGAGGATGAGAGGGGATTTTGAAGCAACAAAAAGTTTAGATTCTGTTTGATTTTCACTGATGTTTATATTTACGTAACGAGCCACGATACTTTTTCCACCATGATTTTGATTCTTCTCTGAATTGGAAGCCACAGACAGCACTGAAATTATATATTGATTTCCCTTTAGAAAGTTTTGATGACTGTGATTATGGCTATCACTGTTGCTGCCATTATTATCATCATAAAATCTTAGTGAAATATCCTGATAAACGCAAGTAAGGTGGAGGAGTAAGCAAGCAGTATGGTTGAACAATCTAACCCTTTAAACCCTAACATAATTTACCCTTTAAACCAGGGGTGAGCAACTCCAGGCCTCAAGGGCCAGTGTCCTGCAGGGTTTAGATGTATCCTTGATCCAACACAGCTGATTTAAATGGCCAAATTACGTCCTCAATATATCTTGAAGTTCTCCGGAGGCCTGGTAATGAACTAATCATTTGATTCAGGTGTGTTGACCCAGGGTGAGATCTAAAACCTGCAGGACAACGAACCTTGAGGCCTGGAGTTGCCCACGCCTGCTTTAAACAATAACCCGGCGGCAGTTAGGCTAACGAAATGAAGTCTAGATGAAGCAGATTGATTTTTTGTGTTTGTTTATTTGTTTTTTTTCTGTGCAATTAGATAAGTCTGTTCATATTACATGAGAAAAACATGTTGAAACATAACATATCCATCCATCCATTTTCTTCTGGTTCAGAATAAAAATGACTAGAATATAGTAAACACACAATGTACAACACAGAGTAAAAGCACGACTAAAAATACAAGACAATTAATAAATATGAGTAAAACAATAAAATCGGAACAAACCAAGCAGGATTAGGTGGGTCTTAAGAGCAGTAACAAACTCCACTATTTGGAAGACTCAACAGCAAAAAGCCCAAAAGCCAGCCAGGGGGACTCAAACCCAAGGTCTCCACAACACCACTTTAACTACTTGAACAAATTATATTAAATATATTAACTCAGTGATTTAAAATTCAAGATGTGAGCAGGCGAATACCTGTCCATTTGATCTAACTACGCGAAAGATATGTGTATGGCACCTCTCCTGTTACCTTTTTACTTTCTCACATGTTTGAACATGATGCACATTGACGTTTGTGTCGGCCTATATCTGTGTCACTTTCCAATGCTGAATGCTTGGTTTCAACCATAATGAAGCTTTTAAGTAGAAGCATGAGAAATGGACAGGGTGTTAAGGACAGGGACCGGCAGGGAAATCAACTGTCAGCGGCCAGATACTTCCGTTCTTCTCATTAATTACTTTTGGGGAAAGAGAGGTGGAGGCCAAATGAGTATTGATTGTGGTGGGCCAGTATAGGGCTGGTTTCACTGGCCTTTCCCACACGTCATTGCTTCTCCACATCCCCATTAAGTGGGAACAAGAGGGATCAGTGGCAAGCTGGGACCTTATTAAAGACGGGACCTCAGTGTGTCAGACAGGCTAGCTAGCACACAAACCTTCTCTATGTGACAGTGTGCAACGCTCCTTTTCACTTTGTATCTGTCTGTCTTTTCATTCCCCTTTCACTGCTTTAGCGCAGATTGTCAATAAGAGAACAAAGGTTTAAATGTTGTTCGTTGTTTGCAAGTTAGACGCCATCCAATGTCAAAGCTTATCACACGAGATTTCGTTGATTTATTTCTTTGTTTTCCTTTTTCCTTTTCCTCTCTTCCTTTTCTCTTACTATACCTCCAAACCACTGCAAGAACATAAAAATGTCTCAAAACTTACAGAAACGTCCCTTTCCTTTTTCCTTTTTTCATTGCCACCTTTTTAGTCCATTCTTTTGTTGCGTGACTGATGATTTTAATTACCTGTTAACTCCCTGTACTCAGCAGATACACATGATAAATTGTCCGGGTGGCCGTTATAGCCACCATCTGGATGGGCCAAAGGAGTCTAAGGAGCTTTTCTACACTGTCATACTAAAGACAGCCACCACAGCAGGAGGGGGGGATTGCAGGTGTGCCGAGGGAGAACAAGAAACTGGCCCAGTTTAGATTCGGTTGACAGCTATTTAGTGTCGCAAGGGTCACTTCCATTTTTCCTTCCCGAGACTACAGGGAGTGACAGTATGCCTCTAGAAAAGGAAGCTGATATCGTCACAGTAGGAAGAGAGACTGTTTTAGGCAATTGGCTAGGAAATTGCAGGACTGAAATGCAGGAGATGGAGGTAGAAATTTGAAGTTTCAGTGGATTCAAATGAGGCATTATGTATTCATAAACAGGGCCTATGTAATCTTCAACATCAGCTTAAACACAAGTACTCAAATATCTGAAGCAATACAGCTAGAGAAAAAGTTGCTTGGTGAAATGGATAGAAACCCTGCACCCAACCAAGAAATGTACACTTGCTGATCAGAAAAGTTATTTTTCACACTTAATGCAACAACTGCTAATGTTATCAAGGAAACTACAACAACTTTATCTTGCTGAGGGATAATGCCATCTGCTAAAGTTGTTTTTTTTTCTAATAACAGTGCCTTAAAGCGACTCTAGTTTGATTTGAATATTTCATGAACAACATTTTCTAGTTATATATTTTTCCTTTCTTTTTCCTCTCCTTTTTGGGGGGGAGACAAGTGTATAAAAGTGCTTAGGGAAAGTGGAGGTAATGATGAATATGGTGAATCAATAGAGTGTTGAGCATGGAGTAGGGATTAATTATGTACATGCTTCTTACTCAATTTTGGAGTTGATGATGATGTCTAAGTTTTCAAGCAAGCATGAATGTGGTGTCCTGAAACTTTGGCAAATACTTCCACTTTTGCACATATGCGAACACTGGTTTATGTGATGTTGGACAGCTTTGAGTAAAGTTAATGTTGTGTCTTGTATACAGTTCTTCTAAATACATCCAAGGTACACCCTCAAAACACTAATTACCTCCTGTATTTATCCTCATACATAAGACATAGGAGATAAGCTTCTTATCTCGTTTCAGTAAGAAAGTTGCAAAGGTAAACTTAAACATATACCACTTACGACAAATTGCGGGAAATTGGATTCTCAGATGGAGTTCAGTGCCAATTAGGCAGCAATTTTGACATATCACGCTTGCCTAAGCTGTCACTTATTTGAGTTGGATTTTATAGCAACTCTCAATAATTAGGTTTAAGCCAGTTTATGTGGGTGTTGTCAGATCTGTGTGATTTCTGTGTTTATGCTTGGAGTTCAGAACGTTGTACAGATGACCCACAATGCATTGACAAGGACCCTCAGCATTAAAACAGCATAATAATGACACAAAACAAAATGCTACTTTAGTGTTTTCTCGTCATTTGTAAAAGCAGCACATATAAAACCACAGAACTTAGACATTCCCCAAATGTGACACTCCCTCTTTTGATTACTTAAAGTGGGAGGCAGCTTCAATCCTTTCATTCATTCAATCCCTGAGTTCTGGAAAGCGTCTGTGGGGTGCTTCGGAAGGACTCAAAACATTTGACACTGGCAGCCAGTGTTGGGAATTTAGCTGAATGGTATTGAATTGAGCAAATTTAAATTCAAGTGGAATTCAGGCATATTGAATATTTGTTTTTCTAAAGTATGTGTACACATGAATGTGGTCCTGTAAATCCTTTCCCTCTATTTTGTCAGGAAGATGTGCAGTGAAAAACCAATTTGGATGCAGCATGAGACAAACACATTCAGACACCTAGAAAAGCGATGTATCAAAATAACGGCTGTAAACAACAGCACCCATATGTGTTTCTCTCGTGCAGTCTATCTCTCTATCAGGATTGAATCAGTGAAGTGTTAGGACATCGTTTAAGCTCTCGCTCAGCATCAATACTGGAACTATTGATTTTTTTTAAACAGTTAATGGAAGCCTTTAGGGCAGGAAAGCTAATTAAAATCATATGCAGGTCAAGCTCATTTAAAGACTCCCCATTAGTTTATGTTGAGCTTAACCACGCTTGACTGCAAAATCCATCCATCGGGCGTCGTAATTGACTGGTGTTTCTAATGGCTTTCCAGTGCTTCTTCATTTCAAAAAAGGATAGTGAGTTCCTCTGGCAGATTTCATGCCGCCGGTGTAATAATCCACGTACAAAATCATTAAAGACAATTGATGTGTGCCCTGTGTCCTCAAAGTATCTTGTCAGCACCAGGAGACATTGTTGTGTTTCAAAGGCAGGAGGCCTTTAGAGCAACGCATCCGCTGTTTACAGAGAAGCAAATATAATGTGCTAGTGAGATCTGGTGGCTGTTGAGGCCAAATTTAGTACAGCGAACTCATTGTAATGTTGAAGAAAACCAGTTTCAGATTATTTGAACTTTGCAACATAAACAATGGGTACACTGTCGTCATAAAGGTATGGACATGGTCAGCAAAAACACTCTAATCCCGATTTGGTTGCAAGGCAGGATGGGTTTGTTCTTTCAAGTGTTCTTTCTGCCAAATATTGACCCTACTATTTCAATCTTGTAGCAGAAATCAAAGCTCATCAGACCAGGCAACATTTTTCCTACTGTCTGTTGGAACCCTGTGTGAACTGTAGCCTCATTTTCCTATTCTTAGCTGACAGGAGTGGAAACTGGTGTGATCTTCTGCCTCTGTAGCTCATCTAATTCAAGGTTCGACACCTTGTGCTCTTCTGTAAATCTTTGTTGTACTTGTTACAGCCAAGTAAAAGTAATTTATTGTTGCCTTCCTTTCAGCTTGAAGAAGTTTGGCCATTCTCCTCAGAAATCTGGCATCAACGAGGCATTTTCTCCCAGAAATCTCCTGGTCATTCAGTATTTTCTCTTTTTCAGATCAATCCCAGTAGATCAGCAGTTTCTAAAGCACTCAGACCAGCCTGTCTGGCACCTATGACCAAAGTCATTTAAATTACCTTTCTTCCCCGTTTTGGTTCTCGGTTTGAACCTCAGGATAAAAATACTGTTAACAGGCTAGATGGCTACTGCTGGTTTAATCAATTACCACTGCCTTTGTTAGAGCTGGTGCTCCATGCATGCCCACTGTAAAAAAACTGAAAGGTTAACATAGTTTTTAGGGCAGTCAGTCCTAAGGCTCCCTGTTTGATCTTCCAATTTTGTGGCTAATAAAAGGACTACATCATGGTATTTTGTGAAAACTCAACAACTAACTCAAAAACTCAAAAAAACTTTATCATGAAATTTCTCTTTTTTTATTCAACTTTTTTTCAGAAAGAGCTGTAAGTTGTGGAACTTGTTTAAACAATGTGTTCCCACATCTTGGCAGATTAAAGAGTTCTTAGACATACAATCTCGACTACAGCAGCCTAGTACTGCATTGTTTTTTTTTTTTTACACAAACAAAGGAAAAATGGACTTAACAAGCTTAAAGTAGACAGTGTTTCACAAAGTTGATAAAGTTTGCTTAAAAACACTATACTCAGCAATACACTCTTAAGGTTGTCTAGTACTTTCATAATTCATTTCTGGTGGAATGATCCCCGGCTGTGGAACATAGCCAGTTTTAAAAAAAAAAAAAAAGGACAGTCTCTCTCTGTCCCTGTCTTTTTCACTCACTATGGCTTTCTAGTATTTAATGAACATGTGTGCTTTTTGTATTATTCACTTTCCAGATTGTAAGAACATTTTTTGCCAAATTCTAATAGTAGCTTGCCACAAAAGATAGTTATGTTTTCCTAATAAAGCACATCATAGCTTTAACTATTCATTCTCTTAGCCATTTTTTCCAATTCATGGTAGCTGGCGGGTGTGTGTGTGTGTGTGTGTGTGTGTGTGTGTGTGTGTGTGTCTTTTCTTTGTTCACTAATCACACACTTTTTTTCAGTTTGCTTTAATAGGTAATTAGTCTGTTATTAAATAGAAACAGGCAGTTTTGCATTTTGCAGCTCTGTTTCCTGCTCATTAGACAGAAACTACCACAGGTAATTGAGGGGTAATAATTACCATATTATTATGTTCTGTTTCTTTCTTGTTACCCTACTATTACCATTTTATTACCGAGCTGTATTTCCTGTATTTTCCCTTATTATTCAATTACATAAATTTCAGCATAATATTACTCAACTGTAACCACTGTTGCTTCCATGATTTACTTGCATATTAAGTGGTTATTACTTTGGTAATTGCTGGTAATAACTTAAAAATTATCACATTATTACATTCTTGTTTCTGGCTTATTACCTTACTATTACTCCTTTATTACCAAGCTGTAATAGAAAGTTCTACCGAAAATCTGTGTGTGAATATATATGTGTTTGTGTGTGTGTGTATATATATATATATATATATACATATATATATATGTATATATATATAAATAATATATCAGGGCCCTTGTTGTACAAATCCAAGCATAGCGAGAGGGAAAATCTGATGCAAGCAAACCTGTCATATTTATACTGGCAATTATTTTAAGCCAGATGGACAATGCCCTTGCTTCTGTGCTAAACATATTGTTCAGCTCTTCTGAGCACTTCATGTTCATGTGCTTCCATGAGTCAGAGGGGATTGTATTTACCCTGTGTTTATTGTTCCCTATCAGGGGCCAAAATGTTAACGTCAGATTCCCACAATCTCGTGTCTGAGTTTAATGCGTCTACAACATAGCTGTGGCTGCAAACCACATTGGCCTGCCACTACTGTTGTACCCGGCTGGCATGAGAAGCAGAAGAAACCCTGCAACGTCACAGCCTCAACAGAGTGGTTCATTACACAGAGTTAGATCAGATAAAGTCCTCCTGAGATGAATTTTCTCTGCCACCAAGGACAGACACGGAAAAGGATATGAGCACGCTCTGAGTAAAATGGTCATATGAGAGGTAATATAATAATAACACCTAATAAGATGTCAGCAGCTTCAGCTTATTGAAAAGCAAGGGTTTATTTTCTACTCCAGCTCCTTCATGCTTTCTTTTTAAGATAAAATGTGCATGGACACACTCACATACACATTTATGCATATACACCCCTGCCCTTTGAGCTTTCTTGATTATGCTAATATTATTGGCTGTTTTCAGTCATGCATGACATTAGGTTGTTCTGGGTTGACTACCATTTCAAACTACCTACCAAATTTTACATGCCTATTAAATCTCTGGTTATTAAGAAGAAGCCAAGCATTAAAAAGCATTTAATGTAAAAGTGGCTGTTGCACGGCATTAAATGTTGTTCAGTATACATCACCCCTTATTTCATCATTCACCAAGTTTTGATTCTGTTAAAATTATTGATAGGAGTGTTTGGCTGTTTTGTGTTTTAATCAGTCGCATGACATCATGTCAAGTCAACATCGGCTACTTTTTTTGTTTTGTGAGGCTGTTTGCATTTTATTCACCATTTACAAACAAATACAAGAATTGCTTGTATTTCAATATGCAGTACAATCACAATGCCACCTGTAATGAGTTAGATATCATTTTCAACAAGAGCCATAACACTTTATGAGAAGTCCTTCTATAAGCACTCATATAGTAATGTGCAAAAAGTCTAGAGCCACCTCTCATTTCTTTGTTTTCTTATTAAGGATTCAGGCTTTTTTTTTTTTGTAAAGCAGCATTGAGCAATAGTTCTCCAGGCTTTCTGAAACTCTTTCAGTTTTTCTTTAGGCATTGGCTGCCATCTTTACTCATCAGTCCAGTCCTTGTATCTGAGCATTTTCAGAAGAATGGTCTTGTTGTTTGTTAAAACACTTAACACTGATCTATGAGTCAACCATAAAAAGGCATATAACTAACACAAGACCAGACAAGTGTTGCGTCTACACATAACAGTTTAGGAAAGAACATGGAGCTTATCCCAGCTGCTACAGGGCAAAAGGCGAGGTGTACCCTGGACAGGTCGCTGCAAGCAATGGACAGATGAATGGACAGATGGTGAGACGGACTTTGTTGCTAGCATTGACAAAAACAAATAACTTATTTCTAATTCTTCATTTGCATTTATAAAAAAAATCTGGGAAAAAACAGATTGGTGATTCTTGGCTGAAAAATAGGCATAACTCAGCATGTTATTCCTCAAAAAATATATATACAAAAGAGGACAAAAGAAGAAGTGGCAGATCTAAAAAACTATCTATAACAGATGAAAAGTATCTGAAACTCATGTCCTTAGGAAATAGGAACAACGTACTGTTCTCTGAAGCCTCAGCAGAAAAGTTCTCAGTGGAAGGGTGTCTGTCAAGAAGACATTCTTATGGAAACAAGACGAGACAAGACTGAGGTATGACATATTACACAAGAACTGTACTGAATCTCAGTAGATACAGAGGTATTGGTGACTTACAAATCAAGATGTGAAATTTCTGGATCAAATTCATGTACAGGAGGTCAGCAGAGTGAAAGCAGTGAGTGTCTACAGCCATCTGTAAAACCCAGTCATGGTTTGAGGTTGCATTTTAGTCAGTGGCTTGTCAAAATTGATTAAAATTATGAAGGCAGAAATGTAACCTCATGATTCACCATCCAATGCCATCTGAACCGCAATAAAGAGAAGCAATAATAGAGGGCATGCGCGGTCGTCAGAAAGCTTTGGATAAGATCTGAAAACAGTCGAGGTAGGACTGTGAGCTGCACTTAAAGAGTTACACTAAATTAGTCATTGTTTAAGTTACACATATGCACACACCTACATCACAGTATGGCAATAATAACTCAAGAAAGTCACAATGTTGCATTTCTCTCATACCACACTGTGTTTCTTTTGATCCTTAATACTAATAATTTTGCATTGCAGCATAAGATGGAATATAATACATATAAAACAGACTTTTACTTACTCTATTTTTTCCTTTAGGATTACACAACTTTGTAAATATAAAAGTACTTCTTTCATGTTTGAAAACACTAAAGCAATCTGTTTCCCATTCACTTTCAAATAACTTTAGAAAATTCTCATCTGTGGGTTCCTGCTCTCTAATATACTAGTAATCAGTTCCTTCCCATGTTGAATAAAGAAGGAAATTTAAAGATGTGCTGAAAAGGTAGAATTGGTGGGCAAAGAGTAGTGGTGACAACAACAGAGGTGTTCGCTTTCATTTTCTTCTAATAAAACAGTAACAGTATGGTTTCCCAGCTCCTGGCTAACAAGCTCAAACCCCTACAGCCCAAAACTTTCATCTTATCTAACAGCCAACCCCTAACCCCAACATCCCCCTTCAGGATCTCTCATCTGTTCCCTTAACCCAGTGCTTCCATCCGCTAATACCGGGCTTCTGTCAATGTGAGAACTGCAAACACCTTCCCCAGGCATAGTTTTGTAGAATAATTGATTTTAAAAAAACAAAAACATATTGGTGTCATCATTTCACTTTGAATGCACATTAGAAAACCAGGCCTACATTTTATATTCATATAATGAGTCAGCTCTGTAACATTAGATGATAATGTATAATAATGACTCTCAGGGCAGTTACATCTGCTGACCTCTCTTGGGAGCTCAGCACAATTATTTACCCAGCAGAAATTCATAGAGCAAAGCTAATGCAATTCAGTCTGAGAAAGGAAGATGTAGCTTATTCAACTTATTTCCAATTAAAACCTGTGGGAAGGAGAAACAGCTATGTGGGTTTGTTTTTTTTTTTAACAACTTGAAAGAACTAGGACGTGTTTTGAAAAGTAACCACTGAATGTGTGAGTGTGGCAATTACAGTACAAGTGACAAGATGGGCAGGTGTGATCACTGTTAGCCAGTGAAGTGCCTGTAGTAATATATACAGTAGGAGTTGCTAAGATCCCCAAAGACTCCTCTTAGCTTAGCATTCTCGCCACAGATTGTATATTTAAAAAAAAGATGACTACTTTTAAAAATGACTATTTAAAAGCTTTAAGATTGTGAGGTTTGTTTTTCTTCAAACAAGCACGGTCACATTTGGACAGCTTTATGATTTTATGGGCACATTGCACACACACACACAGATGTTTATTAATTAATAACATTTCACTTATTTGACTTATTTAAAAAAATTAAGAACAGACAAATGTCGAGGAGGTCACTGAGGCAGTCCTTGGTGGCAGAGCCCCTGGGGTGGATGAGGTCTGCTCTGAGTTCCTGAAGGCTCTGGATGTTGTAGGGCTGTCCTGATTGATACACCTCTACAATGTTGCATGGAGATCAGAGGGGGTTACCGCTGGACTGGCAGACCAGGGTGGTGGTCTGGAGCTGCACCGGCCTGTTAAGCTGGAGGAGGTGGCTGGGGAGAGGGAGGTCTGGGCTTCTCTGCCCCTGCGACGCGGCCCCGCAGTACAGACTTGTCAGATGGTCATTTTGTATAATTAATCACACAGCAATATATTATTATTGTCAGATAACTTGATTTCAACATTCAGGAAAGCTGAAAAACCAAAAACAAACTCAAATGTCTGAATTCATTTTATTTGATTTAGCTGATGTTATCTGAGAGGACTGCGGGAACAAGGAATCACTTAACCATGCATCTTTCATGAATAACATTAAGCCTTACTACAATATAAAGGGAAAGTTATAGAATCTTTTACACCAGTAGGGGTTGTCACAAAGAAAAAAACTTACCTTTTTTTAATTTATTTTTGGTGCCAGCCCATAAACATTTCTTTCTGCTCTCTCAGTGCTATAAGATGGGAGCAGACCCTTGGAACCAGCCTTTGGTGGCCGTTCAATGAACTGTAGTGTTTATCACCTCTGATGGTTGCTGAGCCTGTGGGTGTGTTTTGTTCTCGCCCTTGCCTTAGGTACTGCCCTATTCAGCTGACTCCATTCAGTAATTAGGCCTAGGAGTAGTTAAGGTCAGGATGGGAGCACCTGAGTGTCAGAGTGTTACTCTCTTTACAGTCTGAGCTGTGTGCTTGTGGTTGTTTACTGCTCAGTGGAGCAGAGAGTGTTTTGATCATTTAACATTTCTGACCTATTATTCTTTTGACCAACTTCTAGGTTTTTGTAGTATTTCTTCCTTTAAGGCAACTAAAGTGACTTATACACTTAATTATTAATTAAAGAAATTAAACTCTTTTTCAGTTTTTGCCTTGTTGTTTACTTTTTCACTCCGGATGTGTTCACTGTTACTTCCCCACTTCCCCAAGATTTTCTCGGGAATGTGACAGTTCTTTGAGATTTCAGCGAGATTCTTGTTTACTGGAAAAAACTACAGCTGTTGCTGATGTGAATGTCAATACTTTTAAAAGTATGGGCTCCCGAAAAACAAAACTTTGCATTAATTCCTACTTACTCTGTGCATTACTTACTTATTTGTAGTGTAGTCCATTATGATATCAGTCATTAGTGCAGTGTATGAATAAAAAATCCAGGTGAGCGCAAAAACAAAGATGTAAAGACATCAAGAATACCTCAATCATCTGCTTAATTATATTGTTTGTTTATCTGATTCTTTAATTCTTTAATGTGATTTTATGGCTATAGATACTACAGTCTATAAAATCTATAAAATCATATATAATTATGGCTAAATAGCTCTCAAATATACCACACAAAGGGACCACACAGAAAACAAAATTCTAGATTGGACTGTTAGAAATACAGATTTATTGGAGGGGAATGGTGCATTCATGTGAAAGAGTACGCTTGCTAATTAAATTATTTTCTGCTGCTGAGTCTTGGCACAGTGCAGTTCATAGTTGCACACTCTTTGTGCACTTTGTGTACAATAGCATGTAGTGTCTTCAGCAGCAGTTTCTCAACAATGCCAAGAGGGTAAAGATACTGAAAATGATACCTGTCTGTGTGTGTTTGCAAACCAGGTCCATCTCTGGTCGGGACTTTAAAGAAGGACTGGGCTTCTCCAAACAGCATCGCGCTCTCCTGGCAGCAACCTGAACAGACAACACTCCCGATCATTGATTACGAGGTCAAATATTATGAGAAGGTACTGAAATACTCAGTATATGATTCAAAGGGCAGATATATCACTTCTCAAGAGGAATCTGTCATGTTTCTGGTGAATTATTAAGCTCACAACATTAATTTAACAAGAAAAGGCAACTTTGTAGAACATCTCAGCAGTACAAATGTGTCATAGGAATGATTTACTGCCTGTAATATTTGTTCCCAAAAGTGATCAAAAGAGCTTACAAGCTCTCCATCACTAGAATGTGGCTGGAAGGCAGTATTTGTCACTGCTTGAAAAAATATCAATGACAAATGTATCTACCTTTTAAAACTTGGTCAAAATATTCTCCGCAATGCTGAGACTTTTGATCATCCCTCTGTTCTGCCCCACAGGAACACGAGCTGCTGAGCTACTCATCGACACGCACCAAAGCCCCCAGTGTGATTGTCTCGGGTTTAAAACCAGCAACTTGGTACGTCTTCAGCGTGCGCACCCGAACAGCTGCCGGATACAGCTCCTACTCTCCTAAATATGAATACGAAACTACAGGAGACTGTAAGTACCTCAGACCATCTACAGTACTTATTTGTTGTACTGCAGTAAGGCCAAAAAATAGGGTTTTTTGCATGACATTAATAATTTGTCATTCAGTCTGAGAAAATGGGGTTTAATATTGAAAAATACATTTTCAACTCTAAATAATGTGTTGTTTTTGCTCATCTTCAAGACGGTAAGTCAGAGATTGAAGATGCTAGTTGCAACCAGCAGCTCAGGTTCAAGTGCAGTTCATGTAGCCTCAAGCAGCACCTAAGGCAGCCTACATCAGAGGCGCCACAGCAAATAATAAACCTGGATGTGAGACCACCTTCAAGTTTCCACACATAACACCTCCACTTTAATATCTCACAGCTACTAATTAGAAGTCGCCTGGTTCCCAATTAGGAACAGTTATATATATCGGAAATGTTGGTGTCAGAAGCATAGCTTTTATTTGTCAGTTCATTACAACAACATAAGCATTTTTTGTGTTGTTGCTTTATAAATATATTATATTCTTTTCCCCTCCAATCAGCCTGTAGTTACAGTTATTATAGTTCCAGATCAAGTTTGAGTTTTGTGTTTGAACATGGAATAATAGCAGCAAAATCTCTTTACAATACTGGATCTTTAAATGCCTTCTTATTTCCTATGTATATACAGTGCGGTGCAAAAGTCTTGAGTCTTGAGAGGTGTTTCCATAAGAGCTACTAGCTAAAAACTTGGCATATCTCAGCATGCTGTGCAACAGCTCCTTAAAAATCTGCAGAAACTGGAAATGTGGAAGACAAAAGAAGTGGCAGGCCTAAAAAATATCAACAGCAGATAAATGGTATCTGAAAGTCATATCCTTAAGAGACAGGAAAACACACCTGATTTGAGAAACACACCTGAGATATTCATCGGCCATTTACTTGATCCATCTACTGATCACTAAAGCCTCATCAAAAACGGTCTCAGTAGAAGGCTCGCTCTCAAGAAAGAAACCGAGGAAAATAGCTAAGGTATGCTAACATACACAAGAGGGGGACTGAAAATCATCATCATTATGCACAGAGGAGGTCATAACAGTGAATGTCTACAGCCATCTATAAAACAGAGGAGGCCCTTTCTTGATTTTGTTAAATTGTTCAAATTGATGGAATAGGAAACACATAAAAATAAAGTAAATCAAATTTCGATCCACCGTGGAATACCATCTGGAAACCATCTGGAAACCATCTGATTGGCAGTGGTTTCATTTTTCAAAATGACAGTGATCCTAAACACACTGCCACTTCACCTGGATAGAAAACACATGATGGAGTAGTCATGGATTGGCCTCCCCCAAGGCAAGATCATCTTGATAGCGACCTGAACCAAATATCCAATAAAGAGCTTTGCATATCTTTCAAGAATCCTGGAGAACTATTCCTCAAGACTTAAATATTCCCATAAAATAGAGAAATGAGGGATGGCTCAATACCTTTGCATTATGCTGTAGACTTAAATATATATATATAATTCCAGAATTAGTTTAATGAAACTGGTCATTTAAGACCATACTATGTTATAGTAACATTCATGAGGAATACATGTTTCTTAAGAAAGTGAGTTTATTCCACTTAAAATGCACCAAGGATGTATTTGTTCACTGTATACAGCTAGAAATCCCCTAAGATTTAACTACAATGTGAACATTTGGCATCTCTGCAGTGTGAATTTCATATAGGTTGAAACCACAACCCCTGAACGCCTAAAAGGTCAGAATATCACTTGCAACTGCAATCGAAAAATTGAATACAATCAACAGGGGAGTCTGACAATACAGCCTTGATGTTTGGTGTATTCTGAATCAATGTTTTCTCCCTGTGTGTATGTGTGAGTAGGTGCTTTATTGCAAGTCTACTCATAAAATACAAAGGTCCAGATGCCCTTTTATGTTGGGTCAGGTATTGTTGAGGGGTGATTTGGCTTCATAGTGGCCCTCTCCCTTCCAAAGCTGCAGAGCTTTGCTTTATCTGTGGATCAGAGAGTGCTTGGCCAAGCCTTTGTACTGCCTGGCCTTTTATCTGAAAGAAAAAAAAAGCAGTTTTGGCCCCTGTCGCTTTCTCCTTCTGTGTCAGTCTGTCTGTCTGCCTGTCAGTTACTGTCACCGCAATAGGTTTTCCATCCGTCTGTGTATCTGTCTGTCACTTCTGTCATCCCTTTCCTCACCTTGCATTTTTCATCCCCTCCTCTGCCACCCCTCTCTCCCCGTGCACACCTCATTACAGCAGCATCAGTCCAACACATCTGTTTAGTTAGTGATGTGAAGCTTAGGACTAGGAAAATTGCCTTGTGTCATGTGACCATCGCCACTTTCACTCTACCATCCCCTAAATAGACTGTAATTATTTTTATCAACCAAAACACACACATTCTCGACAACCTCCGTTCACATATGTGCTCTTGGCTCTATTCACACACCCACTTAATGTATTAACCCACATGAGGCTCACTCTTTGGGCTAGCGACCACGCACCCAGATCTCCAATTCATATTCATTAAGCATGAAATATTATAGAAATAAGTTTGGTAATAGCAATCATCTTTCAATTATCTGGGATTCGTTAGCCTTGTGACAAGACACAGAAAAGGGAAAATCATGAATATCAAATGGGTCCAATTTAACCAAATGTTCATGGACTAAATCACAATTTCATGAATGAATAATATTAATTAAACAGCAGCAGGCAAATGAATCATTCCCATATGAAAGCTAACAGAGGGTTTTCTTGCATTATGAAGAGCAGATCAAACATGTCTCCTAATATCTACCTATCAAGAAAGCTTACATGGTCTATGCATACTACACTGATGATAAGAAATAATGAAGATGATGTTGAATGATTGTTTTGCTGAAGTCCTCTCACTTCCCTCTTATTTGTCCATGTTTGTTTTTATCTTTTTTAAGCGCTTTTACTCCCCTTTCCATGTTTCTAACATGATGATTTTATTTTACTTTTCCCCACATAATGTCTCTGCCCAGCACATATTTTCCTTCTCATCTCATTTTCTTTCCTGCTATTTCTTTTACCTTCAGCCTCCAATATGGCTTCTGATCAAGGCCAGGTGTTAGTGATCGTCACAGCAGCGGTTGGTGGCTTTACACTTCTTGTCATCCTCACTCTCTTCCTCCTCATCACTGGAAGGTAAGATGGATATACTTATCCTGGTTTTATTCAGAGTGAATATTTCACTGCATGGTTAGTTTCAACTGACATCCACTCTTGTCTGTGTATTAAGTGGAAATAACACTTTAAAAGTCAGTTGGCTGGTGTTGTCTGTGCTTCAAAGGTAGATATGGTAATCCCAGAATTCATTCTTCCTATTGGTTAGAGTATTTGGTTTCACTGTGCAGATAACAGTGCAGTGTAGAAGCCCCAAAAGACATTCGTGTAAAGTTTTGCAGCCACAATGTCCACGGTGGCAAGTGGGAAGTTTTGATAAGTGTGCTGACCAAAGTCATGGTTTGTGCCCTATTTATCTGTCATATATATTTAATAGACTCCAATTTGTTCATGTAAACAGATAGTCCTCTTCACACACTAAGGTTAATTATGGAGTTCCGCAGGGTTCTGTGCTAGGACCAATTCTGTTTGTCTAATATTAAAATGTGTTTAATGATTTGAAACATTTAAGTGTGACAAACGTGCAAAAACAATTTCACATATTTCATATATTCAGCCCTCAGTGATCTGAACATTTACAAAATGTCATCTCAGGCTTCAGGCTACAGGATTCAGCCTACAAATAGTTAAGGAGGAGGAATACTTCACTTGTTACCGTTAGTGAAGTATGTCGAAAGGTAACCAGGCGTCTTTAACAGCAGACAATTTGGCTTGTCATGACAGGAAAAGTACAAGTGCAGTTAATACTGTTAGGGACGTCTCTGATCCATTTAAGTATGACTGTAATGATTCATTTAAGTATGACTGTAATGATCCATTTAAGTATAACTGTAAGCTTCAAAATTCCTTACAGTAATGTATGTGCTCAATATTTCCGCAGGGCATTGGCACCGCCTTTCACTACATTTGCTTCAGCAATTACCTTTGGACACAGAATACCACTAAAACCAAGAGAAGGGAAAGCCATATCAACGAATTATAGGGTTATATATTGTTTGTGTGCATTTATTTTAAGAACAAAAGTGTGAATTTGTGTAGAAGCCGTTGCTTTTATAGTGATTTAAATAATTAAGCAATTTTCAGTTTCAATTCTGTATTAAATTGATAATGATGAGTTTTTGAACAAACTAAATTTCTAATCAGTTTTGCCAATGTATCACATTACATTAGGTACACTAATAATTCAGTCAAAGCACCAAATATATTAGAGGAAACAGATAGACAGACACATGCAAAGGAAGAAGGAAAAAAGGTAAATCAGTTGTCTGCCCTAACGTTAAAGATACACATTCAAGTATAGTATGTGGGCAGATGCACAGGTGTGTAACTCTGCATCAACAACACTTTCAAGACTATTTCTGAAGTGTGGAAAGCTAGATCTAGAAGCTAAATAATTTTCAGTTTCACTGTGAAGATACTGATCAAAAAAATAAATAGAATTGCTCACAAAAAGTGAAATATTTAACATCACAAATTCATCTTCTGTTTGCAACTAATATGTTGATTTTGCCAGCATTTATGGAGACCATTTTTAAAAAGGAGTTTTGCATCTTTTGAGTAATCAAACAATACAAACCTGTGGTTCCATTCACATGTAAATGACAACAATATAATAGCTCCTGGTAGTAAAACAATGGATTGATCTCCATTGATACAAATTAATTAAATCAAATAAATAACAGATCAAGACAGCTGATATTTCTCTAAGAAATAATCTTTGGTAACACACAGAGTCTGGATAATTTACTATACCCACAGAGTTCTAAAGACAAATACCAAAATTTGAATTTGGATTTAAAACATCTACAACAGCGATGACCTGTTTTGTCTAAAATAAGAGGTGGAAATGAAGCAAGATAAGCAAGAGTGCATTATTAAGATTCTGACACCTTGACAGCAAAATAACTGTTTAAAAATTGTATTTTTTGTATTTTAGTTTTAAAGATGCTGAAGATTTTCTCAGTCACATTTGCTGGTAGCAGTGATATAGGCTCCCAGATTGAATTTTTAAGACACGCTGTCCGATCAGATTGGAAATCAAAAGTGTTTACAGTCAGACTGAATTGGAGTAAAAGGCGGACTGCCATAGAGGGAGGAAGATGAGATATCATTTAAAATATAGCGAACAACACACATCATCAGAATATCTCTGCAGAGAGACATTGATAGTGTTGCAGTGGGTTATCTACGTGAAAAATTCCAGAAATAACAAATGAAAAAATACAGGTATAAAGGGAAGTACAATGCTTCTCAGGCTGCAAATCTCATCTTTTGCACCTTGTTTTTTTTGTATTCGTCACCAATTGCCTGATAAACTGATTGTCTTTCACACAATTGCACAGTTTTTAATATGTAAAGATCCATTAGACTGTTTTCTCTTAAGTAGACTGATACTTTTTATATAACACCTTTCTACTCTAGCTGAATACACAAAGTACTTCTAACTAAAAGCCTCATTTACAAGTGCTGTATTCAATGCCTTAAGCACTTCCCTACTATGACAGACACAGAGTGGACGCAATATCTTGGCCAACGATCCTTCATTACATAAACTGGGAGGACCCGAGGATCGAACCACCAACATTTCCATTTGTAGACAACCAACCGGCTTGGTGGGCTGTGGTTCACAACTCAGATGCTCCTGAGCCAAAGCACCCCAAGCCTACAGGGACTGGTATTAATGGGCACTTTTCCATTCAAGTAATATAACATGAGCCACGCCTACTTAGCTTTCTAGATCAGCAGAGATCTGGTGTGCGGAGGGTGTGAGCCATAACACCCTGAGCATATGTAGTGTAAATGTACACTACAATATACCCCTAACATTACTGCAGCTGACTGGTGTCCCACCAAGAAGGCATTTGACAATAGAAATGCTGGATGGGATTTGGTTTCAGTGGACAAAAATGTCTGTTGCATATAAAGTGTTTGATGTCTTTGGACACGAGCTCAATCAAAATACTCCAAGTTAATGATTTTCATCAAAGATTTCCACAATTCCTTTTAATGGGGCTGACAATGAATTATATACCTAGCGATATTGGTCTCCGGATATCTAAGTGATTTATTTATTTTTTTTGCCCAGTGCTTGCCGTCATAAATAAAGAAGTGTAAGACAGACATGGGAACAGAGCGCAGCCTCACACTTTTATACACACTTCTCCCTGGTTTGTGTGCAACAAAACAATCTTTTAATGATCCAAATGAAAAACACGTGTGGGTATAGCGGTGGTGTGCAGGGCCTGTATGTTTGAGCTTAAGTAACCCCTCGGGACCCAATAGTAATGTTTATGAAGATTTAACAAAGTGCAAAGACAAAACAAAACACACACCATAATTGCTTAATTCACTCAGCACTGACTCAGAAGTCAATGTGAGCTGATTTAACATGCAGGTGGTGTTTTTAGTTTCCTTAACACTGTTGTCCTTTGCTTCTACCCGGCTTTAGAAGCACATGCTTTAAATGCCTTTAAAGCCTCTGGATGGAATGTGTGGACCTGGGTCGTTTTTATTATCTAAACCTGCTCCTTTGACCTGATATTTCCTAATGCATTTCTTAATCTCTTACACTCATAGTTTCATCAGAAAGCTTTAATTCAGATCCAAGACATGGACATGTTTCCGCTGTGCTTCAAATTCATTTTGACTGGGAAAAATTATTGGAACTTTTAGAGACTGCAACTTGTACTTGAACTCTTCATCCTGGTTGCCAGAGGACTGCAACCATGAACTTCATAGATATTAGTTTATATTTTCGTTTTTTTATGTTAGATGTGCAGTGAATACCTTTATTGTTGGTTTCATTTAAATGCAAAAGTCCACAAAGTCCAAGTTTAACAGCTGACATTTAAAGCATATTTTGGATTTTGGTAGTTGTGATCTCTGTTTGTAGGAGGATACTTTATTTAAGATGGCACGCACAAACTAGGTGCAAGAGTTAAAGCAAACCCTTTAAACTTTTTGAATTGTAGTACAAGAAGACCTTTTTTTACCTGAATTTGTCTAATAGCAGTCACAACAGCAGTTGGAGTGTTTTTTGACTCCATCACAAGCTATCATATCTGCGTCCTGCTGCCCTGTGTAGGAGGAACTTTCACTCTCTTTCAGTTTCAAAAAAGCTCCAAAAGTACTTGAGCTGCCTGGAAAAGATGGGAGCTTTCAGTCATACGCCTCTCATAGATGTAAGGTTGTAGAGGACTTGCTGTATGATGAGTGTTTAACACCTGGCTGGCCTAAAAGCTTCCTAAATTTACATCTATGTTTGCTTTCTGCTTATGCTAGATTTGAAGAGTGGGAGCTTCTATGAGAATGAAGGTGTCATGATTACACAGATGTAGCCTAGCTGAAGAGTTTTGTACTACATCGCTGCAATGTTTTTTAATCATTTTCTTCATATTTCCTTTAATCCATCCTTCCTTTTGTACCCTTTGTAGCCTCTGCAGCAGAGGGGTGCACTGCGGTGAGGTGACTGTGAGGGATGTTAGGGTAAGAGAGGAGTGGTTTGAATTACACTGATGCTTTGATTAGGGCTCTGAGCAAGGTTGTTTTACTGAGGTGTGTGGGTGGGTAAAGTGCTTTTGAATATGCGTGTGTGAATATGTACTCTAACAATGTTCGACAGGGCAGAGAACAGTGGAAGAAGCCAAGGTCTTTGTGTGTGATAGCCGTTATTGTGTGTGTGTGTGTGTGTGGCCTCCTTACAACATGAAAGCCGGTGAGACAGAAGGATAGGCGGATAAAGGGGATCAGAGGACAGGACTGGAAAAGACTGATAAAGGCACATGCCACCATTTCTTTAATGAACAGCTTGACCTCATCAGCAGAGGTCAACAGTAGCTTTCCAAATCCCCTTCTTGTCCTCTCTGCCACTGTTACCCGCCATGTTATCTGGTCTGTCTATCAGTGTCCAGGATCCCACAGACTTCACTTAGCCGAAGCCCAGTCTGGCAACCTGTGGCTCACAGCCCTCTGACACCTGCTCTAATCTGGCAACCCGGATTATGTTAAGTCTTCAAAGAGAAGAAGGCTCATATGTGATCACATGAACCCACACACACTTGCGGGACCAAGCACCAACACTTTCTCCTCTACTGCACTGTCTGCATTTTCACCCCAAACTTATTCAGTCACAGCCTGCATTATCCTTTCAGTTAGCCTGGCCTCTCTGTCATTCTGGGGAGGTTGTTTTTGTTGATTAGAATAGTTACTGAGGCAGCACCTCTGCCTCACATCACATTTGAGACAGAGAAAATGTATTATTTAAAAAAAAAATTGAAGTCTCCTGCATAATTCATGTGGCTGCTGATCCAGCTGAAGCTGTGGAGAAAAAAAAAGACAGCCATGAAGAAGACATCAACTTCTCCCGATTCTTAAAACTGCAATAATCAATAATCTGATTTGAACAATGTATCATGTCTATCTGCTACAAATTGGTGTCACGTGGAATCAACATAGGCCTACAGAATATCTGACTTCAGCTCCTGTCTGCTAGCCGAATAAAGTTTTTTTTTTTCATGATGTTTCCTCAGTTCAATATGTAGCAGTGTGAACTTGATTTGTATTTCACATGGCTGTATATACATACAGTAATACAGGATAGGAGCAAGTGTAGGAGTAAGTGTGACCACCTCTGTAAAAGCAGTCAATTTGACAGTTTGCAGGTCTGGAGCATTCAGGTGTGTAGTAACACAATGCCACAGTCTTCCCAAGAGTTGACATCTCAGCACATTCAACCCAAGGTCAGATCAGACCATGTAATGCTTAAAGTAACTGCAAAAAAACCTAAGAGCTACATCTGTCAGATTGCAGAAATTTATGACAGTACAATTAGAAAAAGACTGAATAAGTTTGACTTGTTTGGAAGTGTTGCTAGGAGAAAGCATATTTTCTTTAAACAGAGCGTTGGTGGCACTGCAGCTTAGGTTTACAAAGTTGCATCTGAACAAGTAGAACAAAAGTGAAACAATGTTATTTGTACAGATGACACCAAAGTGGAGATGTCTGCCATCCAGTGCCACAATTGGTGGAAACACATCATGTAAGGACAAATATTTCATGCCAGTTATTAAGCACGGCACTGGAGAGGTGATGATTTGGGCTTGTTTTGCAGCCACAGTATATGAGCACCTTGCAGTCAACCATGAACTTTCTCTCTGTACCAAATATTCTAGAGCCAAATGTGACATAATCTCTTCAACAGTTAAAGCAAATCTACAACAGATTTACAGTGTTGCAAAGTTGAAATGCTGTGGTGGCGCTGTGCATCCACAAATGGGCCCACAAACCTCAATGAACTGATGCAACTAAATAAGAGTGGGTCAAAATTTCATCACAATGATGTGTGAGACTGATAAAATCATACACAAAACCCTTATATAAGTTATTCCTGCTAAAGGTTGTTGGTTCTACAAGCTATTGAATCGTGGAGTGTACTTAGTTTTTTTGTTTTTGTGTAGCATAAAATCTCATGAAAACATCAAAGACAAGTACCATATACTGTATATAATGTTTCTGGTCAGTTGAAAGATATCAGATATTATTTTTATTTATTTAGTTATTAATTTATTTTGTAGCTTTTACTGGCCTCTGCAAAAATGTATTGGTAGTTTGCAAAAATCTTGTGCTGTAGAATCATTCAATATGAATGTTATTCTTAAGGATTTATCAGGACAACAATGATAGTATATATGTGGCATATAAAGTCAAACAAATGAGCCAAAAGAGGATTAAAGGTTCATAAAGCTGTAGAGACAGTAAAAAAAATCATTAGAGGTGATCTTTTAAAGAAGTTCATCTGATTTAATGTTGTAGGTTTAAATGTTAGAGTCATTTTTTACAGCCTTAATAGACTTTTGCAAATTTCTAGCGATAACTAATTTTTTTTTTCCCCCTGAGTTTCACCTCGGTATTTTTGGCAATTCTTTTTATTATTTATTATTATATATAAGTGTTTGTTTATTTGATCTGTGTCACTTAAACTTCCCAAAAGCAGGATTTGCTTTGTTCTCATTCCTGATGAATTTAAGTAGTCAGGAAGTATTGTATATTCGTAATTTATCACTAGTCAATTTGGACAAGAAATATAGTATACTGTTGAGGACTGGGGCATAAATATTCAATGTGGCTCACCTTGGAAGGCTAGAATATGTAAAGATATATTAAATATAGTAGCCTTTACTCAACATAGACCTATATTTTAAATTCTTTGCTTTTATTTCAGTGCATTTTTACTCAGGGAAAATTACCCAGTACTCCTTCCATCTCTCCCTAGATGTCTGTGTGGAACTAAATGGTTGCAGCTGTTTCTAATTACTGTCTTTCTATGACTTATTTATCAAACTCTTTGGTATATTAAGATTTTTGCCGCCTTTTGTTGTCTTGGGCGTAATGGGGAAGTAATGACTATACCGCATAATAATAAGAATAGTACACAAACTTGAAGGAAAGCCAGCTTATGAACTTGCACTGTAATCTGTTTATTATTGTTATGTTAATATTAGCATGTGATTTTAGTTGTGTTGTGTATATTTAAGCTCAAACAAGTCCCAGAGCAGCAGAAAAAAACCAAAAACATGCAGTTCTGTCCATGTCCTGCTGGAATCGGGACAAGCTGCAGACCTCTGTCACTCACCACCACCAACTCCATCTCCAGGAGGGAGATAGCATCTCCCTCCTGGACCACAGTGGTGTGGAGGCGCAGGGCTGAGAGAGGCAGACAAGTCTACAGCAGTGACAGTGAAGCGAGGACTCTCCTCCGAAGTGACAGTGTGACTGTGAGAGCTCTCTGTTCCTGCTTCTGTTCTGTCTCTGTTGGGGGTTTGGGTCAAACCTCTGGGCTCTGCTCTTCTACTTTGTTGCTTCTCATTTAAAGGATAGCTGTGGTGAATTTTCTGCCTCGCTCCGCAGAGGTATTTTTGCAGCACTGTTTGTCTCTTTGTTTGCTTTTCAGCGAGATTTTGCAAAAGCTACCAGGATAAATTTACTGGAAGAAAAAAAAGGATTAAAGTTGCATTTTGATGGTGATTTGGATTAGTATTAAAAAGAAACAAAGAAAAAGGCAAAAAATAAGGCCTTGGTGGAAGATGAGCTTTCACAGTAGCCTTTTAGATTTGTAGATTTTTCTTATTGTTAGCAAATCCTTTGAAAAGACCAAACCCAACAATGAACTGGTCTAAGTAGCAAATGTCTTTGTAACAAAAGCCTGATGAAGCTCATTAATCATTTTCTTCATTTCAAAAATATACAGGGAAATATAAAAAATAAACAAATTCAGCCTTTCAAACATGCTCTTTGGTAATAAATAAAACATTTGAATAAACAGCAACCTTTTAATAAGCATGAGACTCTAGTTTTGTCACTTTTACTCTTCTTGCATGCTGCGTGACTGTAAGAAACAGGCAATAGAGTTCTATATTCTAATAAATGATGAAATATGAGAAAATTTATTAGGGGATACACCAGCGGGACCAAGAGCCCCTCATGCACATGGCCATTAATTAAGCCCTCTACTGCAAGATGTGTTTTAAAATTCATCAGTGATACATCCTCTGAGAGAACTCCAAGCACCTTTTAATTTTTTATATAACTATTTTTTACCTCACTGCTCCTCTCACACTGTGCCACCTCCACCTCTCACGCAACCACGTGCTTCACGGGTAGCAGTGCCATGTTTAAATGAATCCATTACTCCGTTTTTAAATAACAGTGAGCCGTTTTAATGGCCGACGGTGCTTCGGCATAAGATGCTTCAGAAAAGGGATGACTTTACCAAAATTATTATATTCTCCCTCGGATATTTTTAAATTATAACTTTATAGATAGTTTTATGTAACTATTTAATTGTTAAAAAGTCAGTACTTTAACAGTTTGGATGCTGTTTTAATGGCTGTTTTAATGCTTTACTGCAGCCAACTTCAGTTGCTGCTTGTTTGTAGGTCTCTCTCCCTTCAGCTTTGTCTCGAGTAATAAAAAAGGATTCACTGTTTGACTGGGATGAAGTGACTGACTTGCCCGTTGAATGTGTTCTCCTCCATGCAATGCCTCCACTGTGAAATCCTGTCCAACCAGTTGAATCTGCCGTTAGTTGAATCTGAGCAGAGAGTATAGCCCTGTACCCTTCAGAATTCATCCTGCTATTTCTATAAGCACTCAAATTATCAGTAACCACTAGGGGCCTGGTTACACTGGTAGCCATGGACATGCCCATGCCATAGCATTGATGTTTTGATCTAATCTTGAGTGTAACCAGTTCTTTGTATCTTGTTCTAAACCCTCTGTATTTCCATTCATGAAGGTGCCTCTTGACTGTGGACTAGTCATCTTATGTGGTTTTTTAGGGCATTTGGTTTTCAGTGCATTCTTTCTGAGAAAGTTCCTGATTGTTCAGCACTTGGAGTAACTTCAGATCTTTTATCTGCCATGAAATATAATAATTGAGGGCTGCATATTAAAATTATTTCCTAAACAGTTAATGCAGTTGTTTTATTAACCCCCCTGAAAGTCTGCCCTGCAATCATCTCTTGATTGTATGATTTAGAATCTGCTTTGGTGGTGTAAAGAGGCAGAAATTATTAAAAATCATGTTATTTTTGCAAAGTCTTACAGAACTAACTCTAACCCTCAATGACATTTTCATGCATTACATTGTTTTACTGGCAAGCCAAAGACATAACTCCCTCAGCAGTCATCTTTCAGTGCACCACAAAACTATTTTCTCTCAAGCATAACTTTATAGCAAACCTTCTTTGTTGCCAATTCATCATTTCACACTCAGTACCTCAATACCATGCAATTTTTTCAGACCTGTCCATATTCAGCACTTTGCCATAAATATAACTCAGAAAAAGTTCCTTTGTGGTTTTTTTGGATTTTTGATTTCAGAGTAACATCCAAGTATCTATTTGGATAAAGTCTTCTGTGGTCTTTTGCAGATGCTGTCATCTAATCTCTCAGCTTTTCAGACTTTCTTGGCAGCAGCTCTTTATCTGTTGTTGGCTGTCTCTCAGTCTGTCAGTGCCCAGATAAACTCTCCCACAAACACACTCACACACACAGGAGGACGAGAGATTTTACGTAGTTTTTTATTTCCAACAGTCGAATGTAGAGAAAACTTTTAATTTTCTTTGTTTCTTTCGGTTAAGAGTCATCGCGTGTAGTTCTCACTGAACCAGATGTCACTTTTCTTTCCATTTTCTCACAAATTGTGAATTGCATATGTGTCTCTCACATTATATTTTTTAGCTGCAGAGCCAATCCCCTGAATGAGATGAAACCACCTCCATCTTTATTTTATCAGCAGACAATCTAACCTAACTCAGAGCCAGACTACGTATGTCTCTGAACATTTATTTCAAATGATAAGCTGCAATGATGAAACAATCTGGTGCTGTGGGGTTATTTTAGTTGTTAGCTGTATAAGCTAGAATTTTGCCTCATTGTGCTGGTGTTTGACCCCGCTCACTGCAGTGTTTTCAAACAGAAAATGTTGAGGAGAGAGTCTAAAACTGATCATCTTTCAACCTGCGCATATGTTTGAGTATGTAAAAAAGATGAGACAGGAACAATCATTTTAAGTTGTCAGTAATTGTTTGGGAATTTTTTTGTTGTTGCTTTTTGCTGCTTGAAAAAGTTGCACATAAGAACTCAAAACACCAACATTACGCACGGAGCTCCGTGACTTGTGTTGTTTATATCAAGCTGTTTTTGCAGACGCTTACCGGTAACTGTGAATAAGGGCCAGATTGTGCAGCACATAACTTGATGGTGATTGTGAGAAGTAGATGGGGATGTGTAATTCAGCATGATCCAGAGAGCACTATAAAATGATAACAATACCACAATCTATTTTAGGAGTAGCCTAAAGACATGAGAATTGGTTAGAGCAAGATTATGTAACCGCTGAAAGAAGCAAGCATCCCTTTCTTAAACAAATGAAAAGTAATTGTGTTAGAGTAGCATGATCCTTTATCATGCTCGGAGAAGCATTTTAATGGTTTTATCAAAAAAGTAACACAAAACACAAATCCACACTTTTGTGGTTTTCTACCTGTTGTCCAGTCATGATTTGTCAGGAACCCCATCTGATTATATGTAATTTAATGCAAGGGGTACCTCTTTGACTTCATTTTCCTCACACAGTGATAGCCTTATAACTTGGATTCCCAACATGAAGATACAAAAGACCTACGACCACAAGGAATCAACTCATTTTGTGGATGCTTTTATTCTCGTTTATTTTTACTTTACTTTTTTTGATGCCATCTCTTCTGTTGCTGTTTACTTTTTAATAGGATTTAAATCACACGATTGGTTAACGCGTTAAGCCCAAATCACGGTTTGGGTTCACAAACGAGCTTTCACGAGTAAGGCACGTTTAAAATGCAAACTTCTCTCTGTGGTTACCATGGTTACGGGTCACTGGTTATCAGGGTTACATGTCAACCAATAGTGATGAGACCAGCACTTTTGTCCGTGATTTCATCGCCTGTTTCAGACTTAAGAGAAAATTAAGGCAAAGAGGTACTCAAGCGTTACAGTGTAAATATGCCATTGGTATGTGATAACATGGGAGAGAGAGGTGGTCACCAGTAGTTCCACTGACTAGTGTATTTACAAAGCACTCTGCAGCCATCTTGAAATGCATTCTGGGTATTTATCCAGGCATTTTTTAAACTTTCATTTCAATGATCACCAGAACATGAAAACTGCATGTACAAAAAACACCCATAGGGTTCAATTCAGGATGTATTTAATGACATGCCTCAGATGTCTCTGTATTTAGTCCCAATACCCCCCACTATCTCAATAAAAGTCACATTATTGCTCATCTGATAAAGTTTTTACCCAATCAGTCATTCTCTGTGTTTTCCAGGTGTCAGTGGTACTTCAAGGCCAAGATGACCTCAGAGGATAAAAGAAGGGCGAATTATCAGAATGGACATGGTAAATCAATCAAGCTGCCTCTCTCCTTTTCCTTTGTTTTCTATGGCTATTACCTGACTTTGCAATATCTGCTAAGTAAGTTCTAAGTAAGTTACAAACTCTTTTTGAAGCTTGTTTTACCACTACTTGTGTCTGAATGACCAAATATTTGTCTAGAAAGTGACATGTTTAATTTAACATGGTGCCAGTAAACAGGGAATAAATCTGAAGTGAGTCTGAGAGCTATAGTAGGGAGCTAACAGCCACCTCTCTTCACTTTGCATTCAACATGCACCATGTACTTCTGTATGGATCATTTCCCATTTGTTCTTGTTCCTTTGCATATTGAATTTTGCACCGACTTCACCATGAGCTTTTACAGAATACAAAAATGCCTCCCCGCTATTGTCATGTGTATTTATTTAATAGAGCCACTAGCATGCTACTTCATCTGTCTGTTTCTTCTTCTTTCCTTCATCTTTTGTCTTCCTTCTTATGTCCACTTAAATTTCACTTAATATGAGCATGAGTTTTACATGAGCTTTTTTATAATTTCTTATTATTTTTTTCTTAATCTGGTTACACATGACAACTGCATCTCTGAGCTGTCAGCTTTTGCACTCCAGTACTTTTCTGTTGCTTTATATCTTTTATGCCCAACTTTTCATTCCTGACATGAAAATCACAAATTGAATTGAGAGCTGTGAAGTGAAAACTGGAGGGAGAGAGAGATATTTGAAAGGGAGTTGAGCAGTAAAATGAAGACGATGGTGACAAGGTGAGGGAAATTTGCTAGAGGATAAACAAAAAAGGGAGATTCAAATGAAGATGAGGGTTGAAAGGTACAGAAAGAGAAGAGAAGACGAAGAGAAATGAGGACTGTCCAAAGAGGACGGTTGGATCGAGGCCACAGAGCTACAATCGGCTGTGAAATACAGTGCATATCTCCTGTGTCCTGTTTCAGCGGCACAGTGTGAGATGCTGAGCAGAAGCTGTGAAAAGGGAACCGGGTCCTTGGCATTTTGCTTGTGTCGATTCGTGCCTCTGAGACAACTCGTTGTTGTTTTTTTGTTTTGTGATACTCTATCGATCCCTGAAGGAGAAGCACAGCTTTTGTCTGGGACCTCTCCGCTGGGAGGCGAGGGTCAGCGCCAGACCAGCAGCAGCTTGTTAAAGACTCGCTGACTTGCTCAAGGACACTTCGGCAGGGTGAAGGGTCGCTTTAAATAATGGCTAAAAGCTTGCCGCGGTTAACAGGATGGTTCAGTGCTCAGTGTGCTACCCTGCGGGGATTTAGCTAAAGATTTGTGCTCGTTGTCTCACAGCTCGTAATAAATGGAAGTGGGAGGATGTGTTTGAAGCCATTTGTCTCGAGAGAGTTGAATTTGTTTATATAACGTCCTGTGATCCAGTGCTGATGGAATAATATAAAAAATAAAAACAATTTAGAGCTTTCTCCTATCGATTTATCTAAGATATGTAGCCTGTGTGAATGTGGGTTTGTCTTGCTTTTTTACTATGTTTTTGTCGGCAGCTGGATATTTCAATAATTTCTTTCATTTTCTCTTTAGCGTATCTGTGTGTTTGCAAACTGTTTTTCATGCTTTCTGTGATAACACAAGGATGTTGGGTCCTGTGCAGTCAGCTTACTATAGCGGTTGGTTATTGCCACACTCGTAAGAATGGGAGAGCACACCTCCTCCACCCTCATTCTGAGTGTGGGTGTCCCACAGGGGTGTGTCCTCAGTCCCCTCTTATACTCACTTTTCACCCATGACTGTTCACCAATCCACACCAGTAACACCATTATAAAATTTGCTGATGACACCACTGTCATAGGACTGATCAACAACAACGATGATTCAGCCTACAGAGAGGAGGTTCAGCATCTGAAGCAATGGTGTGATGACAACAACTTGCATCTGAACACAGCCAAGACCAAGGAGATGGTAATCGACTTCAGAAGAACAAAGCGATCTGAGCACTCTACCCTCTACACTGATGGGGAGGAGGTAGAAAGGGTAGAAAGCTTTAAGTTCCTCGGAGACCACATCTCGGCCGACCTTACCTGGTCCACAAACATCTCCCACCAGGTAGGGAAAGCACAACAAAGGCTGTACTTCCTCAGGAAACTACGTCAGGCCCAATTACCCCAAAGACTGCTAGTAAACTTCTACCGCTCCACCATTGAGAGCCTTCTGACTTACTGCTGCACACTCTGGTTCAACTGCTGCACCGGGAGGACAAGAGGAAACTGCAGCGGGTGGTGAGGGCAGCAGAGCGGGCAATCGGCACTTCACTAACCCCCTCAGAGACATCTATACTGGCAGACTTCAGCAGAAAGCCAGCATCATCATCAAAGACCCCTCACACAATGGACACTCACTTTTTTCCCCCCTTCCCTCTGGTAAACGCTACAGGTCCATCAAGACAAACAGACTCAACAGAAGTTTTTACCCACAGGCTGTCAAACATGCCCTGCCTCCACCCTGATTGGAGGATAACTGCACTGCCAACACTCATGGACATTACACCTTATTTATAAATCGTATTTCTGTTTATACTTCAATGCAACCAACACCTTTACCTCTTTAAACTGTATTTATTATAACATTATTTAGTATAGTTCCAACAGCACCCCCCATTCAATGTGCAATATCACTGATCACACTGCACCTCAATGCACCTGCTAGTTAGATGGCATGTATGTGTATGTATATAGATGTAAGCGTGTATGTGGAAATATGTGTGTTTATGTATGTACGGATACAAATATGTATATATACATATATGTATGTATGTGCGTGTATGTTTGCAGGTGTATGTATAACTTGTACATATCTTTCTTGTGTAAATGTAAATTTGTCTGTTATTGTGTAATTACTTACGCTATAACTCCACACACATGGAGAGATGCAAACTGCCTTTCACTGTTCTTGTAACAGTGACAATAAAAAGCTATTCTATTCTATTCTACTTAACTAAAGATCAGTAATCCCATGAGTGTGTTTATTTTCATCCTTTCCACATTCCCTCAGTGAATGTAAAACTACCTTGTGGGGTACAAGTACCACTGATTGTGTAGTATTTGAAGCATGCATAATGAAGTTGCAGCAGTACCGTCAGTAAACTCCATTAAAAAAAACTCCATGTACGCCACTTCGCTGTATTGATTATTCGCCGTGTTTGTCCACAGTCCCTTTCCCAGGAATAAAGACTTACGTGGATCCTGATACATACGAAGATCCCACACAGGCTGTCCACGAATTCACCAAGGAGATCGACCCCTCCAGGATCCGCATTGAGAGGGTGATCGGAGCCGGTATGCTCACGCAGACGTGCACACACTCTTATACGCTTGCTCACTGACACAATGTTCTCCTGTGGTCACAAGAGTATCATTTCATTTTGTTTTGGATAACAACAGTTTTAAATGTGCATATGAGATTATCTGTTTTTACCACTCTAAACGCCTCTCTCTTTCTCCTTTGTATACACTAAAGAGGATGCCTTTTTCATCTGCCAGCTTCTCCCTGTCATTTTCTTGACACACGCTGTTGGAATATTAAAACTTTAACAGGTTTAGAGAACAAAAGGAAATGTAAGAATAGACTTGAGGCTTTTTTTAGAAGGTGAAAGAGAGAATGTTATGAAGTTAACCTAATCAGAGAAAAGCTAATAAGGCTGGAGTTTAAATGAGAACTCCAACACTGCCCCCAGGTGGTATGCTGCATTACCTGCTGATGCCGCGACGCTTGCTGATATACATCGTATGGTGTTTATGTGTGTGTCTGTGTGTATTTATATACTCATGTGGCATTAAAAAAGTAAGTCTGCATTGCATAAATCATTAAATCTGGGTAGACTTGATTTAAGGTTAGGTTTAGGCAAGTAGTCAGGAAGTGAAGAAGGAAGTGAGTTTGTTGAGCTCCATGTCTGTGTGTGTTCTCCAGGTGAATTTGGAGAAGTGTGCAGCGGTCGTCTGAGAACACCAGGGAAGAAGGAGATTGCCGTGGCGATAAAGACACTAAAGGGAGGCTATGTGGAGCGCCAGAGGCGGGACTTCCTGCGTGAGGCATCTATCATGGGCCAGTTTGACCACCCTAACATCATCAGGCTGGAGGGCGTGGTCACAAAAAGTAAGGAGGATTGTGAGAGAGTTTGCTTACTTGAGGCGAATTCAAATTGTTCCAATGTACATGCAGTGTCATCTCTTCAGTACGTTCTTCTAATATAGTCTGAAACATAGGTGGCAGTGATTTATGGAGGAGCCTGTACACAACTGATGCCGCTGATGAAAAACTGTATTTTTAAGCTACGAGATAAATCTTTTCTTCATAACTCGGTTCGCTCCCCTATACTGCTGCTGCTTTGCTGTATTCACTGCCAACACACAAACTCAAACCCAGTCTACTGCTTCTTCTACACATTCTAGCCTAATGAATTTGGCATTTTTCCATGTAGAATTAAAGAAAAGAACATTGCGTCATATAAACATTTGAAACTCTGTTGCTATATTTTTATCAAAAAGAAAGAAGACCTCCCCCAATAGTTTTGCTGTCTGTTGTAGTCTGAGCTAAATCCTGAATTAACATTAAGCATTTTGCTTATAAAGCAAGCTTAAATGCAGGAACAAGAGCATTTGAAGTCCTACCTCATTATCCATCTCAATGCTTCCTCTTCACAGTCTGATGGATAAAGTTCCACCTTTGGGCTTTTGGATGTTTTTTTTCTTTGTTTGTTTGTTTTTTTTATGGTTGCTCTAAAAAGATCTTTAAGGCTGGAGCAGACTATTTTTTCATACTGAGTAATTAGTCACCATGTGAAATGACTTTGCTCTGTTTATATGTGGCTCAATGTCGCTATTTCTGCTTACTTATTGTGTAAATTTGTGTATATGTGTGCATTTTGTTTGCAAGTGGCCAGGATTACATGGCTGTGTAAGTCTCCTGTTTTTGTGCAGAAACACATTTTATCTACAAAACTCGTGTCTTGTGTGCGTGAGTGTTTGAGTGTGGACTTGTTAACGAGCTCTGTTTTACGGGGCTCACCCTGTGCAACATATGGTTGTTTTTACAGGGGGTGTATAAACTGAGACATCGCTGTGAATATAAATGTGTCCCCTGAAGACTTTCAACCCCTCTGTGAATGCAAATAGAGGACACTCCTCAGCTCTGACCCCCAAGTGATAAAAACCCAGGCGATAAGGGTTTTTTGTTTGTTTTTTTCTAAGCCAATACTGTCATTATTACATTTAAGGCAATGATGGCTGGTTTTTGCAGCGACGTATTTAAGTGTTTTTCTGCACTAACATCTCTAAAGCGAGTGAGTGGAAAAAAGTCCTCCCAACAGCACAGAGCTGACTTGTGCGGTAAGACTCTAAAAACAAATTTTAGTGACTGTGACTGAGAAGGACTTTCATCACATCAGAGGTCAACAACTGTGGCTGCCTGCGCTGAATAGACATCTTTTATCAATAGCACCTCTTTCAAAGCCATTGAGATCACTCTCTAGTCATAATATTGCATCTGGTCCCTTTGTACGTTTTTTCATATGTTCTTAAGGTTTTAAATAATGTCAACTTTTAAATTTGATATATAAGTATATATCTTATATATGAATTAACCTGTTTCCATGACTGCCAATTCAAAAGTGAACATATGCATACAGCACCCTATACATATTAAAAGTCATTTGCGTTTGCAGTGGGGCATCAGACTGTATGTAGAGGCTATATGTATCCTATCTGTGTTCACCTGTCTGTCTTTGTCTTTTCTCTCACTCTCTCCATCTTTCACTCCTTCCATCTGTTGTTGTTCTTCGGAGACTAATTATGGAGAGTATTGTGCTGTGACTGACTGCTATACCTGCTCTGAAATAACAGGTGACACATTAGATTCTGGCAAGCAGGTGCGTTTGTTTTTGTTCAGGCGCTGCACTGCATAACTATATATTGTTTCCAGACCTTGCTAATTAGCTCAGGAAAGCCAAGCTTGATCAAATAATTTCTTGTCTATCCCTGCTGGATTTGTGTAAGGAGGGATGATATTTAAAAGTGATAGGCTTTTGCAGATTTAAACAAAAACATGTGCTCATTTGGTCTCAGGCAAGTGATAGAGTTCAGCAAAGAACAAGGCTTTATTTATCTAGCCATATGCATGTATATATATACACTGTGTCTTCCATTTTTGTGACTGGATTATACATTATGAAGCTGAACACATATTATTCCTGAATGTGTGTTTATTTTAAGTTGTTTGGCTTGCCCATTTGAATACCACAGTAGACTTTCAGAGATTATTTCATCACTCAACGCCATTGACAACAGGTGCTCGGTCTTTCCAGTGGAAATGCTCCAAGCACATTCTGTTTAACAGAAATGTTTTAAGCCTGCGGCGCTTTACAATTTCTGTTTAAACCAAAGTGGAAGATGCTTCATTAGTAATCTATAGGAACAATGAAATGTTGGTGCTCAAGTGACCATAACTCGCACCATCTGTTATTTTTATAATTATCTTGTACTTCAGACAGTTTTGCATACTTCTTTTGGAAAAGTTGCTTTAAGCTCTTCAAAGCTGTTAGAAAAGTTAACCTAGCATTCATTCACCAAATCAACCTCTCATTTAGCATCTTTAACCCTTTCTTTTGTAAAAAGTGCAAAAACAATTTACCTTTACAGTCACGTCAAGAACCTGTCCACAGGAGTCTATGCATTCCTGTGGAAAACTAAGTACACCCTTACAGCTCCCGTGGGAATTATGAGGATAAGTAGTAGCCAGATACTGTTAATCAAATATTGACCATCATCAAATTTGACTAGATCTATAAAAGCAGATGTTTGGGCAGTTTGCTGGTCTGGAGTATTCAGGTGCACATTAATACAACGGCATCTTCCCAGTCCTTGAGAGATTACCCCAAGGTCGGATCATGCAATGCTCAGACAAACTTCAAAAAACTCAAGAGCTACATCTCAGAATCTGCGGGCCTGAGTTAGCATTTTAAATGTTAAAGTTCATGATAGTTCAATAAGAAAAAGATTAAAAGTTGAGAAGCTCACAAAAGAAAACATGCATAGTTGAAGCTTACAAAGCTGCATCTGAGCAAACCACTGCTGGAACAGTGTCTTTTAGCTCGACTAGAGCAAAGTGGAGATATTTGGCCATAATGCACACCATCCACTTTAGCCAAAGTCAAACAGAGCACATCAGCATGAATACCTTATACCAACTGTCAAGCACAGTAGTGGAGGAATGATGGTTTGGACTGGTTTTGGAGCCACATGACCTTGGCCTCTTGCAGTCAATGAGTTGATCATGAACTCTTCAACCAAAGCAACCGAGACTCATATGTACCATATGCCCGACTGCTAAAGATTGACTGAAATTGGGTCACGCAACAGGACAATGATCGCAAGTACATGGGAAAATCTACAACATAATGGCCGAAAAAGAAAAGAATCAAGTTGTTGCCAAGTCAAAGTCCAGGACTCAACTTAACTGAGGTGCTAAGGGGAAACCTTAAAAGAGCTATCCATGAATTCATGTTTGCAAACTGCAGTGAACTGACTCAGTTTTGTAAAAAAAAGAGTGGGCCAGGCCAAAATTCCTCCACAATGATGTGAGAGACTGTTAAAGCAATAAAGAAAATTATTACAAGCTATTGAATCATGCGGACTAGTTTTTTCAAAGGACTGCAGAGTCCTGTGAAAACTTTCTGTTTTGACTGAATGATTTTTTCATTTGAAGGAATGATGGTCTAATTACTCCTCTAAACTTTTCAGTTTCAGCAGCTGCACATGATACAATACAAGAAACGTGTCTTGGCTCAGTATGCCTTACTAATAATATGTTGTAGTCACTCAAACAATAACAAATATTGTCATTGAGATTATAGCGCAAAGCTGGCAGACTTCCTTATGCTGCCTGTCTTTTTTTTTTTAACAATTTAGCTTTTTTTCTGTCAAAATCCTGGAGTTGCACTATCCAGATGCACAAAAACTCAATTATGTCAGTGCCTGTAAACACGCTGCTATATTGTCCAAATTATTGTCCAACTTGTAAATGAGAAGTCATTTAAATTCGAATTAGACTTGACATTTAAATAGGTTTAAGTCACATTATTGTGTCAACCTAATCGACTTACTGTCTCTACTGAGCTAAAACACTGACCCCAAAACTGAAGTTTTAGGTTTGTCCTTCAGCTTCAAAACAGCACTATTATTCATCAGTTCAGATGAAAAAATACATAACAATGTGCATCATTTTATAAGCATTTCAAATATTATATGCATATATCAGAAGTGTCCAAACCTTGTGGTTTGTTCATATGTTGCTGTCTCCCTTCTCATAAAAAATGATCTATAAATATCCTTGAAACAGAAAAAATTGTGGAAAACTAGGAATATTGGATCGAAATTAAAAGTAAGACGACAGTTGTCTGTTGAATTATGAAACAGCAAATACTCACCTGAAGTTGTGTTGAGAGACCCCATTTTATAAATGTCTGTAAAATATTCCATCTTCCGTCATGTCATTTCCATATTCCTGTGTGAGTTTTAAAAATTACATGAACTGAAAGTGTAATAACACAGTGTCTCTTCACCAACCAAATACTTGTCTTTCTCTTCCCGGCAGTTCAGGAGGGTTTACAGCTCACCAGAAAACAGGCCTTAGACAGTTGGTTTCTAGCTGTAAACCAGTCAATCAGTAACTCTGTAGGGATCCTCGGTGGGGAAACAAAAACGGAAAAGAAACTGGGCTTACATTTTTTCTAACTAATGTTTCGTGTCATACATGGACTGAGGACTGAATACTGAATACGGGTCCCAACTGACCGGCTGGGTATTTTAAAACGGAGAGGTTTTATCAATTGAGCAGCTTGACTTGATGCATCAATAAACTGCTCATGTTCTATGAGGTTGTTTGGGGTTTTTTTAAGTCGCTTTTCCTCCTGGATTTCCTGAAATAATAACTAAAAATAAAATAATTGAAATGCTTTGTAATTTTGTCAGCCGCTCTTTATAAGAGCATAATGCGTTTTCTACATTAATTCAATTATAATGTTTTAGATGATCAGTGGATCATGTAGGATGGCATGAGAGATAGCATGCAATATTCTTCTTTTAGCAGAAAATTCATAATGAATCTGTTTAATCAAATTCTTTAACTGCTTTAGAGTACTAGCTGTCTTCTCGATAAATAAAAGATCATTCTCATTGTATGTTTAATGCACGCTTCACTTTGAAGTCTGCTTTACAGTCTGGCCGAGTTTACTTGGTTGTTTCAGAACCAAAAATAATCAAATTTTATTTCGAAAACATGCAAACTGCATTAATACTACAGACTGAATATACAATTAGTATCTACTGCAAAGAAAAAGAGATGATAAAGCTTGCTTTTAGGCCGTGTCTACCTTATGAATAGCAAGTAGCTATGGTAGGAGCATGCAGCATACTCAGTTTCTCAGGCAGGACTCCTTTACTTCACTTCTCTGACATCCAGCTTCTTAACAAGATAGGGACAGTCAAAATGCTGAAGTTAGGGTTCAGAACAAGACTTAAGAGGCCAACTGGTGACGTACATTGTGAGTCTCATTCCATTTCTGCCAAGCTCCTCCTTATCCTCCACCCTACACTGTAAACGGGCCATAATGCCAAGGAAATAATCTGAAATAAACACGGTGTATGTGCTGTCTTTGTGTGTTTTTGCAGGCAGGCCTGTTATGATTGTGGTGGAGTACATGGAAAATGGATCACTGGACTCATTTTTGAGAGTAAGTGTCGGAGTGTTGCAGAACTCAGGCATGATTATTTCCTCAGATAGTCTCAAAATCTCTGCTGTACATATTTTTTACTGCCTCTGCATGCCTTTGCACTTAAGGCTTGGAAGATCACTTCTAGTATCATTTGTGACTCATCACTTATATGAATTATGTAATGTATTTACTGTATTTACTCTCCTCTCAGTTTGCTGCTCAGCTTAATTCTGAACAAACTAGTTTCTTCTTCTTTTCTGTCAGTAAATTTTTTTTGTCTTGCTCTCTTTATCCATCCTTACCCTCCTTTTTCTGTCCGGCTGCCTCTGCCTTCTCTTTCTCTGACCCCATACTTTCCTCAATTTCCTATTCTTCCTGTTAGCAACATGATGGTCACTTCACCGTCATCCAGTTGGTTGGCATGCTGCGTGGCATCGCTTCGGGCATGAAGTATCTGTCAGATATGGGCTACGTTCACCGAGACCTAGCAGCTCGAAACATTCTGGTCAACAGCAATCTGGTGTGTAAAGTGTCAGACTTCGGCTTGTCCCGAGTCTTGGAGGACGACCCGGAGGCAGCTTACACCACAACGGTACACCTGACACCCTCCAATAACTCAGCCCTCATAAACCAAGCAGCTGCTGCTAATTTATTACAGCTTTTCACAAAGCTGAAATCATTTTGTTCTGTGTCACAACTGGGAAAAATGTTACTGTTAGGGCCTGCACTGAGGTTGCATCGATCCATTATTTTCCTGGGATTTTAATGTTGAACTATTTTAGGAAACTAAGCCCGTAATGTGTAAAAAGCTTCTGTTTTTTTAAGTTGTTTCTCCATCGTTGCATTTTATCACCTCGAAAATTGCTAGATGTGAAATATTGACAGGTAAAGCCAAGAGAAGTCTAAACAAAGGATGAAAAACAAGGAGCAAATTCAGAGGGGATATCACTGAAACATGAAGAGATGAGCAGACAAAGAAAGTAAGCAGGAAGTGTAATCGATTGCAGAACAGACAGACTGACGACTAACAAGGGAGACGCAGAACAATACTGTATATACACATGAGGAGCGAATAGATATCAGGCACGGGTGGACAATAAGTGCAAAGCAGACAATCATAGAGGCGGGAAAACAAAGGAAACAAAACCAAAGAGGCACATAGAAAGTGATTACCAAAATAAAACAGAGACACTGAAAACCCAAGGAGAGACAAAGGAAACACAGGCGATAGTGAGGAAAGGTAATCACAAGTTAGTGAGGAGATCTGAGCCTCCACAATAGCTACAGCAGCACAGTAATAGCCACGATAAAAGTTTTCCCTCACTCCAGTGTTATTCACAGCCAGCTGGTGTAAATCTGGCTTTGGTAGCAAATCTCATTAGAAACAGAGACTGAAAGTTTTAAACCGCAAAAGGCACAAAAGCAAAGTCCAACCTAGCAGCTGTTCCCTAGCTGTTAGGTTGTACTTGTATGGCAGTATCAAAAAAAAAAAATCGGATTTCCAAAGTAGCTTCTACACGTACTCTGAAAACTTTGCATCTCCAGAAAGCTTGTTTTCAAAAACACATCAATACTGAAGCGAGGAGACGAGAGTCTTGTGGATCTTTTTTCTTTTAGCACCTGTTGCTGCTTATCATTGTTTCACTCAAACAAATCCCCAAAGATCAGTGTGGAAAAGAAAAATGAAAATCAAAAATGAAATATGACACTAAAAGTTTTGAATTTTCAATTGAGCGGTTCTATTTACCGTGTATGCTGATGCTATCTATATAAGAAACCCGATGCATTACTCCAACTAGATTAGGCTGATTTAATTTAGATTTTCCTGCTTTACCAGCCGAGGCAAGCAAAAGATGGACTAGCCTTAAATTGCAAAAGTCAAAATTTTCAATGCTCATGTGCTAAATCTGTCTGAGCCCACAGTGACCTCCATTTCCTGGTTTGTATTGAGGTTTTTGTGTGAGGGAAATGCTGTGTTTACGGCTCCAAGTTGAACTTTCTGCCTCACAACACTGTGGTTGAAATCCACAAAAGGGAAGTGAAAGGTGAGGTGAGCTGAAAGGAGAAAGGGGAGAAAAGAGGCAAAAAAAACCCAGAATGTTTAGCACAGTGACAGCAGCATTATTGAAGACTACTTTTTGTTGTTATATCATACAGGATGAGAGAGTCCAGGAATATTTACCATACCTATTTGGACAATTGCACATTAAGCACATTCAGTTTGAAATTATGACTCGAATGCAAAAATGTGCAGAGTTAAAAAATCCAGATCTTTAATCTGAAAACAGGCAATGGTCGTACACTTGGAGGCAGTCATTGAGGGCAAAAGGAACAACCAGACAAAAGACAAGATCCCAAAACTGCAAAAGGTCATAAATGGAAGAATAACAATGAACACTAAGAAAAAAACACCCAAAACAAAAACTAGAAGCACTGAAACCTTTACTGCAAATAATACAAGAGGACCTGGCACTTAGGCACGATATGCCATGCACTCCCTAATTTATTAATTAGGTGGTGCAATTGATAATTATTCACTTATTAAATTTAAATAAACACCACCTTGGAAAGTCAGAGCACCCAAACCGACCCTGAGTTTGCAATCCAAAAGACAGCAGCACATGTAAACAGCAGTAAAACTGTAGTATTTGTAATCTGTACTGTCACCGCTGTGCATTTGTGAATTACTACATAAGCCATACACAAAGCAACGACCAGGCTCTACCTGTGAACGTCCTGCTGTGGCGTTTTTAAGCACATAAAATAGGTATGGCATTGTACCTCAGATATTACCAACCTTAAACCTTTATACTACCGGCTGAACGGCTCCACCTTGCAGAACGCTGCCCGTTTCTGTTATTACTAGTGCAAAAATGTGACGTTGCTCTTTTACTCTGACATCAGACTTTCGAGATGAAAGGAACACAGCATATCTCACAAAAAGGGTGCGAAACAGAGAGAACAGCTGTACTGGATGCTACAATAAAGTACATCTCACTTTATATTTGTACAAGGAGTCCAAGTTGCATCAAACCCAGTAGAAAACCTTAGTGGAAGGTACAGCCTGTTTTACCCATTATAACTAAAGTTTAGTTACTGTCCAAGTATTTAAGGTCTGAACTGAATGGTTTCAACAGTGGATGTGACTTTGGGGACTTTAATAAACTTGAGGAATGCATTTACTATATGCTGGCATTTTGCTCATATGTGTGCTTGCATTATTCATGTGTGGCTTTGTTTTACCTTTTATTTTTCATGAGCAGGGTGGTAAGATCCCAATTCGATGGACAGCTCCTGAGGCCATCTCATACAGGAAATTCTCTTCGGCCAGTGATGCATGGAGCTACGGCATTGTCATGTGGGAAGTGATGTCTTATGGAGAACGACCATACTGGGAGATGTCCAATCAGGATGTGAGTATTCTTGTCATATGAGGAGAAAAACTATTAAAACTAGCAAGACTTCATGATAAAAATATAGAGCTTGCGTTTTAATAAAATGTACTTCAAGACACTTGATGTAAGATTTTCTGAAATCGGATTTTGGCGCTGTGAAGCAAATAAGTGGCACATTCAGTCTATTACTTTGGCATTTCATTTTATTTTTTTTTTGCTCTTTATCCTGTAAAATTAACTTCACATCTGTAAAAGATAAGCATATTTTACACGAGGTATACCAAGAGAACGTGTAACACCTATTACAGCATGTGGTATTACAGGTCATGGTTACCTACACTGGAATTGTAGCTGGAGGCTACTTGCGGAATAAAGATATCTCTACTCTTAAAAATTATATTTTGTGAGGAGTGGAGAGGCCAGACAGTTTTAAGTAGGGTTTTGTTTCGTTTTGTAATGTTTTTTGTTCCTGTATTTAATCAGTGTAGTTGAGATTGCTGTTGTTTGCTTTTGGAGCAGACATCACTGTGTACACCATGAGGATTCATATAAAGTAATGTTTTTTATAGCTTTCAGTTAAATTAAAAAGAAAATCTGGAAATACTGCTTGATTTATTGATTTTAATTGTTGGTACATACAGTAGTCATTTGTTGACATAGCTCATAAGTTGGATGCCCCATTAAAATGTGTCCATGTGGGACCAACAGCTACTGACTGAATGGATAACCTGTTGTGAGTGGCAAGAAGCCAAACGTTGGTCTTGTTTTGTCTCTAACATGATTTTGCACAGCAATAGTAGCAACACACTAGCAGCTAGAGGATACCTTGCTGCCATCTTCGTCTTTATTCTGTTGTATGGCTGGTGGGCACCAGTGTTAACATGCAATACCACCACCTGTTTTATTGAAAAATCATCCAGGTAATTGCTTTCATTTTTAAATATCACAGTTCTCATCAATGCAGTATGTTGAGCATATAAAACACCTGTAGAATGTGATTGCTGTGAACTATTTGCTTTTGAATCACCTTTTCCTTCATGTGTTCTGCTCAGAGTTATATTGATGAGACGTTTTTCTCTCACAAACCTCTCCTTTAACCTCAATCCACAATAATATTGACTTTTCAGATCCTCCGTTCCTGCTTCACTGTGTAAATTCTAAGTTTGTTTTTCATTATATCTCTTAAAGTCGATGCCCTTTCACCTGCTCTATGACTATTTGCTCACATCAAAAACCTACCTCTGAGAGAATCGAGGTTAGGAACAAAGATACTGGTGATATCCACCCAAAGGATAAAAAAGATGAGTAAGAGGGAATGGAAAGAGCAGTAAAGGTCAGAGGTTCAGAGGACTGCGGGCCAATCAAGGGAGAGTTTATAGCTGTGGATTCAGTGCAGCTGAGCAACCCGCTGATCCCTGGGCTGTGGTCAGGGATTGGAGGGACCTTGGTGGAAGCATATCCATCCCTCTCTCCGCTGAGTGTGAAAGCTCGACTGTAATCCCCTCAACCCTTTACAGACAGACTCACACACATACATACACAGACGACCCGGCACACACATTCACTAAGGTCCTCAGGTTTGGGGAGGATTTGTGCTGTTTGGGAATTGCTTAGAAGTGCTTTCTAAGTCAAAAGGCCAGCCAAGCCACAAAAATCTGCCAAAGACTGTCTCATCCTGGTCAGCCACTTACCACTGCTCGCTACAAAGATACTTGTAGATATGCCGCTTTCCTTCAGGGGATCTGAGGAGATAACGTATGGATGTTAACACATGCTGTCAGCTGAACTCATGATAATGTGAAGAACAAGTGAAAAGTGACTGATAATGTGGCATAAATACAATAATAACATAACAAAACTCTAAACCAGTATGTGAAAAGAAACAAAACCGAGATCACACTGAAGGTTTAGCCTAAATGTGGCCCAAATCTGCATTTTTTTCTGTTTTATGTGCCGCATTTGGCTTTGACTGATGGTGTTAAAGGAGAATGAGTCTGGCTGCCTCTATTCTGCCACAGCTCCACCTTTTATGAGCCAGATGTCAGGTGTGTTCTGGCATTTGTGCCACCTCTAGCCACAAAACACTCGGCGTAATCCATGTCAAGCCAAGCTAATGACTTTTGTGCAACATCTGGCGCACACAGCATTTGCCAGTGCTCTAATTGAGCTGCTGTAAGTAGCCAAGAGGCCAAAATTTGTCTGCTATCTGGGAATGTTGTCATGTGTATAACTGATATAAATCACAAAGAAATCTCTAACTTTTAACCAGACTGGTTAATTGGCAGGCTTCACATTTAGACCATTTACCACGTCCAACTCTTTCTCCAGGTGATTCTATCCATCGAAGAGGGCTATCGGCTCCCCGCACCAATGGGCTGCCCAGTGGCCCTGCACCAGCTAATGCTGCACTGTTGGCAGAAGGAGAGGAATCATCGACCAAAGTTTACAGATATTGTTTCTTTCTTGGATAAACTAATCCGTAACCCAAGCAGCCTGCTGCCGCTGGTAGAGGACATTCAGAGGTACAGTACTGAAAAACTTTTTGTGCCATGAAATGAATTAAAAGTAAATGCACTCTGGGTAAAAAATAACCAGTGAACCAGTGAATGTGTTTTTCTGTGGGAGTATTCTTACCCCAGGACAGAGTATGAGTTATTTTCCTTGAACACTGACGAACGTTTTTACTCCTACACCTAAAATAAGTGACACACTGAGAACTTTTTGATGCTTTCACCAGTTTTTCAACTTTGAGTTGACTGAGTATGGACATACTCTGACATTAACCTTTTTTTCTTTTCTTTTTTTCTTTTTGCATTAGTCTACCAGAATCTCCGGGGGAGGAAATGGACTACCCAATGTTCATCTCTGTCGGCGACTGGCTGGACTCCATCAAGATGAGTCAGTACAAGAGCAATTTCATGGCAGCAGGCTACAACACATTGGATTCAGTGGCGAGGATGAGTATTGAGTGAGTAGCTCAAATATAACCATTTTTAAATGTCACGAAAGCATGTCAAGTTTGCATGTTACAGGAAGTGCAGTTCTATAGCTCCCAGAGAAATCACAAGGATAGGCAATGATGTAAAGTAAGATAATTCTATACTAATGTAATGTTTTAATGTTACACTACTTTTTACATTTATTTCACTATGTTCAAGAGAAATATTGTCTTTTTTATTCGTCTGTATAAAATATACTGTTGTCTAATATAATCAGCAATCTACAATGTGAGACTACAGGCAAACATAATACAGATAAAGTTAGCCTGAAGAATTGAGGTAATGTAATCTGAAGCAATTTTCAAGTAATAAAAATACTTACTTTGACACTTTGACACACTGTAACCAAAGAGGAACAAATTGTACACGGTGATGAATATTTTTATACACTTATGTGGCAAATATTAAGACACATTGTTTAATCTTTGAATTCATCCCATTGCAATAGGTGTAATAAATTTGTCACATAGCCATGCAGTCTGTCTTTACAATCATTTGATAAAGAATGGATTGTTTCTGAAGCGGTCACTGAATTTGAACTGGTACTGTAATATGGTTCCTAGATATTTCACAACATTGCTGCTGACTCACTAACTGCAGAGCTCCAAACCTGCTCTGGCATTAACAACAGAATAAAATCTGTGCACCGGAAGCTATATCGTATCAGTTTCCATGTCTGAGCAACTTCTGTAGTTTAATGTGTCTGAATCATGGTAGTTTTGCCTGAAAATTGAAGCTGTATCCAAATTTGACTGCAGTGTTTCTCTACAGACTGTGGTGGTCTTAGTCAGCATGACTACAATTTACTCATTTTCCTTGAAGGTCTCGCAGGCAGCTGGTTGCGTAACTGAAAATGGATTTTAGCCATGACATAAGAACCACTCATCCAAACAACTCCACACTCCACACTGCACTTACTTCGATGCTCAGCCATGCACTTTCCAAGTTTTAGTAGATTGGATGAACACTTGTAGAGAAAAGAACAGACACATATGCAGACACATGCTGCTTGCATATTAATATGTTATTAATATCAATTCAATCTGATATCAATCTAGCACAGTAACATACACTGACAGCACCCATTTTGGTGTATCATGAATACTTTTATACTTCAGGTTCATTTTGCTAATATTTACATACATAAATAAGGGCCTGTGAGTATGTTTAAATTACTGTAATGATACAACGGTATTGCTAATTTTACTTGAATAATGTCAGTAGTCAGTGAAAACAGGATGTATTAAGTTCTGCTGTTTCATGCTTTTTTGTGTCTTCTATGCTTCAAACTTTTGTAGAAATGCAGCAGTAAAATGCTGTAGTACCTCTTTAATTATATATGAATCATCTTATAGGTGGTTAACCCTGTAAAGCCAAGTGTATCATATTTGATACATGAGTTTTGTGAGTTTTTGAGACTCCTAAATCATCAGTATGACTTAGAGTGGGGTCACATATGCAAACTTAGAATCAATTTTTTTTTTTAATTATCAGGAAATATATTCATCTCAGTGACTGCAAATTTTGGTAATTCTTTTGTCTATTTGTATAATTTAGGATTAAAGCACATCTAATTGGTAACACGTGATCAAATAATTACCTTCAGTGAGAAGTCCTAACACAGTTAAAGTGTTTTCTGCATGTGTCCTTGTGTGCTTGTGTTTCCCCTCTCGGCCTAGAGATGTGAGGCGTATTGGTGTGGAGCTGATCGGCCACCAGAGGCGAATCATCAGCAGCATACAGACCCTTCACCTTCAGCTACTGCACGAACACGAGAAGGGTTTCCATGTATGAGGGCGCCCTTTATTATAACCTGGGATGGACAGATAGATGGACCAGATGGAAGTGAGGTCTAGACCATATGACAGACAGTCTACAGCCTGTGCCTGGGTCTTAACCCCTCATACAGGAGGTCATTGGACAGACTACTCCAGCAGACTCTCCCCTGGTCTCCTTCACGTCCCATAGTAACAAACTTTTTCTACTATACTCCCCTTACACAGTATGCCTGGTTCTTCCAGACTATTTCAGCCTGATAGACTGTTCAGGCTCTCCCAGGCCTTCACTTAGGGGAATGTAATGCCTTGTTGCAACAACAGTACTTTGTGTGTGGCGCAACAATATCTAGAGGTGTAGATTTGCAAATGTAATCTACTGATTCTTTTTTTTGTATGTTCCTTTTTTCTCTTTCTGCTCCGAGTTATGTGCTCATGTAGCTGCTATCGGGTGTGCAATGGAAACATTTTGTCCTTTGAAAAAAAATATATATATATCCTCAATATTTTTTATTTTGGAGTTTGATATTTTATCATAAAGGTTTATTTGGATTGCTTTAGTTACCCTCTCTCCAGAGAATCTGGTACACTAATACTTGAAGAAAGAAGTGAGAAGTTTATGAATGTTTAAAAGTGTATAGACAAGTAATAATAATTATTATAACCTAATATGAATATATGTGCAGTCCTGTATGTGAAAGCCCTAGTAAATCTGGATCTTACTTAGATATTTAATTTTACTGAAAATTGGTTTGTTTGTTTGTTTGTTTTTTAATCAAAAACAGCAATACAGTATTATGCAGTCACCTCAGTATCTCAGAGAAAGATGAAGAATTGTGCAATGAGAGAACTCTTGTTGACATACAAACATGAGGCTCACATAACACCATCCGTCAGCTTTAGTGTCATACCCAAAGCTTGCAGAACTGGATCTGTTGCTTTCAGATGAACAAATCTATCCTGATATGTTTTAGCAGCCAGTGTACACCCAGTTGTGCGATCAGCCAGTTTTGTTTTGGGTTATTTATTTATTTACTTGGATTCTGAATGTCATACATTGCCTGAAAGTACACGAATCTCCACTGTCTTAACATATGAATGTTCACAGAGCTTAGCTATAGAGGAGAGACATTTGGCTGGAAACTTAACAGGGACTTATATGACGAAATTCTTCCATGCTGTTATTGTTTTTGTTTTTTTCTTGCACACACTCACACAGACAGTACCGACAGAGGTTTGCACTTCAGAGACAAAGTTGATCCATGATGTCAGAGAAAAGCTCATCTGGGGTGCAAGATCACCAGATGGAGTAATTGTGGTCGTGTAAAGATTGTGATATGGGAAAACTGTGTACATAAACATAGCCTGATTTCAGACTGGCACTAGATGTCATGTTGTTGGATGTTTGCCATTGAGATGAACATTTTCTTCATACTCTTAAGTCAGCTGGGAATATGCAGTGGTGCAGAATAAAAGTACTTAGTTAGAGCTGGAGGCAGCAGAAGTAGCTAAAAGCTGGTTAATGGAAACCGGTGTGAAAAATGTCAGTAGTCTTAGTTACGTGAGGTTAGGACAGATGTGTTCGGTAGAGAGGCTTAACGGAGACGGAGAGAGAGAACCAACATAAACAGCAGCATCATAACTCATCATGTGTCATTGTAACATCAACAGTAACAAACACACATGCTCAAAAACACACAAACAGACACAGAATGCCTTACAGTCTGCGGACCATGCAAGCCGTTTATAAGTTTCAGTGCAGTCACAGGACCTAGCCATTAGTCTGAATTGTATGAGAATAACCTCCCATCTACAGCTGTGGGTTTTAATAAGAATTGGAGCTCAATGATTAATGTCAAGGGCAAACTGGATACAAAGATCTGTGCCTTTCGGTCATGGCGCAGTCATGTATCCAGGCCTTCAGGAGCAGGAAAGGTGCACACACAGCACACATCCAAACGCGCACACATTTGCACACACACACACACACACAAACGCGCTCGCAGTCACCGCCGCTCTACAGAATATGGGGAATATCAGATGCTGTTTGTTTAGCATGTTCTACTGCTGAGCAATGTTAGAACGTTCTTTTGTACAAAGTACAAGTATACTTATAATTCTTGTATTTTATTTTTCTATGATTTCCAAAGAGATGTTGTAGATCTTGCACACTGTAAGAGGCAGTTACAGCGAATATTTATTTGCAAATAAACATGAACAGTTCTGGCGGTTGGCTGCTCATTTCATTTGGTTCGTTTTCATTCACTATCACTTGAATGAGACGCAGAGCGGCTCAAGGAAAGAAAAGTGTCTCTTCAGTCAGACAGGCTGTCCTCTCAGTGAAGATAACGTGATTTAACAAAGCTCAAGGACTAGGCTCTATCTCTCTAATCTGTGTTTAAGTTATTGTCAAATGTATGTGACTTTTCTCTTTAAACTAGACAATTATCCTGACATTTTACAAGTTACTGATAACCAAAAGATGGAGCTGTTGGACCACTCAGCAGCTTCAAAACTGTTATATGAGAAGATTAAAATATTAACTACTTAGAAAATAATGAAAAATAAAGACTACGTGCATAATTTTCAGATTGGGTACGCTATATACTTTCTGCTGAGAGGTATGCTCATTCTGAATATTAAGTTAATTAAAATTTACATTTCAGGTCTTAGAATATGCTTCTATATGAGAATAATGTGGCCAAATAATGTGAAATTTTAGATATCCTATTTTTCTGTATTTTTTTCAACTACAGTATTCTCTAACAGATGGATTTAATTAGATTGTAAAGCACGACAGACTGAGTTTGGCTGCCGTCATTAAGTGAGCAGAGGATGCTGATGATAAACTGCTGTTGTTTGCATGTGTTTTTGCACCTTCAAGGGGGGCCCAGATCTGAGGCGGGTGGGGGCCTCCAGAGAGGTAAAGCGTTTGAGTAATAAATCAAATGCATCAGGCCGGGGGGCCTGGGAAGCTCCATACTCCTCATGATCAGGTCGCCGGGTGGTTCACCGAGCTTAATTCGTCCTAATAGGATTACCTTGCACAAGCTGGGATGCCCAGGGAGCATCTCAGCTTGCAGCTCTATTCATGGCATGTACTAGGAACATTCACGGCTATGTTTATCATTATTTTTTGCTAGTCTGAACACATTTAATTCCCAGTAATCAGACCATCTATGGGGTGATGTGTTGAAAAATTAATTGGCATAGCATCAGCTGAGTGTAATGGGGTTGTTGGATAAACTGACGGGCTGGCTCGGCCTGAAGAAGAAAGAGGTCAACGTTTTGTGTCTTGGACTGGACAACAGCGGCAAAACTACCATCATCAACCAGCTCAAACCACCTAATGTAAGTTCATAACTGAGCTTCAAGAATGAGGTATTTTGATATCTTTTTTTTAAAAGTGGAACTGAGAGGCATTTGTGTCTATAGTCCTGTAGGTACAGAGGCTTCTAAGACATGTAAATCTTTTCTAAACACCTGCTAATTTGGTAAACACGCTGTACGAAGGCCTGTCACAATCTATATTTCGCTGCAGTCCTTCACTGGTTGCTTGTTTTCAGCATTCGAATCATTTAGGCCCATTGTCAGAAGAGTGGAAACATGTTAGTCAGGTAAAGCCCGTATTGCACTTTAATTATACTATTTTGTTGTTGACATACTTTTGCCGTTACTTGTCTGTTTTTGTGTGTTTGTGCTCGGGGATGAATGCAGACACAGGCACAAGAAATCGTCCCAACAATTGGTTTCAACATCGAAAAGTTCAAGAGTTCAAGGTAGAATGCAATTCCGCAATTTTACAGCATATTCAAAATGACTAATCCAGCAGTTTTTTATGATGTTAAGCTGTCTCTTTCCTCCTTCCTCTGCCCTCCTTTCTGCACGCAGCCTGTCCTTCACAGTCTTTGATATGTCTGGGCAGAGCAGATACAGGAACCTGTGGGAGCATTATTACAAGTAGGGCACACAAACGTGAACAACAAGCCTTTTGCTGGTCAGATATTCAAACTTTCAAAACTGACTCCGTATATTTCCTTCTCCTATCTTCTGTAGAGAGAGCCATGCTATCATATTTGTCATTGACAGCAGTGACAAGCTGAGAATGGTTGTTGCTAAAGAGGAGCTAGACACTCTTCTCAACCATGAAGGTACACAATCTTTGTTTTTAGACACATTTTCTACACAATTTAGTTTGTCCGGTTATAAAAAATAAAACAAACAGTATATAACTGATGCAGATTGTGTGTACAACTTGTTTAAAATGCCTGCATTAAGAGGCCAGTTGTCTAAACCTAGTTAAGTAATATTTGCACCATTCATTAAAAGCTTGAACTGATACATTTTAGTGGCTTTAATCTAGGTAGCATCAAGTAAAGTGATCATATTTGAAGATATCCTGTCCAAAATCTAACAATATCAGTAGTGGAATTAAAAACAAAAAATCCCTCCTAAAAACTTTTTTTTCTTCTGGCTCTTAGATCACTAAAACTGGTCTTGACATTTTTTTTTCTATGCAGATATCCGCAGCAAAAGGATACCAGTATTATTCTTTGCTAACAAGATAGATCTGCAGGATGCAATGTCTTCTGTCAAGGTCTCACAGATGTTGTGTTTGGAGAACATCAAAGACAAGCCCTGGCACATCTGGTAATGTATCTGCCACCCTGAGTTCACCCTGCTGAGAAGTAGCACATGACAAGGTGCACAATGAGCTCACCCGAATTAAACCACACCTTCAGAGACACTGTTGGGGATACTCCCACTGGGTTTAAATCTGGGACTCTCGTAATTTGTTACCAAAGTCATTCAGGTGTTTGTAGTCTTCGAGGAAGTGCCCTTACTGAACAGAGCCAAGTCTCGTCACACCCCTATCTACTCCATTTTATTCTCCCCAAGTTACAGCTTGAAATCTTAAATAAAGATAACGTGGACCGTTTGTTCCCCAGCCACTTCCTGTTTATTTGATTTGTCTATGGTTCATGGGTTAAACATTACTGAGGGGCACGGCAACATGCCATCAGTGCATACGTGTATGTGTGTGTTCCACCTTGTCTACTCATTAGACAGATGGCAGAGTGATGGATTAAAAGCTTGACAGCTTTAAATGTCCAGGATCCAAGAAAAGTCATGAGAAAGTGAATGTGTGTCACAAGCAGATTAACTCCTGGACATCTTATTTTTCAGTGCCAGCAATGCTATCAAAGGAGAGGGCCTTCAGGAAGGGCTGGACTGGCTACAAGGTAACATGTCTGTTTAGTAAACTTAATGAAAATGTCATACTGGGCCCAAAGAGAAAGAGGGTCGGAAAATTTAAATGTCAATACTTTCTGCATCTTGTATTAAGTGCTGTTGTTTTTTTCATACCCTTAGATCAAATTGCACAGTAAGTATAATTGTGCTTTATTGTTGTGATGGTGTTATAAAACTGTGATTGTGATTGTAGAATGTATTTCTCTGGATGGGAGGCCAAATTAAAACACTCTCTGGGAAGTAAATCCTGTCTAAATCAGACCTTTCCTCCACTATGTGTTGTATTCTGTGTTCTGTTTCCATCCATAATCCTCTGTAAATACCACAATTAGCTGATTTTCTGTTTATTAAAAGTTACCTTGTTAATTTTTGTTTCCACACCCCTAGACAAAAAAGCCCAACCACAATTCTGTTTTCCTTTTGTCAGATCATTTGAAAACAATGAACACATGAATGACTGAAATGGCCATGACTACGGACAAAGGGGACATGGTAACTGGATCTCACTCATCATCTGGAGTATTCATCACACTTGATGTTGTAGGCCTTAAACTTAAATATCAAATAACCTACAAATTCCTGGGCACGCAATAACTCTAAGATCTATTTACCTTTGGGAAAAAAAGAAAAATATCAAATATATTCTGATTATTTAAAGCACTCCCTGATAGATTTCCTTCTTATATATCATTATGAGCACACTCTGTAAACTAAAAATTATCATTTATACTGTTTCTGTATACAGTAACATTTTTTTTATTGAAGCTGCTTTTTTATTGACACAATGCTTTCTTAATTACATCCTTTTTTGAAAACGCTATCAATGCTGAATATTGCACTGTCTAATAAAAGCCTATTTGCTGAGTGTACGCTGTGTTTGTAGCAGACGTGATACTGCTGGAGAAACAGAGACAAAATCAAAAGTGTAAATTCCACTTTAATAAATTAGAAGCACAACGAACCATTTAGTCAGTATCACACTTACATGCCGTGCGAATAAATAAACTGTCAAATAAATAGTCTTAATAGTTAAAGTTAAATAACCTTACTGTAATGAATAAATATTAAATAGTATAATAAAAGTCAACTTCAAAGCTGTTTTAAGAACAAGATTATAAAACTTTGATACAAATATTTGTATAAATAGTGATACGATCTGAACAGCTATTCAAACAGATGTATGTTCAATCTGCAGGTGAAGGTTCAAATCCACCCCCAGCTTTCTGAGCACCATGGCAACATCCTTTTGTTCAAGTCTGTCTAAATCTGAACTGATTTGACAAAAACCCGTCACTCTCTATCATTCAGTTCATTCATTAAGCCCTTTCATTATTGACATTTATCTCTTCCCATGTCTTCCCTCGCTCCTCTGCATCTTGTCACTTTTAATATGCATGATTCCTATCTGAGGAACATGTGAAGAAATTTAGTGTGGAAGTGAGCACTGGAGTCCAGAAGGATACACAGGGTCTGGAAAGTCTCTCTGTCATCAAAGTGGTTCCCTGGAAAGAGATAAAGGCATTACTGACTTTCTATATCAGTCTAAATATGCTTCAGAGGTTCCTCTGTGGGGCTGTAAAGTGGCTGCGTTAAAAATAAATAATGTGGGAAGGGAACTACTGGTGTAAGGGATACAATTATATTAAATACACGTTCAGTATGCTGGTGAGTCTAGAAATGTCACTCTACGGCCTTTATTTAAAGCTACTGCCCGATCTTTTCAGTCCAGTCCATTCATTTCATAGCAGGGATTAATCCACACTTTCGGAGAGTAACAAGCGGGTCCCTCCAGATGTATTAGAAGCCATTAACACTGGTGGAGCAAAATTTAAAGGTTCACACAAGGATTTGCTGTAGGAGGGAAAAAAAGGAGGTGGAAACACATCCATCCCACCTGTAAATGTTTTCACTAAAATAAGGAAAAATAATAAGTTCCCTGTAAATGCCATCTGTCTGAGCTGTCACAAGTACACAGTCACACACACACTTTCAAAACAAGCTGCTCCACACTGCAGACAAAATCATTTTCTCATCTACACCTTAACCATGCTTACACACACCCTTACTGCAAATGTGTTTCCTCTTTTTATATGAATATATTAAGTTTCTTGTTGTACATTTGAACATTTTTAATTGAGCACATTAACTTCCCAGTCTATTTGAACACAACATGGGTGGTACAGGGTTCATGGATGCTTGTTACTGTAGTTTTCCCAGTGCTGCAGTTTTCTGCTGTTCCTTTATTCGATAAGGTTAAAATGACCACATCACATCATGGAAATGTTTTTAATTTTTTCTTGAGAGCTTAAAATAATAAGGCAACTGAACTTTAGGTCACCTCTTATCCAAAAGGCTTCTTCTGTACTAAAATCAAATGGTGAAGAGCCCCACAAAGTATTTAAAGTGAGGATTTTCCCCTTTTCAGGTGGTCCTGAGGGTTGTTGACCCACTATTGATCGTGTGAGTCATCAAATGAGCCGAGGTGTGGAAGAAATGTGTGAATTATTACCATCACTGGGGGTTAAAAGTGAAACCAGTGTCAGACTTTGCCCGACCCCATCATGTGATCTACTGAGGTCACCTGAGGCAAGGTGTGAGTTGGGGTTGAGACGCCTGAGGATGGATCTTAAGGCTGCATTGTTGCTGGCTTATAGCTGGTGTCCTAAGCAACCACCTCTGTTCAATTACAGTCATTCACAGTGGACATGGCCTCCTTTACTCCTCTCCGAAACCATCTATCTTCTGATGTTCAAAATGTAAACATTAGCATCTTCGAAAGTCTCCTTTGTCCTTTAAGTGTAGGTGTACTGCTGAGTCCTTTGTCCGGTTGAGGTGGCTATCCTATGTCTGTGGAGCGTGTTTGGGAGTTTCCTTGGAACAAACCAGTGGGGTTTTTTTAACTTGGACAATAAAAAGTCTTTTCACTGTAGTTGTGAACTGCCACTATATAAATAAAATAAATAGAAATGGAACCTCGCATGACCACAAGCCTTCACAGTGGGATGTCTTGGTCCACCTTTTATATACAGTCTATGGTTTTTCTCTACCCATTAAGGTTTCCTTCAATCCATCCATTTTCTTCTGCTTAACAGAAATGTGGTCATGTTGGCAGCAGGCTCAACAGGTCATCCTAAGCGGACATCCTTTTCCTCTGCAATGTTTAGCGATTCTTGCTGGAGAGCCAGAGACACTCTTATATAATGTCTCCAGCAGGTTCAGAGTCAACCCTTGGGCCTCTTCCTAGTGGAGTTTACCCAGAACACCTCCAACATTAAGAAACTGTATTACAACACGCTATAGAAACAAAAATTAGTTTGCATGCAAAATTACAAAAGGATCAGGTCGACAGCTGCAGCGATGCTGTCCGCCGTGCTGGACAGAGAGCTAAGCTACGCAACCTCACCTGCTACAGAAAACTCAAAGAATTCCCGGGTGACTTCTGAAAATGTGTTTTCCAGTTGCTGGATGAAGTAGAACTTTTCCGGGGGCGTATGGAAGACCTTGCAGATCTCCTGCACCAGCTTCACCGCCCAACTCATGTGATAGCCGTCCTTTTCACACACCTAATGTGAAGGCACAAGAAGAACACACTGAGTCAGTCTTGAATGATATAATGTTTCTGCTCTTCCTGTAATGATAAATCAAAATAAGCAAAAATGGTTAGGTAAGATATTTTCAGTGCTGGGAATAAAACATAAAATTCAATTGGGACATGTTAATAGGGACAACACTAATGAGCTCAAACACATATATATTAGAGTTGCTACTATTCCCCTATGGGGAAGATACAAAATAGCCAATCAATATTAGGACCATGGACAGAGCAAGTGATTCCTTTTGCTGTTTTTTTTTTTATAATATATAAGAATATTGTCCTTATATATTTTCTGTTGCAGTACAAATAAGGTGAATTTGGAGACAATTTTTAATTAAATTACATAAGGGAAAAATGATCAGGGAGTGGAGATCACTAACTCAGCACCCCAAAGCAGAAAGGTCTTACATTTGAACCTCGGCTCTTGTTATTTTTTCACACGGGTTTCCTTCTAACGTGGCCTTTGCAACAATGGCAAGCTCGTCCAAAACTTGCTATACCTTCTGTCTTACACATGCTGGTTCTGGCTCAAGCAACTGCTCATTCTCAGTTACAAGGCAATAATTTTCTAATATACCAAATTTAACTATAAACGAAGTATAAATACCTGAGGATAAAAGCAGGAAATTATTTCTCTCACCAGTATGATGTAGATGATGATTCTTGAGATCTCAAGGAGTCGTCCATTGAGAGCCTTGCTGGCCAGAACAGTGTAGCAGAGATTGCTGCCACAAAGCACCAAAAGACGAGCTACATTCTCCACATGCCACGGATGAGGAATGACTGGAGACAGCAAGGAAACAAATAGCCAGCATCTACAATCACTTGAGGGAATCTATATGAGATTTTTCTACTTACAATCATTAAACTGAAATGTTTTACATGGATCTGAAAAACAGATCTTTTATTCATCTTATTGCTTGGGAATCTGTAACTCCCAGTGTGCATCGCTCTCTTATTCATCAAACGTACCAATGAGCTCTTCCATGATTGTGATCATCGAGTCAGTACTCCAGCCTTTGACTTGTAGGTTGCCAAAGAGCAAGAGGATAGCCTTGGCTAAGTGCCACAGAGCATTGTGAGGAAGCCCCCTCTCCACCAGATCCTGCCAGCTGAGTGTACCTGCATGAAGGAGTACACCTCAGTTATGTATCATTAAATACTGCACACTACTTTAACAAACAAAAATGACTATGTTAAATGTCAAAAATTGTATTACACCAGCATAACCTACTCAGGTCTCCTGTGCCACCTCACAACACTGAAAGTGGTTTTCTGGTTCTCTAATTTTTATGTTTGTTTAAAAAATAATTGCTGACACTTTCTCTGGAGCAATGAGCCCTTTTTCAGGTTAAAACATGCCAGAATTTACAAAGCTGTACTGAAAATAACAGGATTTTTGTTATGATTTTAATATGTTTCCATAATGTCGATACTATCCAACTGCATTAATATTTCAGTAATACGTTATCTCACCCTCAGGCAGCAGAGGACCATAGAGGATGAACAGTAAGTGGGCCTGGCTGACCAACACCATGGTCCAAAGAACCAACAGGTCTTCAGGCTTAGTTGCATCAGCCAGAAATGACACTCTGGCTCACAGGCCGAACAAGGAGGCGCTGATCAGAAATGCAGCCAAGAGGCCCATGGTGACTCTGGACGAGCTGCAGAGATCTACAGCTCAGGTGGGGAATCCCAAAAACTAACCTGCACAAAGTTGGCCTTTATGGAAGAGTGGCAAGAAGAAAGCCATTGAACAGAAAACCAAAAAGTAGTTTGCCAAGCAGCTGCAGCTCCTGATACCACTTCACACCTGGAAATGGACATACAAACTTATCCATAGCTCCCAAAGACTATCACAAAAGACACAGGCTCAGCAAGAGGCTGTAACTGAACATAGGAGCTTTAGCCATGGATTGTTCTCAGCATCATATTTCTGCTTTGTTCTCTGGATAACTCTGGAACACACACACCTGGTTTTGCAGTGATGACTGCTTCAGTTTTTTGCTGCAGGTTTGTGAGATCACAGAGGAAGTTGAATTGTCTAGGACAACGACCCTATCATATTGGTTCACTCTGGAACACACACACTCCAGCTCATCCCAGCCTGCAATCAGAGTCTGTAAAAGAATCAATAAAATACCCCTCAATAGTTCTATTTCTTTTTTACAGATATTTTTTTAACACCAAGCTGAAAAACTAAAGACAAAAATTAATCATACCAAGCTAAAGATTTCCTAACCTAAAGTACTGTGTTTTTCTCTTACTGTTTATGCTATTATTACTACCTGAGCAAGACTGCCTGACTGTACAGTAACTCTAGGGTGAGATCTCTGTAACATTGTTATAGTCTTTGTTGCTAAAAAGTTTATCTTTCGCATGTTATCACATTTTGGGGCTCTGGTTGGTTATTTCCTTTTATTAGATTCAGGTTTCATAAACATGAGAGTCGTTACATGAGGGTCTTCACCTGGAGGAAGACTCCAAAGCTGGAGAAAGCAAAGCAGTCTGGTGCTACACATTTCTCCAACATGAAGCAGGGAATCTGAAACACATCAAGACAACAATAAGAGAGGCTTTTTTTCCACAGATATAAATTGGGATTGCAAATATAAAGTTGTTTTTTTTAACATACTGCATAAACTTTTGTGCAATAGCAACATTTCATATAAGTTTAATACATGTAGACAAATTAGGACCATCATGCTAAATTATATGTAATATTTTACTGCCTGACATCAAACATATAATTAGTATTAATCAACCTGTTAAAATGCCACCATGTTATGCTGCATAAAACAGCAATACAATCAAAGTTTAATTTTTTTTTTAACTTTTGCAACACATTACAAAAAACAGATGTATCGTTGCCTTCACTCAGGAAAATTAAAAATAAATGTAACTCATTTAAAAAGTTACAGTATTCTGTTTTAGCCTGACATCTCACCTGCCCCTTTCTTACCTGTGAAAGCTTGCTAAAGATAAACTTTAACCTGTCCTTTGTGGGTAGCAACAGGGTACACCTCTTGAACAACACACCTAAGACATCAAACACGAGGTCACATTACCATTCGACGGTATGTTAAATAGTAGCTGAGCCTGTCAGAAATACCTGTGGTACCTTAAAAAGCAGCAAGATGAGCTATAAAAAACAAAACACTGAAATACCGAGGTCTCTGTAGTGTCCAGTGGTGGATTTCTGTTCAATGCGGTTGGAGTGGTGAAAGCTTTGGAGGATCATTTTATTCTTCCAGGCCACAGTGGAGATGTAGTCTGCAATATATCTAGTAATTTCCTTTGATACCATGCTGAACACACTGATCTCCAGCACTGAGAAAAACACAAACACATTTTCATCGATCAAAAATGCAATCCCAATTAAACTGTAACTGTAAAAGTTAAAACAACCCTTTTCTAAACAGATTACATCAGGACATTCCAGAATGGAGCTATTATTGCATAAAGTGTTGTATAAGTAGTGCTTAAAATTACACATAAAGACACATAGTTACACATATATGTTGGTAAAAGCTTTTGTACCTCATATAAATTATACAAACAAAAGTTCTGAGCTGTACCCAAAAGCCCCTTACAAAATAACAGAGCTCCTATTATATATTAACTGGGGGACAGTGTTACAGGTACAAAATAATAGGTGAAACTCACCAGACAGTTTGTCTAGGATCATGTCAAACACCTCTGCAGGGATCCTGCTGAAGAAACTGGTGCAGCTAGTGGAGCACTGGCTGCGGGTCATGATGGTCCTAGAAGGTGTGGGCCCATTACGGTTCTTCTTGTAAGGCGTCTGTGTCCGTGAATACTTACTAACATCTCTCAATGTCTTCCCTCTGACCATTGTCATCGCTGGCTAAGTGACTGTCAAAAAGATAAGCAAATATGACTGGGAAACACTAGGCTAACACAAAGTCAGCTAACATAGTTAGGTAAAAGTAACTCATAAAAACTACATTTTCATCAACTTTGAGCCTCACAAGAGTCACAAATTCAGACACAGAGTTAACAGGGCTACAAGCTGACATTACAACATCTTACCTGTGCGTGAATAGCAAATCCTGGAAGTAAAGGTATTGGCAGCTAATGACACATTAGCAGACAACGGCGCGAAACTGCCCCCTCTCTCTCTTTCCTTTCATCTGTGCGGTAGGGATGGGAAAATATTTATATCCTTAAGTTACAACACCTTTATATATATGTTACTAAATTAAGGCTAAAAAGAAAGCAAATGTCAGCACAGACTGTAAGTAAATCAAACGAAAAAAGAAAAAAATAATAAAATTCCTCACTGAAAAACAGTAGCAGATAGCTAGTTGTAGCTAATAGCTTGGTTAGCTGTTATCCCAGAAAGCCATAGAGACTTTTCCTCTATGGTATTATTAAATAATTAAATAAGGTATTATTAATGTTTAATAATAGTAAGATAGTTGTTAAATGATACAGTCAGTCCTTTTATATATATACATATATAGCTTTTAAATAGCCTATATTCAGTTCCAGATTTTATGTATGTTGTGTGGCATTGTTCCATTACCCTATTATCAAGCCAGTAGACCCTGGGTGTCAAATATAAGGCCTGGGGACTCGAATTGGCAAAGTATTGTAGCAAAAAGTAATTTGTGATGTCTCTATGTGTTTTGTTTTGGGGGGGTAGTATGTTTACTTGTATTAGTAAATTGACTTATGAAGACTAAATATATACATATATATAATAAATACATTATCTCACTATATACTAGTGAGTTTTTCAAAATGCGTCCACGGTAAAAATGAAAATAAAAAAATGTTGATTTACATTTTCTGTGAATTAACAGAAACAGTTTGGGGTACCAGTACTGTTTCTGTAATTTTACACATTTCTTAAAATTTAAGCCCAACAAGTCAAGTCATGGTGACAAATTTCATTTTTTCTCATATTAAGATATCTCAAGGATTACATTTGTAGATAAACCTCTTTGCACTGACAGAAGGACGAGTTTCACTGGTCCATCACACTTAAGATCAAAGTGGGAGGTATGTGGGCCACAATGTAAAATAGGTTAATATCCCTGATATAGACCATATTCACAACAGACATTTTAAAATGTCAGGAAAGCAAAGTGGTTTTATGTTAGTTTAGGTGTGGTCCAGTGCTAATCAGAGTTATCATTTTTTGATGCTAATTAATTGTAATGCTTTGAGAAGCCACAATGTTTGCAGTAAATACAGATGTGTCACCTGAAAGGCCCTGTATGACATCCACACCAATGCTTTTTTTCCCATTATGGTTTGCTGATAGAATTTATTGACCTCACTTAACTCCCATTATTGGTCCAACCAACCTCAACCCCCGTATCAGCGGTCTAATCAGCCAAATGGCCAAAACACCTGTGTCTATGTGTGTGTTTTGTGCGTAAGCAGGAGCTTTTAGATATGTGACTTTGTAGGCTGTTTCGTCATTAATCCACATAAAGTATGTTGACAAAATATGTGTGGCACAGGCAAGACCTCTAAAGACTTAAACCAGTTTAAAAGAATGGCCTGTACTACACACATTACCCTCTAGCACTTTGTCCAACAAACCAACTGTGCTCAGCTGCTAATCACAGGATTATTCTGCTTAACTAAGATTATTAAGTGTTCCACATTCAAATGGCGTCTCCCACAGGCAGACCTTGGAGAGGATCATCTCTTCACTATAGAGCTGTCACAGAGAGTTGTATGAAGGGCCCAGGGGACAGACTGGGAAAATGCTCTTGTATACCAAGAGGATGTCACGCCAGGTTAAACTTGGGACACAGAATGAGGAAAAGCAAGGAGAGAGAAGCTCAAACTTTGATGAATTCACCAGCATTTCCTGGATTGCCCTACAGTATGTACAAGTGGAGTTATTGTCCACTAGTTTCATTATTATTCATGTTTTGTTTTCAGGTAACTTTAGTTTGAGTAGTTTCAATGGTGAGTTTGCTCTTTTCAGTTGAGGTTTTTTTTCTTTGTTTGTTTCAAACATTTTAGTTAAATCTTCATTACTTTCTATTATTAATTTTATGTAGGCTGCAATACACAGATTTATATGAGCCAAAGCCTTCTCATGCTGGTAGTGTTGACTAAATCTAAATAAATTCGCTGTATGTTTTTTGTTTATTTGAGGTAGCTAAATTACATCCACGCATTGTTTTAATTTTAGTTAACTAAAATTACCTAATGTGCAAGTCATGTATTTAAAAAGAGTCTTAATTGGCTGCAGCTTTGTTTTGTCTCTTTAAATTGCTTATAATAGCAGTTAATAAACATTAAGCACTCCTCTACAAGTTTGTTGTTGGATTTAATTCTGTATTCATTTATTCTTGTTTTTATTATTATTATCAACAGATCTGTAGGTGCAGAACTGATTTACTGAGACAAAAGCAGCACAGCCAGCGAAGACAATGTCTGTTCTGTCTGCCTCAGCTTAGCAGCGCTGCCCTGCCTCCAGGTCCACATTTGACATTGGCCCTGTTTATCTGTCAGGAGCAAGAAGCCAGCAGCGGACTGTCTCTCATGTCATCTCTGACATGATGCTGCCGACACTGACAGGGATAATGCCGATGATGATGATGATGATGATGAAGATGATATCTAAAACAGGCCTGTCACGCAGCTGACAGTCCTGCAACGCACAAACACAAACACACATCCACAGATTGTTTGTCCATTAAGACAAGAGCAGAAACAGAAGGAGCTGGTCAATGTGGAGTCAAAGGCCCTGTTTATCTGGAGGTTCTCCAAGTACATCTCTGCATCTCAGGACGAGTATACCATCTGGACACCTGTGATGATAGTCCTGTAGTCCCCTTATTGGTGAGTATTTAAATGTGGAGACTGTTAAGTAAATGTTAGAAGTACAGGTAAGGCTACGCAGCAGTCATGGAGTGTTTTATATTGTAAGTATTGCAGTGTGGTTTGCAGAGTAGTCAAAAACTAAACTGGGCTAATTTCAGGGCAAGCAAATTTGAAACAAGACACTTGTCACAGCTTTGCCTTTGTTCCCATTGCTTAATTGTTATGCCTTCAGCATAGTCAATCATTAAATAAGGACAAGGAAGCTTGTGTGTATGTGATATTTTAAGAGGCTCCGCCAGTGCCAGGTCTAGCACTGAACAATAATCAGGCTTCATAAACAGCTTCTGTTCTCTGAGGAAGTCAAAACAATGGGTCTGTATAAGCACAGTTTGGTCTTTGGTGTGAAACCTAAAGTCAGTTTTAGTCATGCCGGAGCAAAAAGGCACCCTTAATTAATAGTATTGTTTGTCCGTTTATTTACCACATTGTATTATTCAGAGACATGAAGTCTAGGGAACAAAAGTAAATGATTAAGCATGGATGTTTTTTACCTTTTCACACTTTTCAGGTAGGGGATCTGTAGTTGTAGCCTACAGCTGAATGTTATGGTGTTTTTAGGGCTCAGCATGCATTTGCAAATGTAAAACTAAATGCCAAAGGATGTCAGGTCAGAAATTTTCATTGAAAAATAACATAATTTGGCCAGTTATTACAACAGCAGTCACTGCTATCCTCTCTTGTCACAGTTTGGGGCCCAGCGGCTGGAGGCTCTGTCAGCAAGTCGTTCAGTCCTTCGCTTTCAAATACCCTGCAGAGCTGTGAAAAATTTCAAAGTTAGTGGCTTATAGCGGTGCTTCTCAGCTTGGGTGGTTTCTGTAAATGTTTAATTTCCTCTCTCTCTGCCTTCTTGAGGGGCGGCGAAGAGCTTAACAAATAGACTTCTGTGGTTTGCCCTCCAGAGGAGAGCGTTAAACAGGTGAAGCTGAACACCGCACTCATTAGTTACACATGCAGTCACCTGCCACTCACCAGAGACGGATGCCAGAATACTGAAAGTTTCCACAGCTATTTGTGCCCACACTCGGGAGAGACACTTGAGGAATGACTCAGACTCTGTGACTGGATGTGAGCTCAGTGGAATTACTGTACTGCTGGGAACTGCAGCGATAAGAGGAGTAATCCAGCCACATTTCAGCCTGCGGGACAGTCAGTAGTTTTGTTCTGAAAGTTTTCTTTTTAAGTGGCATGTATTTAAATTGGTTTATGTTTGCCGAGTTTTATGAAACCTCTGAATCCAATGCAGTTGTCATCTTGTTTTAAGGGACATTGAAATGCTGCTGAGTTTTACTAGAGTTTATACATTTTTACTGATGGTAATTTTAAGCTTTGCCATTTCAGGATCTCTCTGAAAGGAGCCGATCATGGCCAGCATGGCACTTCAGCTCCTTGGCTTCTTCTTAGGATTGCTAGGGTTTGCAGGAACTATAGTTGCAACCCTGCTCCCTCACTGGCGAAGCAGAGCTCATGTGGATGCTAACATTATCACAGCCACCGGGTACATGAAGGGCCTGTGGATGGAGTGTGTCTGGCGCAGCACTGGTATTTACCAGTGCAAGCTGTACAGATCTTTGCTGGCGTTGCCACCCGACCTGCAGGTACTACACGAACATCAACATGTAGAAAAATGAAAAGAGCAGAAATCTCAAAACACATATAGGGTGGTTATTTTATTTATTTATTTATTTTTTCATAGTATGTTACCTGAAAACCTGCTGAAAACCTTATTAGTCGATCATTATGAAGTAAGCATCTTTTTAAAAATCCTTTTTTGGAATTCTGACATCTCATAAACAAAACCAGTTACTAACCTATCATATAATAATATAAAATCATTAACTTCAATTCATTTGATAGCAACCATGCATGTTAACATAACTCTGTGACTTCAATACACAGCTTAAATTAGCATGCTGCACAGAAACTTTATAGCTATATGGTTATTTTCCACCTTTACACCCAGTTAGGCGTTTACATTCACAATGAACAATTTAAATATAAAGTTTTCAGTTGTCATTAATTATCAGTTTAAATGCTAATGAAAACAATACTTATAGCCCAACTCATTAGTACATATTCACTTTTAGAATAAAGGTTTAGGATGGGAAGGTAGGTGGAAGGTCAAGAAGCTTAGTAAATTCAGGACAGGTTCTTTTAAGGACTCTTGAATATTAAATATATGTTGCTTCAATCACTTTACACTCCTGGATTTTATTAATATAATAAGTACATTATACTACATATATATATGATATTAATATATTATTATATATTAATATCATTGAATATATTTTCTTATGTGAGTTTTTAGTCATATTGCTGTTATTATTAAACTCAGCATACTCACTATTCAGAAAAACCTACATAGTCTCAATTTAGTTTAATGTGTTGGATATTTATTAATAGGGACAGACAATAACTCTTAATATAGGCTAGAATAGGAGTGTTTGCACTTATTAAAAAGCAGTATATTAACTGACTGGTTCATTGCCCAGACCTGTTAAAGTAAGAATTCGTTTATAGTCCAAAGTTTAATAGTTGTCTACTGTTTCCCTCTCCACATCAGGCTGCCCGGGCGCTCATGGTAATCTCCTGTCTCACCTCAGTCCTGGCATCTCTGGTCTCTGTAATTGGGATGAAATGTACCCGCTTCGCCCGGGGTTCGTTGATTAAATCTCCCCTGGTCCTGAGCGGTGGGATTTGTTTTCTTTGTGCTGGGCTTCTTTGCCTGGTCACCGTGTCCTGGACCACCAATGAGGTCATCAAGAATTTCTACAACCCATTAATTCACAGTGGAATGAAGTATGAGATCGGACTGGCTGTGTATCTCGGATACGCCTCGGCCTGTCTCAGTCTGGCCGGGGGAATGGTGCTGTGTTGGAGCAGCAGTGGAGACAGGTCACGGCAGAGTCCCCCCCATACGCAGAGGGGTCAGTCATCACATCTTCCCCCTGTCTTCAACAACTTACATCCGCCTGCTCCACCCTACAGGCCCCCAAGGCCCTGAAAGGCAACCATGCTCCTTCGCTTTGCTCCGCTTCCAGCAGTGGCTATAGGCTCAATAACTATGTCTAAGACTAAGAGGAATACTGAAACAATAACTGTGAGACGACATGGACCCTTTTTTCAATATTTTTAATTTTTATGTCCTGCGTACCCATAAAAGGATATCAGCTGGAAAAGAGAAGGCCCCCATAATGCTAACATAAACAACCTAGAGCCTTGGCTAGTCTTATGAAACTTTAACCCTGTAAGGCTTTTCCTATGCACCTGAAGGACCAGAAGGTGGCAGTGTTTTGCAGGAAATCATCACAGAAAAGACGATATAAATCATATTCCATGTTCTTTGCTGTGACTCTCATGTTATTGGATCATTTATCTGGCCTTCTTCCTAGATGGGATTTAACTCTTTCTGAAAGGCAGTTCCCTTTAAAGAAAAAGATTTTATGTCAGTACTCAGTGTTTGAAATCATTTTCATGACACTGAAAATAAAACCTGACACTATAAGTTGTCTAAATATGTGCACTAGTGTTAATAAATGATTAAATGCTATATTATTACTACTGTAAGCATTCTCTGATGAAAGGGACTGGAAAAGGCTGTTGCAAATTTATGATCACAAGTGACATTTTCACCTTAAACCCATGTTTGTAAAATAATAGATTGTTAGAGGTTTAACACCCAGAAAACCTTTTTTGTATGTGTTAAGTACCAGGCCTGCCTGTGAAGCTCTATTAAAATATAATTTCAATGTTTTTTTGCCAACTTATTCTCAGATTTCCGTAAATCTTGACCAAGCCACTGGATGGCGACAAAGGTCTTTTGAAAAGGCATCCCAAACCATTTTTGAAGAGCTGCTTGTATTTATTTAGTCTACCTTGTTTGGTGTACTGCATAGGACACCAGTTGCATCGCAAAATCTGAGCACTTTTTTTTGTCTGAATGGCTCTGACATATTGTGAGTCATTAGCCATATATGTGGAATTATTACCACCTTGCGGAGCTTTTCTGGCTGTCTGCCTACTGACATGTAACACTGTGGACATCTTTCTGAGGCTTATTAGTTGGAAAACCCTCCAATTAGAGCTGCCCTCTTTCTGGCAGGCTGTCAGACCAATGACTGTATAAAAGAGCCACACAGGCACTAAATGAGAGGACATGTCACGATTCAAGGAAGTGACTTATCTTATTTCAGCAATCAGACTAGTCATTGTCATCATTTACATCAATTAGATAAATTACATTATGAATTAACGGGAAAAAATCTATTTAATGCCATAAAACTATAAGATTATTTACATTAAACCTTGTTGAACTGCTCCAGAAAAAGGGTTAAATTGTATATCTATAGGAATTATTTGCTTTGAAATCACAGGTTAAAACATGAACTGTACATTGAGTTGGGCCAAAGATTGGTTGCTGAGCCAAAATGTGTTTAAATGAGCAAAACAATATGGTAATTTTAGGATCCTGGGCATCTGCAAGATATATAAAAACTCTGTTTTGAATTTATATCAGCTCAAACTTATATTATTTTGTTAAACAGGATAACTTTATTTCCTCCCTCATTAAAAAATTACAAATTTAAGGCACTTCTTACATCAGTGAAAGCCTTTCTTGATGTGTGTGCAATACAGGCTTTCCCTGCTGTACTGCTGCTTTCACGTGCACATGTTGAGCTCAGCTTTAACATCTTTTTTTTTTTTTTAATTAAACATCTCAGAGAAGTACTCACCAAAGCAAATACTTTTTTTAAAGGGGGCGGTTTAAATATGATTTAAACCACATAGAAATACGAAATGTTAGTTCAGCACCATGGACAGCGGAACTGGGTTCCTTCATAGGAAATCTTTAACAGTAATAGATCCCGGTGCAGGAAGGCGATATAATAAAATACTGTAACTATGCTGCTTCCAAGTGTCTAAAAGTTTACTTCAACATCATGTTGATCAAACGCACGAACTTGCGAGTAGATTGATGTTTTTGGACGAAAAGGGGTCAGAGTTGAATGTGTAATGCGGACTTATAAAGTGGAAATTAATCCTATGTACGTGGCTCACATTCTCAGCATCACTGCCATACAACAAGCCTTTGCAGTAAAGGCGCCTTGCCTTAATCATCAGCGAGCGAGGACCTGCGCAAGATCATAAATCAGGCCTGAAATGTAACCTGGCAAAGTAAAGGTTTCATCTATTGCCAATATGATATTATGATATTGGAAAGCTTTTCCGCAGAGGTTGTGCGTCATGCCATTCTCTATTAGGTGCTATTTTCGTCCTGCCCTGGAAGACATTTATCCACCATCTACCCACCCTGACAGCACCCAATAAACCCACCACTCCCATTCATCTCCACCCCTCCACCCACCTCCAGCCTCTCCCCCTCCCTCGCTTGGTCCGTCTCCCTCTCTGGTGCCGACGAGCATTTGTGATTTAAAAAACAACATAGTTGAATGGTGTTTGGTCGTCCAGGAGGATTACAGACTGGCACCGCAATATATCACAAAGATAATTTGTCCCTTACACTTTTTTGAATCTACTTTTGGAGTCCCTGCTCTTGTGATCTATTTAGACCCGTTTTTCCAAAGCAAAGGTAAGAAAATTCTATTTTGCAATAATTTTACTAAAATGATATGTGGTTGCCGAATTTTACTGCATTAACAATTGATTTAAAGAGAGCTCAATAATTCAACACCGGCCTCTTGGCACCATGGTGTCAGCGCAACGGGGAACCTCAGGTTTGAGTTTGAGCACGAACCTCATCAATGCAGCTGTTTTTATGAATCTGTTGGAAAACGGACCGGATTTTTTCCCCAATGCATCGCCATTACAAAGGAGTGCCCGACTTTTGCGCACAATAGAGTTACCAGAAACATGCAAATGTGGGTGCACATCTTTGGAAGCGTAAAGTTGTAAATGCGTTGTTTTTTTTACTTACTTAAGTCAAATGACCGAAAAGAATATCTGTAAATGAGGGCGCATAACGCGTGTAAAACACGTTCAGCTGTTGTGAAGAACTAACTAAAGTAACACTAATAATGTGCGCACTCTTGGACTGATACCACTGGATCGAGTTTACATCGTTTCTGATTCCGATCTGTTGATTTAGTTACACAAGCTGGAGTCCCTGCTGGATACGGTAAGATTCATGGTCGCAGTATTTCCGAGCAGGAATTTGCAAATCGGTTATTTTATCTAAAATATAGTTTAACCTGAGGAGTTTAAACGAAATTAGCAAGTATATATAAATGTATTACTTGTTACACTTTCACGTGTACTAATTTAAACTTTGACATTTAGTTAAAAAATTATTATCATCATCATCATCATTATTATTATTATTATTATTATTGGGAAAAAATGATTAGTTGTTCAGGCTAATATAACTCCGGTTAACAAGGCGCATTAAAACTGTAACAGCTGAATATTTGCAGTAAGCGTGCATGTGCGCAGAAAACCTGAAAATGACATTTGAAATACTTTGTAATTTCTAACGGCGGTGGAAGCACTGGGCATCACTTGGACTTAGCCAGTATTACATCCGACAGACTGAGGATAAAATGCTTCTGTTTTGTTTCTTTTAAGAAATGTATTTGTCACACATTAGTGTTTTCAGGTTGATTAAATTGATAGCTTTTGAAATGATGTTCCATGTAGTTGCAGTTACAGTTTGTCTGCACTCCTTAAAATGTGTTTCTGCGGGTTGGGATTGTGTGTTTTTATTATTTCTGACAAAGCACAAATGTATCATTAAAAAGCTTTTTCTTTTGTTTTTTCACAGTTTTCTCCATGAGTATCCAGTCCGCGCGCAGCAGCACTTGATCTCGGCGGGGAAGCGGAGAAAAGGAAGATGACCATTCACGTCGAGGGTCTCGTGGCTATCGTGCTCTTCTATGTCCTGATTCTGTTTGTGGGGATCTGGGCTGCGTGGAAGAATAAGAACTCTGGAGTTGGCGAAGGCATAGATCGGAGCGAGAGTATCATGGTTGGGGGAAGGGACATCGGCTTGTTCGTTGGTGGATTTACGATGACCGGTGAGTCTTTAAATCTATATTTCTTGGTGTCTGTTCGACGGCAGCCACGTGCGCATTTTGTCCAATTTTCATACCATACAAGGTCCAAAAGGAGAAAAAAAACAACAACTTTCCATTGACTAGGGTCTTCCGCTCCGTCTTTTACGCACAGATTGCGCAGCGGGCAGAAGTAGAAATTTCCATCACAGTTTTCAACATTATACTCATGCAGTTCGGAAAAATTGAAATGCATATTTTCTTTTGATTTGTTTATTTACAAATAAGTTTTCTTCTTCTTTTTCAGCCACTTGGGTGGGAGGGGGCTACATTAATGGAACAGCAGAATATGTCTACCTCCCAGGTTTCGGCCTGGCCTGGGCACAGGCACCCTTTGGTTATGCTCTCAGCCTTGTAGTAGGTAGGAAACCTAGAAAAACTTGGATAAATATATCTGCTTATAGCTAGATTAAAAAGGAAAAGAGTTGCATCACCTAATGTAGTTAATGTAATGTAGTTTTAATGTAGTTAAAGTTCTTTTTGCCTAGAAATGAATATGCTTTCCTATTTTTAAGACAGAAATTCATTTACATTAAATTCATATTGATATGATATTTAGGTGTAGGAAGACTGATATTTGTGCCATTGGTCTGATATTAAAGTAAATGTAAATTTAAGCTGTGTTGCTGAAGCATATAGAATTTGGTCTATTCATTAAGGTTATTATACAGCATCAGCACACTTTACGTTAAGTTAGTAGTATTGTACAACTTTCTAAAATGCTTCTCTTGTGCTTTTTGTCTGCCTTACCTCAACATCTGACATCACTCAGGGGGCCTTTTCTTTGCCAAACCCATGCGATCACGTGGATATGTGACCATGCTGGATCCCTTCCAGCAGCTATATGGAAAAAGGATGGGTGGTCTGCTGTTCATCCCTGCACTCATGGGAGAAATCTTCTGGTCTGCAGCCATTTTGTCCGCTTTGGGTAGGCATCCCAATGGATGAGATCGTGAATCTCACCACTTTAAATCTAATCTATGCTTTACAATATACTGCATTGTATGCCCAAACTCATTGTGAGTGAAACATCAAGTTACCCAGATTTTAGTGAATTTTTTTTTTCTTCTTCACTCTGGTTATATTTCCATGCAGGTGCGACTCTCAGTGTGATAGTGGATATAAATATCAACATGTCTGTGGTGATCTCAGCACTGATAGCCATCTTCTACACACTTGTTGGAGGACTTTACTCTGTTGCATACACAGATGTGGTCCAGCTCTTCTGTATCTTTCTGGGTTTGGTGAGTTTCGGAGCTACTCAACCAGCAGCTCTAATGATTTTAGCCAATATTTAAACCAAATCTTCTAGCAGTTCTACAAAATTTTTAAGTCATAACTTTAAAATAGATATAAATTTATACACACAGAATCATATCAAAACATGAAATTGATAAAAGCACCTTTTGTATCAAGAACACAGGGTAAAGTAGAACTTGATTTCAACAGTTAGATTTTGAAATGCTATAAAAATATAATAATTCAATTTTTACATTTTTTATTGTATTATTGTTACATTATGATTTTCTTCTTCTCCTTTCAGTGGATCAGTGTGCCTTTTGCTCTGTCCAATCCTGCCGTGTCAGACATCGGTGTTACAGCCAAGAAAACAATCTATCAATCTCCTTGGCTCGGGAAGATTGAGCCCGAAGACAATTGGCTCTGGGCGGACAACTTCTTTTTGCTTGTAAGCCATAACTTTTATCTGAAGTTTCACCAAGAGACAGTATATAACTCTAAAGTCAATTGCAGACACACTTTCACTGAAGTCCAAATAAGAGACCCATTCATGGCACATAGCATTTAATGGTTTCTTAGTACTGAAATGGAGTTCTTCACTAGAAACAAAGAGATTCACAGTATTTTTTTAGACTGCTGATTGTAATGCATTGGTTTGGTGTTTCTGTTTCTAGATGTTGGGGGGGATTCCCTGGCAGGTCTATTTTCAACGGGTTCTTTCTGCTTCTTCAGCTACCTACGCCCAGGTCCTTTCATTCCTTGCTGCCTTCGGTTGCTTGGTCATGGCTGTCCCCTCTGTCCTCATAGGAGCTATAGGGGCTTCCACTGGTAATAATACACACAGAGACACAAACACAAATATGCACCCACAGGTTAAAATGGGGGTCCCATAATATTTTAATAAACTGAATTAGATGAGTTGCAGAAACAGTTCTTTTTTTAAACAGTGTACCCAAGCGTAGTATATATAATCCTTTCTTTAAGCGGTAATGGAGCTAGCTGTCATTTGCAACCAGATTTACAAGGACAACAAAGACAGGTAGAAGTACGAATCACTATACAGTGCCACCACTGCTTTATATGCACACACGCTGTTATGTCTGGACTGCAGCTGTTAAATCAGACTTTTTAGGCAAACACATGCTAATCAGAGACTAATCCAAGACTGATGTGCACACGCACAGACATACACAGTGATTAAGCAGTAAATGAAACATCACAAGACAATTGAAACATCCAAGAACCTGATCCTTTATTCAAACGGGAAAGTGTGATCAAAGAGAGCACCCTGGCTTCATGGGGTTGTTTACACCCCAGCAGCCCTTTTCTTTTTTCAGATGTGTAAATGCAGATGTATACAGTGTCTGGAGGGTAAACAGCAGACGGATGCTGTCACTACATGCAGAGGAGAGAGAGCCATCAGACCATGGCGATTTAGTGAATATTACATCTGAAGAGGAGCTAATTAATCTGGTCCATCTGAAGCCGTTCCATGTATAACTGGCACTAATCAACCACTGCCTATGAATATCTGGGGATGGGTAGAGAAAGACATAGACTGTGTACCTCTTGTGGAGGAGGAGGAGGGCAAAAAATAGTAGAAAGAAGGTTAGGGTAAAAGAGAGAGTTTGTAAAACAAGTGGTGTCAACTTGTGAGTGAAAAAAAATATTTTGTGTCTAAAGGAAAGGTAGAAGGAGAAGAGAGAGGAAGATCACCTGTCCTGTATATATACAGTAAATGCTATGGTTAATTTGAGGATTTTTTTTTTAAAAACTTTGATATAAACCATAGTCGTCTGAATGCTGGCTTAACAAAGATGAGGGTATCAGTACAGCTAGCGTGCATGCATACTTTTGTATCTAATAAGTTAAGCATAGACTGTCAGAACTATTGGCTCCCTTATGATGTTAACCATTATCAATGATTAATCGACAACAGTTAAATGCAATTAATCAACATAATGTCCATAATTACTTAATACTGACTCATATGCTTCCACGGATCATTAACAAACCAGTATATTACCCTCGTCTATGTTGAACTGGGGTCTAGTTTTCAGTCAGTATCCAGTTTAATTCGTACTATTATTACTGTGGCTTTGTTTATTGTGTTTTGACCAACAGCAGATTGAATCTGTGCAGCTATGAAGGCACCTAGACACATTAAGGCCTTTTGTTTCTCAGCTTTAAAGCATGTGTATCCACTGAGAGCATTAACTTTTTTTTGTCTGAAAAGCTACGGGATCAAAAATTGTAATAAAGAAATCCCTACACTTAAATTTCTGCAGGGTGGCCAGAAAAGAAATGCTATTAATCTTAAAATGCGAATGTGTGCCAGGTACAGTTTGTTCAGCTTTAGTAATGTTGTGTTACTGCCTCATGCAAGGCACTTTCTTTCTGTTTTTTGTTCAAACCAATAATTAAGACAAATGCTGATGACTGTTTTTCTAATTTAATACATAGATAATCTTGACAGTTGAGTGCAAAGATTGACTGGTTGGCTGATTGTTTCATAAGAGCTGTAATAATAAGCTGTGACATTTGCATTGTTTACAATGATCAATTTTTAACTGTTTCTCATGTCCTGATTCAGACTGGAACCAAACTACATATGGTTCCCTCCCTCCAAAGGATAAGGATGAGTCAGACATGATCCTTCCTATAGTGCTTCAGCACCTCTGCCCACCGTACATCTCCTTCTTTGGTCTGGGGGCTGTGTCAGCTGCAGTCATGTCATCAGCAGACTCATCCATACTCTCAGCCAGCTCCATGTTTGCCAGGAACATTTATCAGCTCGCGTTTCGGCAGTCGGTAAGAGCAATATTCCTAGCACACTCGTACGTCTGCACAATTTCAGCAAGTGGTTCCAAACATCAGTCAGCCTATCGATAAATCAATGTTATTTTCATACGAAAAAAACAACAAAACAAGAGCCTACAGCAGAAATTATATGTGCACTTTATCGAATTTGTTTAATACCCAAAACCACACATGAAACCTCAAGATGGAAATCTTTGTAAGTTGTTTGTGTAATAATTATTTGTTAGATAATGTTAGATGGTTAGATAATCTGCTAAATTGGTCCCACTGAGATTTCCTGCTATTCATTCCCATCACATTTGTAACAGACATTAATTTTCAGAATTGTGAAGATTACTGTGCATGCTAATACTGTGCAAAAGTCTTAAGCCAACCTGCTTTTCTTTATACTTTGGTAGGAAAAAATATATTCAGGCATCCTGTTATTGTACTAACAGTGTATTTGGGAGCATTGTCATTTTAAAAAATGAAAAATGAAACAACTGCTAATCGGATGCTTGCCAATTTTCCGAAGATCCCCCACACCACTGGTTGAAATGCAAACCCAAACCTCTGTTGTGTTGTAAAAGTGGCTGCAGACACATATTTATACCTCTCTTCTGGTTTAATTTGAACATAATAATTATGATTGGAGAGAAAAAATAAATAAAATTTGGATTAATCACTCGATAAGACCTGTTGCCGTTGATTTTAAGATCAAATAGTGCCCTACAGTGTTGTTTTGTTGTACCACTGAGCTCACCTTTTCTCATCATCCAGTTTCCCTGAATAATAAGAGTATGGAGAATTAAATGAGTGAATAATTTCAAACAGAACCTACATCTCCAAGCGCTTTCGTATCTAAGTGCAACCTCACATGGACACTACTTCAGCTGTAGGCTCTAATCTTTTATCTGAACTGACTTTCATTTAAGTTAACACCCTGTTCCCCTCCAGTTGTTATGTTTCTGTCTTTACTCTTTTATCCCTTTCATCTTCCTTACAGGCCTCAGATCGGGAGATTGTTTGGGTGATGCGCCTCACCATCTTTGTGTTCGGAGCTCTGGCCACTGCCATGGCATTGTTAACAGGATCAGTATACGGCCTTTGGTACCTGAGCTCTGATCTGGTCTATGTCATCATATTCCCCCAACTTCTCAGTGTGCTGTTCGTTAAGGGCACCAACACCTATGGTTCTGTGGCTGGTTATATCTTTGGTCTTCTGCTGCGCATTGGTGGGGGGGAGCCCTACCTCAAACTACCTCCATTCATCTATTACCCCGGCTGGGTGACCCAGGAGAAGGTCCATCACCTCACTGGAGATGTAGAGCACTTTATCCAGCAGAGGTTCCCCTTCAAGTCTGTGTCCATGGTGGCATCCTTCTTGGCCAATGTGTTTTTTTCTTACCTGACAAAGTATCTATTTGAAAGTGGTATGCTGTCACATAAGTACGACTTCCTGGATGCTGTTGTTTCCAAGCACAGCAAGGAGATAATGGACAAGGCTACACTGGTAAGCAACCATGATAACATAATTCTTTCAGAGATGGCTCCTGTCAGGCAGGTCTTGGGTGCCTCACTTGCTGGGACCTTTACCAACACGGAGGTCCTCAGTGATGATGGGGCATCTAGTCCAGAGGCTTTTCACAATGAAGATTAGACATTTAAGGCACAAAGTAAACTAGAACCAAGGAATGTAAAGAAGAAGGAACAGTCAAAAGAGGCATCAATATTCTTCAGGAAAATTACTACTGCCACACTGGGAGCCAAATCAACAGAGCATCTGCTGTGGCTTTCAAGTGACTCCAAAAGTTTCTGACGGCAATATGGTGCCTCCTTCTTTTTTGAAATTCCTTGCCTAGAAACAGCAAACAGACTCAATCACCTGTGCAAATCATTCCACACTCATTCTTGTGTTTTCTTATCATGACTCTGTGAAACTTTAACCATTTTCATTTAAGTGCTGCTATAGTGATCGGAGGAACTTTGGATGGATGTACAGTGGGCCTTTATGAGCAAGTCTACAAGGATTTGTTGTGGATCATGAAAATAGTGCAATATCTAACCAAGAAACTGTGTCCACATCTACAAGTCATTATACAAAGCATAATATACGTAAGTTCGTTTACATGCACCTGACAACTAAGCTTTTATCATACTTTGAGTTTCATCTTAGAACAACTTTATTGATAGAGCAATAATATTTTTAGGATCCACATTGTACAGCTAGATAGATTTTACTGAATTTGATTTTTACCATGTCTTGTTTAAACCTGAAGACCAGTAGATGTTTGCAAGTTTTATGTTCTGTTTTCAGCTTAGATTTAATCTTCTTGCTGAAGTCCATAATTATATGACCAAACCGTGACTTTACCAAATAGAAGATACTGGCTAAATCAGCAAAATCCCAAACAGCGTTCCATTAAAACATTTTTTTCATTCACTGCCAACACTTAGCAAGCTAACTACCATCTTTGTTGTATTGACAAGATTTCACTAAACAAAAGAGATCAATGAGTAAGAGCATAAGAAGAATTCATTGGGGGGGGGGGGGGTTATAGATACAGGGCAAAATTATCATTCATTTGAATGCAATGGGTGGTGTTGTGGTTAACATGCTTGCCTTACACCCGAAAGATCACCAGTTCATAACTGAGAGGAGACACAAAGCCAGCCTCAGGAGGTCACAAGCTAGTGTACTCCCACTATTTTGACCCAAGTCCCTACCTGGATAAATGGCAGGGTTGTGTCAGGAAGGGCGTCCACTGTAAAAATCTGTGCCAAATAAAATATGTGGATACATCCTCTGTGGTGGAACTAAGGGAGCCACCGAGAGTACCTATCCATCAGATTAATGAAACTTCTGCTCAGCTCTGTTTTAATCTTTGCTATTCTTGTCAGTACTGACGAGTCCCTAAAGTTACAACTTTAGGGACTTTATTGTAACTTTAACCCAATCTCTTTAATGTGAGCTGATGAGACGGTGATAGTGAAATCAGAAAACCAAAACAGTGAGCAAAACGACAACAATAGTCTGGAGCACAAAAGAGTGGTTCTGAGCTCGGTGATGTAGTCATTTGATCCAGTATTTATTCTAAAATAAAGTTTGATGGTCAGAGGGAGACATAAATAATGATCATAAGCTTCCTGCTACTGACACTAAAGTTCTGCACTGAACCTAAATTGTGTACTGCTGAATCATCATGAATCAGAGTAATTAGACAGCAGCTCTGACTTTTATTACACTCCACCCCGTGACCTTTCTTTCCCCTTGTACTTTCCAGGCAGCCATTGTCTTCCCTTCATTTCAGTGCATTATGAAAATCAATTTGCTATCGTTGTTTTTGTCGAACATACAATGGGAATACATCTTTAAACCACCATTCATTTACAACTGCAATGCTACGTAATGGTAACACTGACACCAGTAAAAGCACATGATGTTCATTTTGCAAACAGATTTTATAAATGACTGGAACCTAATAGCAGCCTGGAAATAAATCTCAATACAAGACGCGACAGTGAACTTTGAAAGTAATCAAGAACACTTCAGTGATTTTTATTTTTAACATGAACTCACAGAAGCCATTTTGAAATATATATATATATGTGTGTGTGTGATTGTGTGCACCTATGATGGTTTGTTTTCTCATCCTAAAGCTGTATTGACTGGCCAGCCACAGCAGGTTACTGGGGACAGGAAATGATTGTTCCTCCCAGGACGGTGTTAGTAGCACCAGTCATCATCGATCCGGCCCCAAGTCGATCAGCCCTCAGGACATTTGATTAATGCTGCACAGAGGTTCAAAAATGATGGTTTGTAAGGAGTGTGTTACAGTGCGATGTTAGCGGTGATGAAAGTTGAAGTGTTACTTGATTGAGCACCCTCATACGTTGTTCAGTACAAGTCCTTACATTGTCACGGGCCTGGCAGTTTTAAACAACCGGACACACTGCTGCCCTGTGTGGAAAAAAGAACAAAAGAAACAAAAAAATCTGTCAAGTTTTTTGGCATTGTTATGTGTTACTGTTGTCCAGTTGACTTCACTGTGTTTATCTCCTCTTAGCATCGTTGTGGTTCGTTGGTGTCTTTTTGAATCTTATGGACTTGCCTTAATTCAAACGTCAGTGGTAAAAAAATGAGTGGTTTAGGAACATGTTGAAAAGGTGACATGTATGAAATATTTTTCCATTGAAGGATAAGGCTGATAATATTCTAGATGTTCTTGTCAACAATTATTATCAAGTGAGACCGAAATCAACAATGTGTTAGTCGGTCTTTTGGTACTCTCTGACCTCAGAAAGTTCAGCAAACCATACCTGGTTTAGATTTTTCCCTCAAGATCACCTTCTCAGATAGCTTCTTGTGCTGCTGCTATTTCTGCATTGCTTTCTGATAGTCCTGCTATGACCACTTGCTCTGTGAGATTTTATCACAGACCTTAAAATTGTGCACAAACCTCAACATCTGCTTCAAACTGATCGAGGTTTGTAGGTTCAAACCATGAAGGAGCAACATCAGCTCATGAGTAGAACCGGAAGGGTAAGACTACCATTGTGAAGTCCTACTGCTCTATCTGAAAAAACATGACCTCAAACGATGTGAGCACTTGCCCAAAATATAAATGGAGTTGAAGCTTTATTGTGTTGACACACTGGAGGAGATCAAGCATGCCTGGCAGAGGTATAAGTGAATGTGACTGAATAGCAGATGTGCTGGAAGCTGTCTGGACTTGCACCAGTAGGCGATCTTGAACAGGAGATAGGTCCTGTTTCAGTCTGGAAAGTTTAAGGATTTTAATTGGCTGTTTCCCAAATTTTTTCAACCTTTTACATTATCTCTATTGATCCCAGAAGTATGGTGGTTTTGTTTTGGGTCTTTTTTGAAAAGGTGAAGCAGTTTCTAAACACAGTTGGGCACTGTGGGAAAAAAAAATGCTACTTACTTTAAATGTGTATTTCTTACGGAGCCCCGCAGGGGACATGGGAGAAAAAAAGATTAAGACGGACTTTTGCGAGATCTCGCAAAACAAACTCGGGATCTCGCAAAACTTTTGCGGGATCTCGCAAAAGTTGAATTCCAACAATGGCGGCAGCTACTTAGTTGTAATATTACTCTTTCTGGGTCACAAAATAAACTTGTAAGATATTTTGAGGCGTGAATGTAGCTGTGTAAACGTCAAATATCTGCTCGGTTTACAAGACATCACATATTTGCAAAAGTGCTCTGACGTTTTCGGAGATCTGACACCCACCATCTCGAAGCTAACGGGAGGTCGAGACCTACTACAGCCGGGAGGAACACCGCTCTCCCGGCACATCGTGCATCTCGCAAAACTTTTGCGAGATCCCGAGTTTGTTTTGCGAGATCCCGCAAAAGTCCGTCTTAATTTCTTTTTCTCCCATGTCCCCTGCGGGGCTCCGTAATTTCTTGGGGACTGTTTTCACCCGCTAATGAGAAAATTTTGCTGATTTAATGAATAGCAACTTCTTTATGTTTTTTTTCACCTCTATGCTACAGAGGTATACACTGAGTAGGAAAGCTAAGGTTTTGGCTTCAGTGGCAAAACTTGTTACAATCATATTATTGATGATTTTTGTCTTTTTAGGCAATTAGGTCACAATGTAAAAGATCTAGAATAACACCAGCCTTCATCCTTTAAGATGGCAGAATGGCCTTGAAGTTAGTCTATAGAGAGCAAAGGGGACTTGAGCCCCCATGTGCAGCCATATCAGCTGAGGTACAGTAGGACCTACTAGATCCTGATCTGACCTGAACCAGTTTTGGGATCAATGATAAATCAGCTTCAGCTTCAAACAGGGCGGTCTGGTCTGATGCTATGCAAAGTGTCAGGCAGTCTCATTGGACTTAAATGTGAATGTAAATGTTCTCCTCAACAAATGAGTGTGCTGTTTCCTGGGTTCATCCACAAACCCGAGCGCACACGCAGAAAAGAATCAACGTCAGCTGGTGGACTGACACGTTTTTGGCTCTATGTCGTAAATAACAATGACGCTGTATTTTTGTGTGATAAATGTATATACTAAAAAAAAAAAAAAAGCATAGGAACAAATTAGTTTACCTTTAAATGCAGCACTGAAAATGATGTTTGTTGACAGTGAAATTACAGCTATTTATTTATTTATTCATGCAGTGTCTATAAGAGTATAGTTGTAATCGTGAGGTCACTTGAATAAATTATATTCATTTAGCAAAGTACTGAGTTGGTCTTCTTTCATCTACGCGTACGCGCATGTTTGTTCTATAGTGTATTAAATCTAGAGATTAGACGGTAAAGTGTGTGTCTGTGTGTGTGTGTGTGTGTGTGTGTGTATGTTTGTGTGTGTGTGTGTGATAGTTATGGCTTACAGTATGCCTCCAAGTAATAAATGTGAGTCGATTGTATGTGTGCGTGTGTGTGTGTGTGTCCGTGTGTGTGTGTTGTCTACTAGAGGTTTTAATCTACAGGCTGCCACCCACGTGGAATCATCAATCAAAATGCTCACCTCCGAATCTTATGACTGCCAAAACTGTCAAAGCTGTCAATCAGTCTAACGCACACACAAACACACACACACACACACACACACATAATACACAGTCTGGATCCCAGCATGACCCCTGGCTGGTGGAAGACATCTTCAAATTGCATTGTTTCCTCTTCACAGTATTACGTTCAGTAAAAGGTGAGTCATGTCCAATACTGCACCAGGTTTGTTATAGATTATAGCCACTAGTCATGGCTTTAGTATGTGAATGTGGGGTTTTGTGTGTCAGACCTTGGGATTGTTAGCCATATAGGTCATAGCTGGGATTTTAGACAAAATTATGTTACTTTTTAGTTCAACTTTGTAGCACTTGAAGAAAATCATTTAAAACCACACAATAGATTACACAAGATATTACAAGACCGTGTTTGAGAGAAAAAACAAAAGGACTTTTGTGGTAAATAGAAACCAAAAATATATCTCAAGATATTTCCCTGTGTGTCACAAAAAGTTCAAATGTGCACAAATGAAGCTGTGTGTTTTGTTTAACAGGTGCGTCACACAGCTCAGTTATGAAGCAGCTAAAGAAACACACAGACACATAAACACAAACACACATATATATACTGAAAAGATTAAAGTGTTACATTTGCCAATCTTTATCATAATAAATGAAAACAATGGGAATACAATATTTGCTGAGCACATAAGTCTTATAAAGAATACAGTTGTACTCACTGTTAACTTTGAGGTATAAATTTAGCTACAAAAACATGATTTGTCTTTACCACAGAGAAGTGAAATAGTTCACAACAGCAGAAAGTAACTTTTGCCTCTTTGGCATGGATTCAATACATCACTACTGGAGCTGCTAAGGAGGTGGAAATGAGGAGGACCTCAGAGAGGATTCATGGATGTATAGAAGAAGGAGAGGGTAGATGAAAAGCTGGAAAGTGTAACTAGTAATGTAGAGGTTTTCTTCCTTAGCCCTGTGTTCCACGTGCAACCCTGTTATGTTCATTGTGTGTTTATCATCATAAACCTCTGACTGAACTCCCAGCTGATTTCTTTGTATCTCCATGCATCCATATATGTACTCCCTTTTAACCCTGCAGGCTAGCCTCAGGCATCATAATGCAAACTTTGTCCTCACTGAAGTTTTCTCTGTGTTTAACACAACAAAGAATTCCCTGAACATTCCCTGAACTAGCATGCACTTCACACCCGCACACACACACACACACATATTTCAGCCCTGCAGCACAACTCATGACTTATTCTCTCTAAAATGACAAAAAGTCAGGAAAGCCAGCTGAAAATGCTGATGAAGAAACAACAAATTATAGACTTGGACTCATATCTTTTATTTATTGATTATTTTACATTTTAAATGCTTTTGAGACTGAGAGTTTAATAAGTGATTGGCTCAGTGCTTAAGTGCAGCTGTTTTTGTGCTTCCAGACACACTGACATAACTTCAAGTAGCTCCTCCTTTAGAAATCATATTTAGGAAAAAGTGTCTGCTGCTTAATTAAATGAATAACAATTTTGCCATGCCATTACTTTTAACCCACGTGTCCAGGAAAGGCCCTGGTATGACTTAAAGAGGTTGCCAGCGAATCACAAGCCTCCGATAGCCAATCCTCCTCCTCTTAATGGGGCTAAATAAGATTCCTAATACAAGCTCCCTCTTGGGACTTCTCAAATTTAGTGTTTCCGGGTTCTTAACTCAACCATGAAACATGGAGTCCTCAATTAGAGGTCACAGAAAGCCTGTCTGGCTCTTTTCTGTCATCCTTTTGCAGCCTCTAACAAACAAAAGCTCCCAAGAGGAGACACTTATCCCTTGGGGGTTGCATCATGAATGATGTTGGGTGTAAAAATCAGTCAAATCAAAAATATGTGGGGCTACCTGCATTGGTGACCCCTTATTAATAAGAGAGTACCCAAAAGTAGCACTTTTACAATATACAGCTGGACTTGTCAAACAAGACAAGCTCTGCATAGCGTCTAATCTAAAGGCTGTCTGTTTCTGAATGGACTGCTGCTGGTGGTGGTGGAGGAGGTTTTACTTTTAATCTGCATCCCAGGCAACTCTAAAATGTTTGGCTGTAGAGAAAGATGGAGAGAGGGGCGAAATACTGTAAGCTATCCATAATTCTTTATGAGACAGTGTGAGCCAAGACTAGATAGCCTCATACATTTTAAACTAATAGGTTAATAGGAATAAGTGATAAAATGCATGAACAGCTCAGAGCCAAGTAGCCTACTGGAAACAGAGTGAAAGGTGCGGAAGAAAAAGAACTCACTTTGATTCTGGCTACAAGCTAAGTTATCCTTAATGAATAAAAGACACTGTGCAAAATGATCATGAGCAATCAGTTAAATCAGTTAAGAAAACAGTTAAGCAATCAGCCTAAGTTAGGAAGCAAACGGAAAAATGAAAACAGTAGCAGATAAAATGCAATAACAGACATAAAGGCATAAAAGAAAAAACTACAATGCTAAAGAAAGATGTGAGCTGGATGAAGAAAAAATAGAGCGAGAGAGATGATGTCGTTTATAGAAGTAAATCTTGGCCCATTTAGTGCTTTCTCAATAAGGGCAGTGGATGAGGGCCAGTCTGGAAAACAGTCATCGTCATTATTCACATTAGACTAAGTGCTCCACTTCTCTGGACAGGGGAGGGGAAAAGAAGGAGAGCGAAATAAATGGGAAGGCCAGACATTTACTGTGGCACCCTTAGCTCATATGAGAGATTGCCTGGACTGAGAGTCTCCACCTACCAGTTATGTCCTTGCTTCTGTCCTTCACCACTTAAGAGTAGATCTCATGGGGAAAAAGTGGATAAAACCAGAGGGGGTTTTTTTTATATCTCAATGATCGCTTTACTAGTTTAAAATTTAATTAACCACGTTTCGGAATAAAGCAGAAATGCCTTTATTCACACTAACAAAAGAAAATGCAGAATGTTTGCAAAAACCTTACAAACACTTTTGTTGTCTCTTTATATTTTCAGAACAATCCTGTGAATCCTAGAATATCACTGATTATGTAATGTTCTCATTTCTGTGTGGCACTGACACCATCGCTAATTAAACTGGATAATTTATTAGGTACACCTTGCTCTTATGAAGTTTGACCCCTTTTTGCCTTCAGAACTGCTTTCAACAAGGTGCTAGGAACTCTTCTCGGGGATTTCTGTCCATTTTAACATAATAGCATCACACAGCTGCTGCAGAGTTTTTAGATGCTCATTAATGAAGTAAATCTCCTGTTTCACCACATTCCCAAGGTGCTCTATTGGATTAAGATCTGGTGAGTATGGAGGCCATGTCCAAGAAACTAGTTTGAGATAAACAGAGCTTTGTGACTTTATGTGTTATCCTGCTAGAAGTAGCCATCAGAAGATGGAAGCACTGTGGTCATAACGCGACATGGTCAGTCCCAAGAACATATTCCCCAAACCATTACACCACCAGCATGAGCCTGAACCAAAAGAAAAATCTGAATCTAGATTAACTGAATCAGCTTTCTGGGAACAAAGTCACAAATTAAAATTAAAGGTGCAATATGTAGGATATCTTCTGTGCTACTTTTTGATCCTGTAGCTGCAATAAAAACATACAATCTAAACTTTAGTGACATTTCATTGAAATTAATTGAATTTCTCAGAGGATTTTTCTTTAAAAATATAAACACTTTCCACTTAAACAGATTTTGGACATTGATGTACCTGCTGATATTAAAAGGAAAAATATTTACTTTATAAAATAAAGCTTTTTCCTCACAAGCTATCAGGTGTTTTTAAATATAAAATACTGTATCTGAGTCACTCATGTAAGCACAGTCATTCATTATCGTAGCTGATAATGTCTAATATACCTCTGCCCAAAGCAGGTTTTTAATGAGTGCAATTAAATTATATGTGTGGTCTGGATATACTCTGGACAATACCTTTGGATAGGTACGGTATCAGGATGGATAATAAGCCATGGTGAATATCATGTCTACAGTAATAGTGTTAAAGTTCAGTGTAATCTATTATAGTCCCCTTTGATTTGTTTGAGATACAGAATCAGTTTGGTCACAAATAGCAAACAGCTGCAGCACAATATAATTTAATACTTGCTACCATCATGGCATATTCTGGGCGGGGGTGGAGGTGGGCGGGGGTGGCACTACATATGCTTTTGATCTTTTGCCATTTTGGTAAACATTAAGCTTTTAGTTGCCACAGTCTTTTCTCTTCCTCCTCTTCTTCTTGAACTCACTGACAAAACTTTTTTCTTGATAGCTTTAAAAAGTAGCACATTAAAAGAAAGTATAGCTAATGGTTTTTTGTTTTGTTTTGTTTTTTTGTTTTGTTTGTTTGTTTGTTTGTTTGTTTGTTTGTTTGTTTGTTTGTTTGGGGGTTTTTGTTTGTTTGTTTGTTTGTTTGTTTGGGGGGGCATTGCTTATATCTTATCCTAAATCATTCTGGTCATGGAAACTAGCAACTGAGGCCATAAACTCATTAGTTAAGAGTGTACTGAGGTCATGGAGGAAAGGTTTTATGGACTGTTTTTCCACAGACCTTAGTCTCATGGCAGTTTGTGAAACAGTCGCAACTTTTTACAGTAACCTTTTTAATATTGTTTTTTTGTGTCCTTGAATATGACTTCTCATTACTCTGCTCTCTAAACTGATTTCCTATTCATGTAGACCAAATGAATATTTTCCACTTTTATAAAGCATTACAATTCACCAGATCTCACCACCATTGGCATCATGTAGAATTAGCATTTGCCGCTTAGCGCTGCTTTGCCTACATTCTACACACTCTACGTTTCTCTGTGCAACCCACATTTAGAGGGATTTGGTAGTGTTGATGTAGCTAGCTCATGGGAAAGACATATTCTTATAAAAAAAATGTTGTTATTCCATCCACAAATAAAAGAAAAAGTCAAACTTATTGTTTTTGGGTTGTAATTTACAATATAAAGCACCTGCCACAATATGTCAGACTCATTTGGTTAGAAAACCAAAAGAAACCATGTTTTCACCAGTGAAGCAAATCAGTTATTCTTTCTAACATGTTTGTAGCTTTTACCATTTTTAACTCTGACTCCAGTTAATAGTTTTCAGTCATGTGACCAGCCTGGAGCCCTAAATGGGACTATTTCTACATACTAGACACACTACAAAACCTGTTGATCTTCCATTTGTTGCCATCCACAAATATTCAGATCACCTTTTAAAGGAAAAAGACACAACTTATGTAAATGTACAAGTTTTGGGTTGTGATTTACAATATAACGCACCTGCCACAATATGTCAGACCCAAAAAATCATAACTCGACCATCAGTTCAGTAGTGTTTTTTTCACTTTATGACCTCACACTGCTGCCAGGATGAAAATGTTCAAAAGCCAAGACTTTTATCACTTAGAAGCAGCATTTTTGATCTGGATAAGTCAATAATGCTGCTGTTTGGAAGGTAAAGGATGAGAAATTTTCACTGTCAAAGAAATGGTAACTGCTAATTAGCTACTATGTATCCTTCCATCATTAGTTTCAGGCTTATTATAGTCAATGATATGAGTTAGCAGATAATCAATATTTCAATATTTTGAGGTTTTTTCAAGAAACAAACAAACAAACATGAATTTAATGAAAACTTATTACCAATGCTCATATATTGACCCACCATTAACAACCGAGTTGCTGTGAAGAAGCTATAACTGGACTCAGTGCTTGTACATCAGGATTAAAAGAAAGGTGTTTGTGTGCAGTGTTGTAATCAACACGTTGATAAACTGAGTGTTAAATAATTTGTACATCTAATTATTAATTATCCTGCATTTTGGCTGACTTGATGTAAAGTGACAGTCGGGAATAAATGGAAGCCTCGTTTTCACCTGTAGGTCGGCGTTTCTGTGATGATGTCAAGACACCTGAAAACTTCACTTCTTCTCTCGTTGTCTTTTCTTTAAGCTGCAGTGACACTGAGGACTGACAGAAGCTTGTGGAAGCATTTTGTATCTCATCATCTGACATGACTGTGAGTTTTTGTTTTGTTTTGCTTTTTGGGGGCATTTGACCAATACACTACACCTATTGATTTTCTGTCACTGTAACACAGAATTAAAAGGCACTTTGTGTTAATGTGTGTGTGTGTGTGTGTGTGTGTGTGTGTGTGTGTGTGTGTGTGTGTGTGTGTGTGTGTGTGTGTGTGTGTGTGTGTGTGTGTGCGTGTGTGCGCACCCTTCATGGTATACATTTCACAAATGAAAACCTCATACTCACTTTACTCTCTTTCATTATCATGCTTTTAATGCACTTCAATACACATCAATTCAAATGTGATTTTACCTTGTTCGAGTGTTTTTCGTTCACTCGTGGAAAATTCATATGACCCATCCACGTTACAGGGTATAATTTAGCTGCACTAAATTGCCATTTCGCACAAGTGCCTCTGCCTTCTGACAGATTCTGTAGCCTTTCTTATTACCGCAGCACTAACTGATTGCTGCGGTGGCTGCCTGTGTATTGAACTGCGGTAAGTAATGAAAATAGTGTGTATCCGCTGCCGGTCCTCTCATTGATCCCATCAGTGGTAAGTCGCTTGGCTCCAATTAGGCCTTAATCGGCAAGAGAGAAAAGGAGAAGATGAAGTGCACGAAATGTGAAGCAAAGGGTTACCTGTAAGAAAGAATAATTAGCTACATTTCTGTAAACAAGCTCAAGAAAAGTCTATTTTTCCACTCACAATAACTGAGCATGAATACAAGGGACAATAGATTATTTGTCCTACCATTTATATGTAATGTTAGTCACAGAGGAAAGCCTACTTCCTTGGTTTTTGCCATTTTATACCGTCCAGCTCGCTCCTCCTCCTTCCTGAAGAGCTGACAGGCGCTGACTCTTGTCACAGCAACGCTAACGTAATCAGCTGAACCCACACAACCTTCGATGCACAAATTGTATTATAGTGCCGTTTTGGAGGGTGGGGCTTTACAGTGATTTTGTTAATGCCTGGACTCTCCATGAATGTTGAGTGGGGGAAGGCACTGCAGCCTTGACTTGCATATTAGACGCATCCAGTAGCTGCAGACAAGACTGTGCATGTGTGTTTGAGTTAGGGCTTCCTCTGTGAGTGTGTATTTATGTGTCCACATGTAAATGTGGTTTTCTTTCTGCTTCACTGCTGCTGCACATCTGGTTTCCTCAAGCAGGTACCAAACAAGTTAGGATTCCTGCTTAGTTTGAGACAAAGCAAAGAAAAACAAAAACATCTAACAGTGGGATTAAAACAATGATGAAAGCTGGCGGGTGAAAAGATGCACATACATTAATTTGGAAAAAAACAAAGTTGTTTTTTTCAAAATGAGGCTGTCAGATTTCCTTTAATAACACGACCACTTGGCAAAAAATGAAAAGATCAGTTATTCAAGCGTCATTCTGTTTTGGACAGCTGAACAGTGAAGTAAATAATTTATCCCATTTGAAATTATAATTCAGAAGGTTTATATAAAAAAAATTGGTTGTGCCATCTTTGAAGAAAAGGTAATTAAGCCCCTATTTTCCTCACCCCACATCAACCAGTTTTAGTCACTCTTTGCAGAAGGAATGGAAACAAACTCCGCTATAAACATAATCATCAATATTCAGTGATAACAAATCCATATACATAAACCTGAACAAAACCTAAAAGAAACCCCATTGTGACATCTTGGAACTTAATCAGGCACAACTGACTACAGAGATCAAGTGAAATCACCAAAATCCAGTAACTAGAAAAAATCAACAGACACCGATGGAGATTGAGCAAAATCTTGGGTGAGTGTTGATCCTTAAGGTAGAGGATGAATCAAACATCAACCAGTTCTGACTGATCAGTGAACAGTGAATTGAAAAAAGTCCTGAAACTCAAGGGACTACAGCTCACAACCTACCTGAAACCGAACAGCTTCATTGACAAAAGGCTGTTATACCAGGCTTCTCTAGATTTTTAGAACACACTAGCATCACATGGCATCAAATCCATTCTGTATAAAAGCAAAGGCAAGAGCTACACCTTGTATTTCTAGACCTAGCCAATGCTTTTTAGATCCATTTCATCTGGACAGCCTTCAGCTTTTTTTAGGCGCCAAAAAAATAAAAATGGACATAAACCACTTCCAGAATTTGCAATTTTGCGTCACAACTTCATGGCAATGGAAGCGATCATCTGAGCTTCCAGCTGGGTTTTAGGAGGACAGTGTCTACAGGCTGGACAGTAGATGGTGCCTATTCATGTCTACATGGATGACCACCCTGACCTCAATCATCCCATTCATTAACTGACTGTTACCACAGTTTATCTTTGACACCAGAGAATCTACATTGATGAAATGCCTTCTCCAATGGTAAAGCTGGTATAGTTGAGAAGCTGGAGAGAACAATCAGTTCACACATTAAAAAGTGGAATGAACTCCCTTCCTGCCTGAGCAGTGTCAGCTTGTATGGGTATGGGACTCTGGAACTGCCTACCTTTAGCCTCGCTTTAGAGTAAAAATGCCCAAAAATGAGGCTGAGCATGAGTCCAACTTAGTCTCAAGCTACTACAATATGAGCCACCAATCCCATCCTGGCAACTTGGAAGATGTGGACTCTGTAAAAAGCCATGCAGCAAGTGTAATCTACTCTCAGGTACTGAGAAATCATGGGACAGGTTCAGCAATGAAAACATGACAAGTCAACCAACATGGCACAAGGCGAGATCTGGCAGCAAGAAGACCCAGAGAGATAGGTAAAGATCAAGCAGGGCTAGTGGATAAATTCTGGAGCATTTCAAAATCTGCAACAATCAAAACCATATCTGCATTGCTTTTTCATCCTCCCCTGGCTCATGTGCACCTGTTGCAGCAGGCAGGATGTGTTCCTGATTAGAAGTGAAACCAGCTGCTGGCTAACAGGCTAACAGGGAGATACATTTATCTGGCTAACAGAGCCCTGACAGAGCTTCTCTCCTCCACTCTGCTCTCTGTAATGCTTTACGACACTGTCATTTAAAGATGACATATGATACAAGCGGGGTTCAGCTCGCCAACATCCCCCATCGTCACACAAACACACACATACACAGCTGCTGAGGAGGCAACCCGGGACGGAAAGAGAGGCAGAGATTAATAAGCAGCTGCTCTGTGGTGTGTGTGTATGTGTGTGTTTGTTGGCCAGTATAGTCTTGGTTATTTATTTGATTTTTATTTCCAGTTTTACGTCTTCCATGAATCAGGAGCAATGGTTGCGTGTGACTCTGGGTATTGGCTGTTTATTCTGTTATGTGTGTTTATGCTGACGCTTGTGCTTGCATGTTTGTGCTTTAGATGTGTCTGAGACACAAACTAGCACAGGGATGGCTAAAACTCAAACACAATACACAGCTTGGGCGATTATCATGGCCCCATAGGTAATCATTAACTGAGGAGACACATTACTTATTAACTAATCAATTAATAATTGATTAATTAACAAGAAAATCTGAGTCCAGTGGCACAATGGAACCTATTTATAGCACCCAGCACAGGGAAAGCACACTGTCATAGATAGATAGACTTGAAAAGCTTTAACTTAAAAGCATCTTTTTTCTCTTGTTTTGAGAGTAGCTTGAGGTTGTGGTTACTGTACTCCTACATTAATGTATTCTTATACCATAACTCAGCCTGCAGGCTATATAACTGACTAAAGCAAGTGTCTCAGTGCTCAGTTGCCTTAACATCATGGGTCCATAGAGAGTATATAAATGACAACTTTAGCCAGTCTTGGGCTTGTTACTCAAAAGAAAGTAATGTATTACTTGTTACTTTTCTTAAAAGTAATGCATATGTTATTTAATTTTTCCTTGCAGAAAATAATAAGTCATACTTGTAGTTGCATTACGTTTGCATTAAGACCATAACACAGCGGACAAGTAACATTTGTATAAATGTTTTGTGCATTAAAAGTATTTTTAGACACACCTATACTTAATGCAATTGTTCACATCAACCACGTGATTTCACAAGATGAATTTGTGGCTTTTTTTTTTTTTTATCAATTTCAAAATTTTGCATGTGAATAAACAGATCTCACCAATCACTGTCACAGTGCATTAAAGACTTTCTTTTAGTGTTTAAATCTGAATACAATGTGAAGAAAAGCTTACCAAAGCGACTTAAAAGTGATTGTCATGTGGAATTTTGTCCATTTTGTTTTGTCCTTTCATGCAATAAAAAAAGGTGTAGGCTTCACCATTGTCCTCCTCCATGGACAGAAATTGAAATCAGCTGATTGTAGTCTGAGAGAGCAGGAAGAAAAAATCACTTTTGAAGTGCAGATAACTAAAGAACCTTTGTAACACAAGTACAGTAACTCATTAACATAAATACAGCACTGAAAAATACAATGTGATTCAAGTAATGTGTTACTTTGGAACACATTACATCAAGTGCTGAGATTTTCCACTGTGATCTCACCTATGAAGTCTTTAGTTTCTTGTTTTGGCAGTAACATTTTTTTTAACTAAATATTATCTTAGTTTGACAAAATGGCTGAGCTGATCAGCTAACACTAGAGCTAGCATGTTGCTAACCAACTAGGTTAGCACAGTGCATTCTTTGCTCAGTGTCAAATTTATTGACATGATTGTTTTGATGATTGAAAATAATGCTTAAACCAAAATTTACTTACTAAAAAAAATCTAAACAGCCAAAAGATTACAATACTGTAATCTCCAAGTAGCCAAGGGCTAAACCGGGGCCCGTGTTATTGTCTAGTGTACTCTATCTCTAGTTTTAGGTCTTCTTTATGAAAGCAGGATGCTGTTTTTTAACATATGTGCAAATATGTATAGAGACCCTAAAGTCTTAGAAAAGTATTTAATGAGGTCATAAATCAAGTGAGAATTAAAGTTTCTTCTACACAATCATAATTAATTTTGAAACCAGGTGTAGGGTGGCCAATCAAGGCACTTTTGCATTATCTTCAGACCCACATACTGTGTCCACTTTTACCCCTCAGCTGTGAAGGGGTTTTGTAATCACCCTGCCAGGCGCATGGGTAGTATGGACATCCAATGTGATAACATGATAACAAAACGACGTAGGACTTTCAAATTGAAACCATAGTTGTAGCTAGATAAAATCTCACACTAGTTTAAATCTCAGTGACCTCAACCTCAAAGTCAGGGGTTAGAGGTCATGTTTTCTGAAAATCTTATGAACAGCTAATTATGAATAACTCAGGAGGGAAGTCAGCTAGGATTTTGAAATTGATATAGTTAGATAGTTGTATCTTCTAGGAGGCTGAGAAGAAGAAAATGAACATGAGTGTTCAGTATTTATGGGACTTGGTAACTACAGAGCAAGGCTGCTTTAAAGAGTGAAAAATTGGAAAATGGACATTTAAGTGACTATGTGCTGAAGCTTTTCCAGAATTTGGGTTGGTACAAAGAGTCACTGCTCTTACAAAATTCTTGCCTGTTAGAAGCAACTGACATAAGAACCATCAGCTGGCTGAGCTTAAAATACTAATGATTTACAGCAGCTTCACAGTCTGCAACTCACTAGAGACACATTACAATAAATATGGTTTAAGACAAGCAGTGTATATCTTCAGTATACAGATACCAGCATTTTCCATCCTCACTATCAGTTTGTAACACAGATCATCATTTTTCTATCTCAGAAGGTTCCCCTGGAACAATTACAGGAACCTAAAAGTACCTGTAGTACTTTTAGGATTTTAAGGAAACTTCTATAGTCTGGTCATTTTTACATTTGGAGTTTGAAGCAGTTGAACATCTTTTAAGGTATACTTTGTTTTCAACTACAAGAAAATTACGGGAAGGTGCAACATTTTTAAATTAATGGCCTTGGCTCAACCAAGGAGACTGTCTTTGTGGCTCTCTGCTTATTAAATTTCCTATTGATTCAGTGCTGTCTCAGCCATAAACCATGCAACCACTCTGGAAATATTTATGTGTTGTTTAAAAAAGGGCTTACCTAATATAATTGCTCCAAACATCTAACACTAAGGTGTCATATTTAAAATAGTGTGCAGCTCCACTAATTATAGATTATTGTCACGTGGAAACTTGAGTGTTTACTGTGGGGTTATTATTTGATATTGTTCTGGAGCACCAAATGAGCAAAGGTAAATAAATAAATAAATAAAAGGCAAATTCTTGGAAGCAGGGAGGCATTTCACAAACAACTCCAGTACTTTCAGTACTCCCCTGCATTTCTGTCTCATTCTACTCTGTACAGGAAGCAGCAGAGGATAATTAGATTACCGGTTCTGAATAGGGAAAGATAATTAAATCAAACATGAGCTAACCCATTTACAAATTTATTGCCCCTGTTAGGGATTGGGACACCCTCCCCGAATGCAGAGGAATGACCCTTAAATTCAGATCAATAAAATCTAGCTCCCACACAGCACAGTTCACATCCTTGCTTTTGCTATAGGTTTTGTGTTTACATCTAATGCATTTTGTTTGGATAAAATTAGGCATTTTTAGCAAATATTTGGTTTGTGTGAATCTTTATTTATTGCATTAGGGTCATTGGAAATATGTGAATGTTGCAGATGTCTGCTTTCTTCTAAAAAATAAACACTGCATAGCTTCTCTGTCTGCATGTTTCTGTATCTTGGAATTTTTTTGAGGAAGTAAAGTGCATCATCTGCGTCACAATAGAAGTAGGTTTTGGTTTCAGGCTGTGAGAGTGCAAAGCTAAATGGATAAAGCCCTTAAGACTGTGATGAAGCTGGGAAAACCAATGTTTCAGAATTTCAAAAGGACTGTCTGCTCTAGATACAAAAGCTGACCCAGAATTAGTGCTGATGTCGCGTCACACACATTTTATGTCCGTCACTAGCTGAGAAGGATACAGTTGAGTAGTAGATATTATTGTATAAGAGTGTATACACCCTTTCATGTGCTTCAGCTTTTAATGTTTTATGACAAAAAATGAACTGAACGCATAGAAATGTATTTAGCCTAAAGATGTAGACTGGGTTATTCCTCTGAAAGCATTACATTACCATCATTTGGCAAATACGTTTGGCAAACATTGTTTTCTTTATTTCCTCTACAGACTGGGAGCAATTTAGAGTTCACAGCCTTTCTAAAGCACACTTAGAAAAAACAGACGTCAGGATCAAACCACCACCTTTATGACTAGCTAAAGAGTTCCAGCTGCATTTTAGCCTGAAGGGAAAATATTCATGGATGTCTACTGCCCACTGAATAAAATACACATTTTCTCATTTTTTTCTAACAAACTTTAATGTCAGATGGTTTCAGTAGACAAATATTTAGATTTAGCGCTTTTCTCCTCTAATCCACCAATCAAGGCGTTTTATACGACTTGTCTCATTCACACAGCACTTTTTTCCACACCTAAGTGCTTCTATCCAACATTCACACACATTTATACTCCGATGAAGCCATTGGAGAGCAACTTGGGGTTCAGTGTCTTGCCCAAGGATAGTTTGGCAAACAGACAAACAGACTGAAGCAGCCAGGGATCAAACCACAAACCTTCCAATTACTGAATGGCCCTGCTCTGCCTCCTGAGCTACACCAGTGTGTGAACAAATGTGTTCTTTGTTCACACAATAACACACACACACCGGTGGTCAAAGTTACCATGCATCAGGAGCTAGTTGGGGTTTGGCAGCCTTTTCTAACACCAGTTCTGACACAGGTCACTCCCAACTCATCAAATATGGAAGCTTTAAATTACCTCTTGCCATTACACTTATGTATGCACTGGTTGAGCATAATTTTCCAGCATGTACAGTGAGTGTCAAACTTAAGCAAAGCAAAGCGTAAAACATAAAAGTAAGAAATGGAACAGAAGCCCCAACTGTGGACTTTATCACATGTTAAAACAGAACTGTATATCTCAGTGTTGATGCAGCAAAGGAAACCTTTTGCATATCCTGCCAGGGGCATCGGGCCAAGCAGCAGTATTTGATGCCCTGGGATGAAAACTCTTTGGTGTCTTACCCAGAATACTTTGGTACATGAACGGGGCAAATTAAGGCACTGGATAGTCTTAATTTGGCATAAATAAATATATATACAAGTGTGTGTCCACCCTGGAAAGCTAGTCAGTCTGTTGCAGTCTGTTGTTATTCAGCTGTCTAACAGCCATTGATAAATGTCTCAGAAAAATAACTAAATTTCCCCCCCCAAAAAAACGCAGCACTGCAACAGTTGCTTTCTTATTGTTTGATATTTTTCACAATAAGAAAATAGACAAAAACATGCTGATCTGAAAAGGCAGGATGCACAAAACAAGGAATACATAATAAATGCCACCATTAGCATGCAGCTTTGATCAGGAAGGGTTTAAGTTTTTTGACCCTTTCAGTCTATTAAAAATAATCCCTCTGCATTGATTTGCTTGACAAAAAGGAAGTAAAAGAGAAAACAGGGCAGGAGAGAGGTGGTATTGATTGACCCATTCTTAAAATAGTGAGGAAGCCATGCCCTGAGCTCTGAAGAAAGTGCTTTCCATCAGTCAGATGCAAAGTTCCCTTTGTGACACTTGTCCACCTTTAAACAAGTCTAAATATGCACACATCCAGTGTTATACTTGTTTCATTCAGGGCTGATGGATTTTACTCAACCCATTTTCAAACAGTGGTAATGGTGTTGCTACAGAGTAGATGCTGTGAATGACATCAGCAGTAGATGGCATGCATCACTGTACAGTAACTCTTTCTGTAAAATGAAATGGATTCTTCGAGAGAGTCAGAAAGGCTATTTGTCTCCTGGTCCAAACAAGCTGAATCTAAATAGAAGATCAATACTGATATCTTTAGGCTGCTAACTGCTACACTAATATATTATTGATGCCAGGGTCTTGCTGGATTAAATTTGGGCTGCACACAACAGTTCATCTTGATCTGCAGGCACAAGGGGGAGAAGCTCCAACGAATTCCCCTGGAAATGTGTGTATGATGCTAATACAGGTCCAAATAACAGAAAGATAAAACGTGTTAAAGAAACTGCCAGGCTGAGAAATGAAGAAGGTTACACAATGTGACTGGGAAAAGGCCATCACAAACTTTGGCTCCATTCGTCCAGTAATGGTCTGGATAAAAAGGCTGTGGGATTCAAGAGGATTACTTGAGTGTTAGCCATAGGCTGAGGTCCCTATGATTCAGTCACTTAGCTTTTGACCTTATTAACCAGGTTTCTCAGTACATGCATATCACATATAAATAATAATGTGTATTTTTTAGCAATTAATATTTTTTTACTTTTTAAGCCTTTGCATTTATAAAGGTAGTCCCGAGCCAATAGGAAAGAGGGAAGAGAGAAAGAGAGGATGGCATGTAGCTCAAACCATTTTTTACTGTTTTTCACAATAAAAAAATGTAAATCAAACTGAATGAATAGCAATAAGACATTAATGAAAATGGAAAGAACACAAAATATGTTCCTATATAGTATAGCTGGAAACTTAAGCTTATTATACTTGCCTTTTCCACACTGCATATTCTGGTAAGAAGTTGTTTTATTAGTCTATTGCACCAATACAAATAAGGTCTCTGGTTTTCAACATACGTGACTGACCCACACACACAAATCTGTTGCCATCTACATACACATCAATTCGCATTATATTCACAATATTCACATTGTTGTTGGTGTCACTTTGTTGATTTGTTGGTCACTGCAACAACTTGCAACTGCTTGCCAAGTGTCAAAATCTGAATCCAGTCACAAACCACGAGTTTTACATTTTTTACTCCAGAGTGACTGAGCCATGAATAAGTGAGCAGAAAGAAGCTAACATGTCTTTTAAAGCTAAGACTTGTCACAGAAAGAATAAATAATGAGGACAGGCGTGAGGGAGAATTGTGTAGTGTACTACAGTTTTCAGTGAAACCACCTGATTGCTCTTCATTTCAGCTGATGTCATCTCTTTGAGGGAGCAGCTGGTTGTTTATTTTACTTAGTGACTTTGCTGAGGTGTAATTTTCTTGTGTATGTTGGTAAGCGTTAGTTTATTCAATACATGTTCACCTTGTTTATCTCATTAGGCTGAAAAGGAGGAACCCTAGGACAATGGCAGCATTACAGGATTTGAGTTTTTCCTACAGAACCAGCTGAAGAAGAAAGAAATGCAGAAAGAGATATCCGAGTTCATACAGAAAGGTATCTGCTATGTTCAATGTTTTAATGTTTCATTTTGTTCACGCTTCACAAATGATTTCTCCTTTTTCGCTCTTTTATTTACATCGGTGAAATGCACAATAAAGGAAATGAAAATGGAAATATTGTTGTTGCCATTGTGCAGTGTAGTAATCAACCTCTCTACTTCCTTCTCGCTAAGAATCTCTCCAAGCTCACCAAGATCCTTCTAGCAGCCCAGGAAGAAGGGTGAGTGGCTGTGAAGAAGAAATACACACAACCTGCCCCCATCACAGAGCACCCTGTCACACATGGGTGCATGGATCAATATATTTTCAAAAATTGTCAACATCTGAAAAGCACTGTGCCAGGCTTCTCACTTTAAAGCCACTCTAGAGTTGTGTAGGCTGTAAGTAGAGTTTTTAGGCTCCTTCCTTAACAGCTGATTTTATAATAGCAGTGTAATAATTATTGTACTACTGAGGGTACATTTAATCTCAGGAATGTTAAAAGTCAAAGTCAGCTTTAAACCATCAGAGCTGGTTTAAATTAAGTAATTTACAATCACTTTATTGATACTTTATTGACATCCACAACATATAACATATATATTATATTAAATGTAGGATACAATGAACATAAAGTTATTCCAGATAGGGTAACTTTCATTTGTTGTCTGAGCTGAAATAACTTAGATGTATAGCAGCTTGGGTAACAACTTACAAAACCACTGTTTCTTTGTTTTCCCCTGTCCCTCTGGCAGGTTTGCAATCAGAATTGTGATCCAAATGCCCAGTGGTGCAGAACACATTTTGCTTTTATATATATGGCTACATACAATCTCCATAGGCTCCTCCTGTTCATGTGAATCTTTTATCTGTTTATTTATTCACTTCTTTTTGTGTTACTTCAGATGTTACAGTAGTATGGCGATGTCCAAGGCGAGACAGGCAAGTGACAAAAAAACAGAGGTGGTGGTGTGAGGAGGGAATAATCTCTTACTGCTGCATGTATAAGAGACAAAAAAAAACTAAACTAAATAAACATACAGCACATAAAACACACACACAAATAGACAAATACACAAATACATGAATCAACAATCTTTCTATAGTGAGTGTGAGATAGAGCGTGTATGAGTGAGTGTGAGAATGCCTGCCTCTTTGACACAAATGCACTTGATAATGAGGATGGGAAACTGCAGCGATGCCCCCAGAAGCCGGGCAGTCGACCCCTCTAGAGGCCAGCCACCCTGGTACGAGTCGAGAGCAGGGTCCCAGGGACCAGCATAGGTGGAGTTCTGATGGTAGCATAAAGAGCAGAGCTCGTATTATGGAGATGCCGCAACCCTTTTTGCATTTCTTCTTATTAATCAGAGACTGCTTGGACCGCACCAGCCAAATTTTGATTAAACTTGCATCTGTTTGATGGTGATTAAATATGATCTATCATCCACAGTATTTACTTGAATGAATGAAGTCAGACGTTCCAACTGACACCATCCCTGGAGACGGCAGCAAAAATACACCCAGTTAATAAATAACTCTTTTCTCAGTGAACAGTAAATTTGTGCTTTTCGAGATTAAATAGACTTTCCCTGTGTTTTTTTCACAGGAAAATATACACAGCAAAGTCTGTTCCAAAATGCAACAACAGTTTACTTGTTAAAACATACAAACACGTTTTCTGAGCGGGACTGAATTTTGCTAATGTGATAATCATACCTCCACAATGAGGGTCTTTAGGGCTGGTGAGTGCACAGCTCAGTAGATTAAAAGGGTCTCAGATTTAATCTCAGTGTGGCAAAGTGCTCTAACTGTAAAATGTTTTGTAAAATTGTGTAAAATTATAATGCCTAACTAGTATTTCCTCCTGTGTGGCCTGAATTTTTTGCTTAATTAGCTCAGTGAGATATGAAGCAGTTTAGAAACTTTAGCATTACAGGTCCAATCCTTTTTTGTAACAGTCTTCTTGTTCACTGTTGTAAATTATATACACAGTTTTATTTATTTATTTATTTTAGTCAGATTTCACTTGATTTCAAACCAGAGTACCATTTACACAGCGCTAAACAGAGATAAACTCAGCTGGGGTGACATTAATATGTGATGCCATGAATCAGTTGAAGGAACTGGCTTACACTTATGTTAGTTTATGATGTGAGTGTGACATCCTGTTTGTGTATGTTATCTTTAACTGCATATACCTGATGACACCTGGTCATATATCTGTTGCTGTGGTTGTGAATCATGTCAGCTCAAAGTTCACTTTAAAATCCTGTTTGTGCTGCTTCTTCAGAATCTATTATGATTCTGAAAAAGAGAACAGAAAAGGAGGGATTGCAGAAGTTAACACTCACTAGTGGATTTGTTTACCACCTTATGTTTTTTCCATCCATCCATTTTCTTTTGCTTCTCCAAGTCTGAGGATCTGAGCTGTCATGGAGGACAAGAGTAAATCTTTCAGACCTTTAGCCAATTTAATCAAACCCCATGCATGTCTTTGGATTGTGAAAAGAAGCCAGAGCACCTGGGGAAAATCTGTGATGACACGGGAAACATACAAACTCCATACTGCATCCCTGTGCATCCTTATCTGTTAACATTTTTGAATTGACACAGTAATTGCTTGTACTCCACAGACACTAGCAGACACTAATTGGCATGACCACTAAGTGTTATATGCTGTCACTTAAAGACTCTGGAGATTTATGAAGCCAGTCAGTCAATAGCATTCAAACGCTCACATACTTGAGACCAAATACAGGGGAACATGAAACCTCTGCACAGAAAGGCCCCATGTGACCAAGAGGTTCAAACCAAAAATTCTTCTTATTGTGAGTACACCACCATGCCTAGAAACAAGATTTTAAATGGTTGTGTAGGAACATTAAATTTTGTAAACGAAAATCAATGTGATATAATGAAGCAAAGCCTATAAAGGTCTAAACAATCATAAAATCAGCTCTAACTATTAACTGAGCCAGGACAGTGAAAACATTGAGCTAACTACAGGCTAATTTTCCTTCCAGTAAATAATGACTTTCTATCTATTCCTATTTAAAACTCTGAACTTGTTGAACCAGGAGCTTTTCTATGACTTTTTCATTCACAAAAACCTCAGACTAAATCTTCTAATCAGCACAAATCAAATGGGATCAAATACTAATTGTTTCTACCCACATCCACCTGAATATGTTAGCAATACATAATTTACACCCTCTTGTGAAATGCAGGTTTAAGTTATTGTCAATGGTCTTTTTCTATCATAGCTGATGGATTACTAATTGGACTTCATTAGTCACCTCTATCTGCAGTACTCTGAAGCTGCTGTAATTCCACTAATGGAGTGCTTACCATTCAGGGCCAGTTTTCTGACAGTGACTGATGCTGCTTAATTGCTGGGGAAAAAAAGAGAGCAGTTCCCTAGCTATTGCTTAAGCATAACAGTAGCTACAGAGAGGGAAGGCAGTCTCATCATGAAAGCCAAGACATGTTACACTCAAGCACCGCCTGTCTCACAAGGGAACAGTATGAAACGATAAGTCTACTCACTAATGCTGAACCAGGTGTTTCTGTTTCGCATGAACAAAATCAAAAGCCATTATTTTGCAGAGCTCTGCAGCTGGGATATAATAGCACAGCAATAACAAAATAAGGAAAAGGAGAATGTATTCATATGTATTGTGAATATAGTCACTAAAATAATTGAATGCTAAATGCTAATTTTGCAACAGTTAATATAAACAGTATGGAGCATTAAGCAGGTAGACAAGCCAGGTTTTTTCCTTTAGAAGAGACCTAAAAGAGACTGAATATTGGACTCTAATAGTGCATTTGCATGAGTGTGAAACAGATAAGGTCTATGAACACAGTATTGGTGGCTTGCAGAAATACGTTAGTAACTTGTTAGTAACAGAAACAGCACTACGTTACGTTACTATCTATTTACTGATGTGATGCACACAAAACACCATCCTCAGCTTAGGCTCCTGTGGCAACTGTTTACTGTCAACAAAGAAGAAGAATGTGACATCCATTTTATATTTTTAAAATATGTGTTTGGGACTTTTTAGCCTTTATTCAATAGGGCATTGGAGAAAAGACCCAGTGAACCTGGGTGAAAGATCAGTTGGATAACATACAGTAATTGGCCTTGGATCTTTGCATTAGACTTACAGCATCTGGGACACCTGCTCACCTCAGGGAGTTAAACCAGTGACCCAGCCACTATCTTAACCTATTATGAGGCTAGAGCCAACCCCACCTGTCATAGGACAAGAGGTAAGGTCATGCATTAAGAGTGTGCAGTTGGTTTCCCTTAAGACACAGTAGTGCAGCCTCAGCATATTTTAAATATATGTGATTTTATGGTTAATTATTATGTTTAATTAACCAGGAAGTGAACCTCTTGGGATTAAGAATCTACTGTAAGAGATTTTCCTGGGTTTAAATAGGCACATTAAACTAGCATGTTTTTTATTGGCAAGCAGTCCTGGAGAAAACCTAACTCAAGCATGGGCAATGCAAACACAGCAGGGCCTTACATGGTTTCAAACATGGAACTCTTTTTGGCACTTTGCTCATCAGTTTAGAAAATAAAGTCAGAACTCTGCCATGTTTCACTGCACTGACATTTTCTTTGATTTATGGTGAAAAATTAGCATACATGAATCTTGGTCAGGCTTAATGATTTTGAGTGACTACCATTGTCCTGTATCATTAACTTTTATTTGCCCCAGTTAGTCTAAAAAAATCAGTTTGCTTATAAATTTATGCCTAAACAATGCTTTTATATATAAGACACTGTCTCACTGCTGAGAAGCTTTTTATTTATGTAAGGAGTTTTTTATCTTTTACTGCAAATGCTGAATGCTGAACTTCGCTGAATTTAACACACACGTTCCCGTACTTGTGTGTGTGCAAAGGAGCAGGGCTGAGCTGAGGGTTGGCCAGCACTTCCATTAGCTCTGATTGAAATTGAACCATGGCTAAGAGATCTCTTTAGTACACACATATACACACACACACACTGGAAAATATGTTCATGCGTACAGCTACAGGCCAATGGTTACAGGTCACAGCTCCACCAGACTGATGATGAATGACAAGAAGCAGAAGAGAGAGAAAAAGGTGGCGAGAGAAGAAGCGTAAGAGGGACGCAGAGCGAGGCAGTATTTCAGTCACACTTAGCAAACAGCTGTCACTGGTGAATCCAGATGCCTCATCACTCTCTGAGCCTTCAGCTACAGCGCTTTATCTCCACAGCCACTAATGAAATCAACACCGGCCTGCTGTGTGCAAGCGTGTGTGTGTTTTGTATCTGCATGTATGAGTTTGGGTTGTTGTTTGGCTGACGTTTCAGGGCTGCCTCACTAGGCTGAATGAATGTGTACATTAGCTTCTGTGGCGACTGAGCAACAGGGTCATGTATAACAAACTGACAGTGAAAAATTGCATTCTCACTGATGGTCTTGAAATGATTTGCATTACAGCTGGCTGTTTGAATGCACAGACTTCAGAAAATGTCCAATATGAAAAGCTACTACTGGCTGCAGACTTTATCTTCTCATAACCAGTATATGTGTTATGCAAAAATTATATGTTAACTGACCCTTACAGCTCCTGTGGCAGTTTCCCCAAAATTTCACCTTTATTTTTAAGATGACAGCACTGTTTGGTTTCAGTTTTCTTCGGAGGAAGCAATTCAGTGAATCTGCAGCATCTGTGCAGGATGTTCAAAATGTGGTGTAAGCATGTGGAAGAGGCAGGCAGGGAGTGGGGACAAAGGAGGAGGAAGAGGGGGGAGAGAGGAAGACGGTTGTAATCAAGTGTATCAAGCGTAAGTGCAGACGGATGCAGGTTGTGCCCGTGGTCCTTGATGAAGTGCTGTTCTCCTGCTGAGCCACCAAACTATTTATATACAAGACACTGACAGCCTATAGGTACGGAAGAGAAAACTGCTACACTTACCACTCTTTCTCCCTTATTGCTCGATACCTCACGTGTATCCCCCCACTGTGTGCTATTGTACACAAAGCGAAGTCCAAGAGTTGCTCTCTCCCAAAATTTTAAAGTGTTTACAGAAGCAGTTGACCCTGTCCTGTGGTAACTGGTGTTCTGGACCCAGGGGCATCTGCCTCAAAATGTCTGGTTAACCAGAGAGCAAAATCCTGATGAGATCAAAGGTCACCCATGCATTTGGATTCATCAGATCAGAGGCCTTGCTGCCTGTATGCAACATCAATAATATACTAGCATCACCGGGATCAAGGGCCGCCACCTCTTCTGTTACACCACACCTGGAAACACAGAATCAGTGAGAAGATCCACCACCAATTTTTGTTGTCTTATCACATTTAAGCAGTCATTCTTTTAACTTCAAATTGTTCTGTATTTTTCAGCAGCCTGCCTAGAACACCTCCTGTTGCAAAGCTAAATGGAGTTAGGTGATGGAGGCCATTTAACAGTCACAAAATACCTTTCATGTTGCTTCTTTTCATGATTCCTTCATGTTACATATGATGCATCATAATGACCAGTAACCTTGACATGGATTGTTATTTGCATTTTAACTACCAATGCATGGTTTGATGTCGAGGTTTAGGTCTCCAAAGCTCCAGATGTTTCATAATGCTGTCTTTGACTTGACTTGATTTATCATTATAGATTCACAGAACTGATGTGATTTACATCACCTTGAGCTCTACATTCATTTATGATGATGAACATTCAGTATGGTAAACTAAGATGGCAAACATGGTTATTATTACCCTTCCTTAATATCGGCATTTTAAGTCACGGCATATGGCTACTGCTCCCTGAGCCTGATTATGCCGGTGTTTCCTTCCTGTGAAAAGGAAGTTTCTTCTCTCCACTGCTGCCAAGTGCTTGCTGTTGGAGTTGTCCTTTCATTATTGTACATTCTCAGTGTACCTACGAAACATCTTGAGGCAACTGTTGTTGCAATGTGGCAACATATAAATACAGTTTGAATGTAATTAGAAACTAAAAGACTACACAAAAAGACTACCTATCGCTCATCTCTACTTGAATAATGAAATACAGCCACTGACAAATTGCCTCTTCTGGGAATTCTGACACACTGATTTGACTATTAACCTGTTACATAAAGAGCCAGAGTTATTAACAGCAGCTCAGAACATAATGACATATTCTGTCATCTCTCAGGTGTTCACGCTTTGGTCATTTATTAGAGAACCTGCGCTCTCGGGGTCTGTGGTGAAAAGAACAATCTGAGAGGTTCAGTTCCCACATTAATACATTAAAATGTCAAAGCTATATGTTAAAATGCCAACCCTATTAATGGTGCTGCCAGTCTGCAAAGGTAAAATGTCAAGAGGGAAACAAATGCAGAAAACAATGAAGGAAATAAGGGGGAGACCAGTATAAATGCTGAGTAAAGGTAACAATCTTATCTCAAGGACTCATTCAAACAAATGCAAATACTTTGTTACAAGAGAGGTAGCAAAAAATAACTCAATGAAGTCGCTATTGCTGTGGTGATTAAAGATGGCAGATTATAATCCAAAGAGTGTGTAAAGAATTTTATACATAGTTAATGATGAGTAGAAATCTTGTATTCTGAATTGTTCATTCAGTCTTTATTAGCAGTGAGTTGTGCTTGTTTAAGCCTAAATCAAAATGTCATTGTCTTCAGTGAAGTTGTTGCTTACTCAGGAGCTAATCAACAACTGCCTTGGCTTCTGAAGGGTACCCACTGGGAGGCTTCAATCACACTGTAGGGGTCAGTGACATAAGCACTCCACCTCGCCACCCCCAAAGTCACCTTTCAGTGATTGGGTGGGAGGTCGAGTGGAATAGATTGGGGGAGCAAGTGAAGACAGAAATGGGGCACGGATGCCAATTTTTTTTTTATCTCCCCTTCAGCTCTGCTACAGCTTCACTACAGCTACACTGATTTCCATATTGTTTAAATCACAGTTGGTACCTTACACATCACTGATTTAAGAAATCCATTACACTGTCAAAGATTTGCCTAATGTAGCGACAAACACACTGAGGATGATCGCCAAAGTCTGCTGGATCACTAAGCTTGACTGAGCTGTGTGTCTTTAACCTTATTATTATAGTTTTCTTGCAAGGTTCCTACAACTTTACTATTTTATTTTATTAAGTTCAATTCATTTTTATTTATGAAGCACCAAATCACAACAACAGTCACCTCAAGGCACTTATATTTTAAGGTAAATACCTCATTATAATATTGAGTAAACCCCAACAATTAAATGACCACCCATGAGCAAGCACATGGGGACAGTGGGAAGGAAAAACTCCCTTTTAACAGGAAGAAACCTCCAGCAGAACAAGGTTTAGGGAGGCGCAGCCATCTGCAGTGGCCAGTTGGGGGTGAGGGGATGGAAACAGGACAAAAGAGTGGAAGACGGTCAGAGATGAATATGCCGAGTAGTGTGCACACAGAGAGTGAAAAAGAGGTGAGTGAAGAAGAAACACCCCGTGCCAGCAGCCTAGGCCTATTGTAGTTAGTTAGTTATCTTTAGCTGATGCTAAAGATGCTCTAACAATCCTTTTATTTGCTACTGTCAACTAGCTGGTGAGGACAGAAAATGGCTTCAAAAGTCTTTTCATTCATAGGTTACTCGCTCATTAAACACTCATCAGCAGAAACATTTATTATGTGACAGCTGTTGCTGATTAGTGGTCGTGATTTCGTAGGGTAAATTTGTACTGAACTAAATCTGAACAATAAATTTACTTCCCCAGTAACAAGTTAGCCATATCAGCAAAGCTTAAGGTGATGATTAAAGTGATGATGAATGGCTGTTGTGCGTACCAGCTATTAGTCACAACTATCAGTAGTGTAAATGCATAAATATTTAAAGTTAAATTGTAGAGATGAAAGATGTGATTTTTGTGACAGCATGTGTATATGCTTTTTAATGACAAAAAACAACTGATTTTTATATTTACTATATTTATAAAGTCACAAATGCAAATCATGTATGCGTGTGAAGCATAAGAGGAGCCCACTTCCTGTGGCTCCCTGTTCTTATAAAAAGAGATGAGGTGAGGGAGAGCAGCAAGAAAAGGTGAATGTGTCTCACTTGTTATGTTAGTTTGAAATGTGGGAGCAGAACTTACAGGAGAGAGAGATAGAAATAAAGAAAGGCAGAAGCATGAAGGAGCGTCTGTTGCTCCTCTTGATAGACCCAGTCAGGCTATTCATTACTCCCGGAACGCCAGCCAGTGTCAGTTATATTACGGCAAAGCCATCCCTGACTGACGGCCACGAGTGGGGGGAGAAAAATGGCAGCAAAATACTGCTCCATGCCCTGGGAGAAAACAAGGGAGTTGCTGTGATGGATGGATGTGTTTGACCCAGGCGGGGTGGAAGGTAGAGATGGGTCTCTTCCAGATGAGACAGGGAGCCGGCAGAGTCTCTGCACCCCCCTGCTCGGAGCATCTCAGCCTTGTCAGGATGAGAGGCATCTTGCTAAGTTGCTTCCGTCAGTGCTTCTATCACTTGTGTCAAAACAGACGCTCTCCATATTCAACAGATAAAACTGGACCTCACGTGATTGGAATACTGAAGCAGAGCTAGGCTGTCCACTGGGTTTATGACAGCCCTGATGTCAGCAGGAGGGCAGATACCCCCCAACCTCTCTATAGCAGTCCCAAAAATATCATTGTAGTATCAGACAGCTTTGGGATGATTTTATGGCACTATAGGCTTGCACACACAGTAAAAAAAGTCTCTCTTTTTTAGGATCTCAGCTATAGTATGCAACCAACTCCAATCTAGCCTTTGACTTCACACTCTATATTGCCTATTTCTTCCTGAATATTTCTTATGCAGTCATGCTTTTTGTTTTTCTTTTTTAAATTTGTCTTACTGGCATGTGTTTTCTATAGGTTGATAAGGTATTCCTCTTTAGTGGGACTGCAGAACAAATGGTTTCAGTAAAAACAAAATGCAGGTCTCAAATGAAAAAATGTGTCTAAAAAAGAGATTTGCAAATCTATGGATGGTCTGTGAAACCCAAAGATGATTAACAGAGAGAACAGCAGATGAAATAACTGTAAACTGTTTAAACAGATGTTGCAATACAAAAGCCAAATACAGGATGGCAGAAAGCCCATCAATAAAAGTCTGAACCATTTAATTTAAATAAATATAACAGAATATCCCTTTATTTTCCAAATGCCAAACTTATGACCTGCATAGTTTTCTTGTCTTAATCTCTTAAGTTATATATCAAAATTAAATTCTACCCCGTCCTGCCTTGTCCCATGCAAACATACACTTTGCCTCATGTAGTTTGCTGGTATCTGTTCACCCTACGGCTAGATCGAGTGGCTTTGATACAGTGTATGTGTATAATAAACAGCAGTTGTATTTTACTTTTACAGTGGAATAAAATCTTTCTTGACCATAATACTAAATTCTGTTAATAATTTATTAAATGCTGAAAACCCTGCTGCAGGCAGCTATTTACTATTTCTCCTCTCAGACGTCAGGCCAGCACTTAATTACAGGTTTTGCTGCCATATAACATACCCAGATAGACATCACATCTATGTAGCCATTTAAGACTATTTACCATAACCACTATTTAATTAAGTTATTATCTAGGTTATTTTCAGTTTTTGCCATTTCCACATTTTAAAAATCCAAGCTGTTTGTATCTAACAGGTGAGAGTGAACAGGAATTACGTCTGTGCACAACTCAGAGTATGTAAAAGACTCTGACTTAAAAGACAGATGTGCTGAGCTGGTGAAAGTGAGATGGAGAAACTCAAATTCCAGTTGGTAAAAAATGTAATTAGATATAAATAAATTAAATATGAACATAGCAAATAAACAATGATCAGCCAGGATCAGTATAACTTATACTACTGTTATACTCTTTTTTCTTTTCTTTTCTTTCTAAATTTCTTTACTAAATTTCTTTACTAAATAAGGGATTTTATCATGTAAATTATTTTTATCATCATCATCATTATTATTATTATTATTATTATTATTATTATTATTATTATTATGAAAGCATATCGGGGGGCGCAATTCGTTATAAAGTTTAGCTGCTGACATGCTTTTATTTGTTATGAATTTATAAGACTCAAAGTACTAATCTTCACCACTTAGAAACAATGTAACAGTTAGAAATGTACCAATAATACATCGTTTGTTGTCTTTACGTTCAAAATAGATAACTTTTTCTCTTCAATGTTAAATTGATGCCGGTGTCTGTTTTTTAAGATGTGACGTCAATTATACCGACGTCACCTGGTTGACGAATGCGGAAGCGTGTGCTTTAGCTTGTTAACTCAAAACCATAACAGAGGAGATGTTTTCCGTGTTTAGTCTGTGACGAATCGTAAATTACTTTGGAAATCGATTCATCTTTGTCCGGTCAACTTCCCGGCTATCTCCCTGCGCTTGTCAAACGATTGAGAAGCAGTAAAAAGTCCGAAAAGCTGGGATGGAGGTAAATGATCATTGTGGAGGGGTTAGCGTTAGCTAGTCTCACAGATAGTAACGATGTGTATCTCGAGGTTAGCTAATATATATACATATATGCGTCTTTTTCTTAATATCTGTTGTTATAATGCATAGTTAATTATCACGATGAACTGTGCTGGTAAAAGTAAAAGTCACCTGCAGTAGTCCTTCTGTAACAACCATGAATTTTAAATGTGCTTAATATCGAGACGTTACCTGGTGGTACTTCACTAACTTTGCTTACGGAGTTTCAGTAAAAATTCTTCTGCTTAGTTTCTTTGCCGAATTGAAAAAAAGTCCGTAATCAATCACAAAATGTTGTAAATGTGCGCCACCAGAGGTAGACTTTTGGTAAAAAAGGACATTAAAGTAAAGTTCAAAGGAAATATTATGTGACCTTTGTGGAATAAATCTGGAGTTGACCATAAAAACAAAAACTGTAAGGGTTAACATCTTTCTAGTTTTTAGATTCTATGTTTGTTCCTCTCTACATAATTACTCATTTATTTCTTTTTGTTTGTTTGTTTTTTCATATTTTTCTTTTACTAAAAAAGGACCCTGGTGGTACCGGAGCTGAGTCTGCGACTCCATCAGCAGCAAGCACACCCAAGTCAAAGGTACTGCACTTTAGCAATCATCTCAGCTATCTACAGGCTTGTGACAAGCCCAAAGAGTTCAACTTATTCTGTTCCTGTAATTTTTATTACTGTCCTGCATACTGTTACAAATTACACATAATAATTATATGTATCAACACTCTTCAACAGGATTTTTTTTCTCTTTTGTTAGAGATGTTTTGGTAAAGATATCTTAGCCTCATTTTAACTTTGTGTCTTATTTTTAGCTGGACACGCTCTCTAAAGATGATCTCATCAAGTATGCAAAAAAGCAGGTAGCTGCCATGCAGAAGATGAAGAGCAGATGTATAGGTATCATTACACATTCATCCTGTGTTTGTATTGTGCCAGTACTATACAAGTTTATGTCATGATTTTGTTTATTTGTCTTCTTAGATTTGGAAAAAGAAGTTGAAGCCCTGAAACAGCAATCCAAAAGCAGCAACAACAGCAGTTCAGATGACTCTTTGATACAGGTTTGCATGTTAGCTAAAAGGTTCCTCTGTTAACATGCAGTACTTCATTTTCATACTGCATTATGTGAATCGTTTATTTGTGTGTAACAGGAGCTGACTGAGAGGATGGATGCGGTGCTGCTGGAAAAGGCGGAAACTCAGCAAAGTCTTGCAGTGTCCCGTAAAGAACTAGAGAACACTAAACAGCAAGCCAAGGTGAAAGATAACACTCACACCACTGTATGATGTGTAAGCCTGATTACACATTCAGGTTTGTGTTCAGAGAAACTCAAACGGGTTTATTTGAACACACTTTGACATTTATGCAGTCTAATAAACGTATTTTGTTATTATAACCAGATCTTCTTAAAACATGTATGCTCTTTGTTGCAGGATGATCTGGCAGCGCTGCAAGGCGAGTTTGACCGGGCGATAGAAGAGCACCAAAAGAAGATCAAAGCCCTAGAGAGCAGCATTGAGGAGTGCAACAGCAAACACCAAGAAGAGGTGTCTCATTTCCAGAAATTACTAAAAGAGCGAGAGGAGAGTGACAGAGAACGGGAGAGTGAAAGAGAGAGGGAGCGCCAAGCAGATCTTGCTAGTGCAAAAGAGAGTGCAGAGGAAGTCCGACATTGCTTAGAAGCTCAGCTGGAAACCCTTCGAGCTGAACTGCAAACAATGCAAGAGCGAAATTCTCAGGAGGTTCTTGAGGTCCAGGAGAACCACCAAAAGGAGTTGACACTGGCCCAGCAAGAGGTGGAGAACTTGAAGGAGGAGCTGGCTCAGAAGAGTCTGCAGCACGAAGAGGAAATGAGGACTCTAGAAGAGGACTATGAGATTGAGAGGGAACGTCTCTTGTTGCTCCAAGAGGAGCTAACTGAGCAGCTTGCTCTCAAAGGTAAAAAAGCTCTTTTTAGTTAAGTCTGTTCTGGTATCGAAGTATTAATATTGTGTTTGCCTCCTTTTTTTCTTTAAATTCAGTTTCAATTAAATCAAAATATTACTCTTATATTTCCAGATAGCTATCTGCAGGATGTGCAGGAGGAAGAGGAAGAAGCTGCACGTGGTTCGGGGATCGCCAAAATGCTGGAGCTGTCTGGCTGCAGTCAGGGTGACTCGAGCCATGGTGATGGAGAGGAGACAGAGACGGGAAGACTAAAAGCGACACTGGATGATGTTCAAGCCCAGAACACCATGTTACAGGATGAGCTGACCCTGCTCAGTAATGTGAAGGGTGAGCTTGAGGCAGAGCTGGAGAGGGTTAAAGAAGAGTTTCAAATGGAAAGAGAAGAACTGGAGTTCAAAATTAATGAGCTGCAGTTGCTCAAGGACAGTGCTTCTGCTGAAGCTTCAGTGACCCAAGATCCTGATCAGCAAGGTGTCCTCAGAGAAGCTGAAGAGTCTGTAACCAGTCCAGCCGAAGAGCAAAAGTCTCAGAGTCCAGAGGAGGAGCAGCAGAAGCTAAACCAGGAGCTGAGGACAAAATGTGAGGCCTTAACCAAAGAGCGAGACTCTGCCCAGACCGAGTGCCACCATATGAGGGGCATACTTCAGAGTTTTGAGACAGAATTGGGAGAGAAGACAAATGATTTTATAGTACAGTACAAAGCCATGAAGGAACAGGCAGCTAATAATATACGAGACCTTAATGAGAAGGTAGAACAGCTCAGCAAGGAGAGGGATGAACTGCTGGAGAAGATGAGAGAAGCTACAGATGAGAAAAATGCTCTGATGGGGGATATGCAAGACCTGAAACTGAAGCTTGAGAGCTCTCAAGGTGAAGAGCAAATGTCTTCAGCCTGCGAATTGAAACAGTCGTTGGAGGACATTACTAGGCGGAATGAGGAGATCATATCCCAGCTAGAGATGAAGGAGAACATGACTCAAGATCTGAACAAAAGGGTCAAAACACTGACTGAAGAGCGAGACGAAATGCAACACCTGCTAAAGATCAAAGAAGAGGAAATGCAAAAGCTCAATGATGAGAGAACAAAAGAAATCGAGAGGCTACAGGAGGAGAAAGAAAAGGAGGTGCTTTTGCTAAGAGAGGAAAAAGAGACGGAGCTGAAAAGCCTGAAAACAGAAACTGAGGATAAAGTGAAACGTTTAAAGGAGGAGAGAGAAAAGTTAGAGGGAAGCCTAAAAGAGGAGTTTGTGAGATCTGAACAGACAGTTTCCACTTTAGAGCTGACTATAAAAGAGCTTTCCACTGAAAAGTCTGAACTCCAGCAGAAAATGGAAGAGGCTCTCTCAGGGCTTTCCAAGGCTCAGGAAGAGAGGGAGCTCTTAGACTCTAAGCTAGCAGCCCTGGAAGCTCAGCTGAACCAGGAGACATCTGAAAAGCAAGAACAAGAAGCAAGGCTGAATTCAATGAAAACAGAGGCAGAACGAATCTCTGGTTTTCTTGGAGTAATGGAGGAAAATCTGGGTGAAGAACTCCAAGAGTCCATGAAAGAAGTCAAAGACCTCCAAGCACGGGTTGATGAGCTGGAGAAGGAGAGGGCCCTGTTGAGAAGCAGCCTTGAAGAAGCTCAAGGGGACAGAACAGTTGAGGAGGTACAAACAGAGCTCAAGGCCCACATCAAAGACCTGGAACAAGAAAGAAACATGTTGAGAACCAACATAGAGGAGGTGGTGAAAGATACTGAGGGTCTCCAGAAAGACCTGCAGGATATGAAATCAGTCAATGAGAAGATCATTGAGGAGAATGAGAAACTGCAAGCTCAAATTTCTCTCATGACCAAAGAGGAAGAAGAGAGGGAGGAAATGGTGAGAAAGGTGGAGATCATGGAGAATGAGAGCAGAGAGCTCAAAGAGCAGCTGACAGAAAAGGATTCACTTATATCGCAGCTGAGGACCGAAATGGCTTCTATCCAGGTGAGTGGAGCACGTGATGTGTGTTTATTTTCTGTAAATGGGGAGAGTAAGTGCTTCTCCACACTAGCAGTAATGCATCTGTGAGGGGGGAAAAAAACTGTTACTATGACAATTTGTTTTTGTGCTCTTTCTAACGTTCTCTCTTTTTCCTCAGTCACCCTCTCAGGAGTGTCCTGAACAGTCTGCTTCCTCTGAGGAGAATAAACCCAATGAGACTGCAGAAAAAATAGGTGTGGAGATGATTTCTGTTCATGCTATTTATAAAAGCAATCTAATCTACAAGTTATCATGCCGAAAAGAACCAAATTTATTCTCCTGGACTTTTGATGAATCATATTCTTCTTTATTTTAACTTCCTGCAGCTCTTTTGGAGAAAGAAAATAAAGAAAAGGATGAGAAAATGAATAAAATCAAGGCAGTCGCTGTCAAAGCAAAGAAGGAGCTGGACGCCAGTAAGAAAGAGGTACTGTGAAGAATGAAGAATGTTATCATTTACCAACACACACACAAGGCTATAATGAAAAGCTTTAGATTTCTCTAAATAGCAAACATTGTGGTAGAAAACTTGCACTCCATACTCATCCTTAGGAGAACTCCACAACATTCTCCTGTTTTACAGATTAATGTAAACATGATCATCAGTATATTTTTGGCCAGTAACTGAATGCATGATGGTTTGTGGGTTTTTTTCAGGTTATAACCCTGAAGGAGGAAGTAGAATCACTAAAAGCAGAGAGGGAGAAAGTGAACAGCTCTATGAAAGATATCATCCATGGTGCTGAAGGCTACAAGGTAGGAATCTTGGGTTGGAGAAGACTTGTAGCATACAAAGGCAAATAGTTTGCATGAAGTAGTGCACAAAGTATGTGAACTATTACAGTTTTGTCTTCTCACTATACAAACGTAAAATACTGGGACAACTACATATTAATGCCTACGGGAGTTTTATGCCGTGAAAACCATGGCATGAAGCTCCTGGCCCACAGTTTTTGTGCTGATTTTAATCCCAGAGGAGGTTTGGAGCTCTGCAGCTACTGAAGTACCTCTGTATCTCTGCATTCGACAAACCTGCTCTGTAACTTTATGTGGTCTGACACTTCCTAAACACTAACGCTCTCAGCGGCAGTATTTCAAAGTGGATCATGGAATATCTAAGACAGCATCCTGTTACAGCATCACACTCAAATTCAGCAAACTTTTTAAAACAGCCCATTCTTTCACAAGTAAATGCAAAGCAGAAATTTGTATTTTCTTATATAAGTAGAGCGTTATAACTCCAGGAAGCCACTCTTTTCTTTCTCATTGGATGCAGTACCCTCAACATATTTTGGTTCAAAGTTTAATTTATCAGCTCAGCAACAAGCTCTAGATTTTAGCGTCTTACATAGTGAGAATATATATTTTAACATAAGTAATGATTCCGCTTGTTTCTGAGTAAATTACCTGACAGTGAAGCAGTAAGTTGGGATAATCTTTCAAGGTTGACTCCATTAATACAGCACCATTGATTCAATCAGTTAACAAGCATAATGCATTCACTAGAGAAAGAAAATATTTGGCTTATTTTGGAGAAGTTTCTAATGAAATATAGGTGCAAAGTGAATGCTTTGGAGTTACTGGGATTTCTGACTTTCCTGCTTATAAAATGTAAAAGGGTGGCTGTAGCTCAGGAGAACAGGTCATCTACTGATCGGAAGGTTGGTGGTTCGATCCCTGGCTCCCCCTAGTCTGCATGCCAAATATCCTTGGGCAAGATATTAATCTTAAGTTACTCTCCAATGCATCCATCAGAGTATGAATGTGTGTGAATGTTAGTTGGTGAGCACTTAAAATCATAGAAGAAAGTGCTTGTGTGAATGGGTGTATGTGACATATTGTATTAAGCGCTTTGAGTACTCCGAGAGAGTAGAAAAGTAGAATCAGTCCATTTACCATTTAATTTGATACTGATCAAAATGATTGAAAAACAGCATTTAAATAAAGTAATAAAACATATACAGTTTTACACTGTAAAGATTTGCATTGCAGGCTGTTTGTCTATAAGAGTAATTTTTAGGCACATTTTATAAGCCAGCACTGGAGAAGTCCTTGTCCTTGAGAAGGCTTCACAAACATGTTCTTCCTACAGTACCTGCAAGAAGAATCCTGCACTGTTTCTAATAGGCCTGACCTCCTAACAGTTAAGATAAAGGGTGTGAATAAGGCATCTGTTGTTTACATGTTAGATACTATATATTACTATATTATATCTATATTACTTGAAGACACTAGGATCCTGTAGTGGGACTTTCATGAAACTGAAATTTCCAAGTGGAAAAAAGTTTGTTTTCCTCTCGGGATTATGATGTCAGACGTGTCAGAACAGAGACGCCGCAGTGAAGTATGTTTACACTGTGACTCTTTTTCCCAATGGCTGATTGAAAATGGCAGAACTATTAGGTTTGTATCCGGGTGTATCAGATGTTACTGCATCGCATGGATCTTTTTATGTCATTAGCTTTTCATCAAAATAAAAGCATAACATGAATTAAAGCAAAATAAACTTGACAGATTCCATTGTGCATTTAATTAGTTTCATGCATTACTAATATAAAAATCTTTCTAATTGGCAAGTAGAGGCACGCTCACTTTAAAAAAAGACATCGCTCCCAGTGGTCTTCATAAACAGCCCCCAGATTGCACTTTGCTTTATGACTGTGTCTCCATTAAAGAATAAAACCACTGTGTTGTGTCTAATGAGAGTTTTGTCCCACGTTCAAATGTAAATGCAGCTGATATCTGAGATGCATAGTGTTTACCTTCACTGAGCTGTTCATCCGGCTTCTAGTAATGAATATTGAAGACTTGTTTGTGTGTGCGCGCGTGTGTGTTTTGTGTTTAGAACCTGCAGATAGATTACGACAAGCAGACAGAGCAACTGGATAAGGAGAGGGAGAAGGTGGAGGCGGCAGAGAGACAGATTGCTGAGCTGACCAAACGACTCAGCAGTGCTGTCACACAGGTAACACAGACACACATTCAGTCTCACACACACACACACACACACACACACACACACACACACACACACACACACACACACACACACACTCTCGCCCTCCACTAAATCAAAGCAGGGGTTTTTGTCCAGTAATACATTTCTTCAATACTTACCCCATAATTCAGTTTCTGTATGATTTAGAGGGAGTCGTTTTAGCCGACAACACTTTACCCAGCTATATCTGACAGCCCGGCGCCCACAAATAGCCCATCAGATGTGACTGGGTGAGCTAGGGAGAAATCGTTTTTATATGTACTCTTTTCCCCAAGCTCATAACTGTTTCTCTCCAATGAGAGAAAAAGAGGCAGGTAAATGGAGCGGGCTGTAGCTTCCATCTGCTGCGTGCAGTACTGAAACACCATTTTCTGAAGCACGGGCTTAGTCTTGTGTGCGCTCATGGTTCTCAGGGGGAGCGCGAAGACTGGCGCTAGTCGGGGATCTCAGAGTACGTCTGGACATATCTGTTTACCAATCATAGTTTCACTGTTTGGCTGACAGATGATGGGAGAGAGCTGCTGCACAGGAAGCCCGTAGAGCCTGCTACTGTCAGATTTGCATGAATGATTTTTTTATTTTTATTATTTTAGGTGTCACGTGCCTATAGGTGTATTTTTAAATGAGAATGTTGACTATAAAATATGTAAAACAGCTTTCCTCTCAGTATGTCATCCTTTTTGTTTCCTGCGGTTCTTAACTGACAAGGTAAACTGAAACCAGAATGAAGTTCACACTGTAGAGTCACTAAAGCTGACCGATTATGAGCAATAAATCGGATGAGAATGCACCAGATTTCCTCAAGTATCACTGCACGCTCACCTGACAGCGGCAATAAACAAGTCCATTTTTTTTGTTTTCAGAGTGAGACACTGAGCAGTGAGAAGGAGGACCTTCTGGCTGGTATGGAAACCATGAGGAGCACAGTGAAACAGTTGGAGACCAAGAATCAGGAGATGCAAAGACAGTCAGCAAGTTTGGAAAGAGACCTGCTGGCTGAGAGAGCAATAAAAGAGCAAAAGATAAAGGTAGAAATGATGGATGTCATCTCCCTCTTTTGTGCAAGCAACTGCTCTATTATTTATGTTTTTAAATAATCATAAAAACAGCCATGCACAGTGAATTTATTTTTATAATATGTAATCTATATTACATTTAAATATAACTCCCCAATGTGCACTTGCTTGCCTCTCTAGGATTTGTCATCTGCCATGAAGGAGGCAGAAGAGCTGACAGCCCAGCTCCGCAAGCAGCAGCAGCAGTCTCAGCAGACTGCTCAGGAGCTGGAGCAGCTACGCAAGGTACACACACACAGACACAAAAATAACACACAAATGCTTCTCAGACACTAGCGCGTCTCAGAGGGCCGATCCAGTCAAGCGACTGAGCTGGTGATGGCCGGCCTGCAGCTACAGCAGCACCTGATGGAGAGAAGGAGAGTAATTCTAGCCCACAGTACAGGGACCGCTGTTACTTTTCCATTAGTGGAGACCTACATAGTATAGACGTGTACATGAAAGCTGCCAGGAGGTCTGTCTACGTCATATGAACACAAAGATTGGATTTTTCAGGTTGATACTGATAGTAGAAAGACAATTAAATGCCTATAAAGGTTTTTTTTAATCTCATTTTGGCAGTTTTAGATCAGTAAACAAGCATGTTTTAAGTGCAGCAGAAATATGTAGATGTTAATTCAAGGAAGATGAGGGATTGTATTGTGTGGCTGTGATTGTAATTATTTAATTTAACTAGATTTTAGGACTTTAAAAAGGTGTGTGTAGATTATTTCATCCACTTTCTTCAGCTGTCCAAAAATACTAACTGCACAATATATTCAGCATAATTCAATTAAATGTAGAGAGGAGGACATCAAGAGTTTCAGATAAATGGACTTGAAGATGAGTCTTAGCTGTGCTCCGTTTAAAGCTGTACTACGTTGATTCTCCCTGCAGGAAGCGCAGCAGAGCTCTCTGTTGGACATGGAGATGGCTGACTATGAACGTCTGGTTAAAGAGCTCAACACCAAACTATCAGAAAAAGATGAGTGTGTTGAGGAGCTAAAGGGCCAGATAAACAGCCTCAACCAGAAGGAAGAAGTGCTCAAACAGGAAATTGGTATGATAACAAGTTCAGGTTTACACTCACTGACTGTCACACAGAATAATACAATCCAAATGTATTTAATGTTGCACTGTATAATAATCTTTAATTGAAATTTTGCTCGGTGAAAGCAAAACTTCAGTTTTATTTATGTTCTATATTAGCAACACACGCCTGCTTTCACTGACCTGAGGCATCCATTACTTTTGCATAACCCTGTGTATCTGTGTGCCAGTACATGGGGTCAGTAGGATCATTATTTAGGAAATGTTATAGCTTGTTTTTTTTCTTTCCTCCTTATGTTGCTTCATGCTGTCAAGCTCCATAATGACAGCAAAATACTAGAAAAATAAGAAGGCTACAGTTGAGAAATTATGCTGTTTGTGTGTGTGCACATGCCCATTCAAATGTGCAATTGTGTCATCAGAGTCTTTGAAGTCCCAGCTGGACCAGGGGGAGGAGAAAAACGCTAAGATAAAACAGCTGCTGGTGAAGACCAAGAAGGACCTGGCTGATGCCAAGAAACAGGTCTGTGTGTGTTTGTGTGTATTTGAGGTGTGTCCCCAAGGATTTCTTATGAATGTGTGTAATGTTGCTTCTTGATGAATGTAAATAGTGTTATGCAGTCATGTGTGGACATGACTGTGGAGGGGGCCTTGAAGTTATTGGGAATTCTTAGTCATTTGTGTGCTTTCCTATTTGGTTGTATGTATTTAAATATTCCGTGTGCATGTTTGCAGGAAAGCTCACTTATGGTGCTGCAGGCCTCTCTGAAAGGAGAGCTGGAGGCTAACCAGCAGCAGCTAGAAAGCTCTAAGGTAGCACACCCAGCACTATCCCTTTTGTAAACTGTAGAAACACATTTCTTTCATACCCGTGGTACTTACTAAAGCCTGTGTTTTTGAATTTAGATTGAGGTGTGTGACCTGACAGCCGAGCGCCATCGCCTGCAGGAGCAGCTGAAGTCTGCGTTGGAGCAACAACAGAGAACCAGCGGCTCTCTGCAGCAACGCATACAGAGTCTGCAGCAGGAAAGAGACACTGCCAAGGTGCGTGTGTTGACTTTTGTAACTGTTGAATTGACAGTTTACGCTGTAATAACTCAACCATAACGACGCTGAAGTCGTTCAAGGACACCTTAACTGTAAATTTTGAGGTGCTGTAGCTACTTCAGACCCGTCCATCTTTGATTAAATTAATTGAAGGCTTCTACAGCTCAGGCTCAGCAGTGTTATATGAGTCTGCAACTAATTACTACTTCCATTATTAATATCTGAATTATTTTTGATTAATCCTCAAATCTTTGTAGTATGTAGAATTTTTGAAAAGTGCTCAAGGTAAAAAATTTAATTACTCATTTTTGGGTCACCAACACTGAAAAAAAAACCAAATTACACTATATGTATAACACAAACGAGAACTGGGTAATGTATTTATGCATGACGCCTCATCAGATAGAAAATATGAGGTTTAAATAAATTCCCCAGTTTAATTTTATTGACTATTTTAAGATTATTTTAAGGTCTTACCTTACCTTATATCTTATATCTTACATGTATCTTGTAGGAACTGTTGTTGTGATTTGGCGCTATATGAATCAAATAAAATGTATTTAATTTGAATTGATTGATTTTAACTAAGGTCATACTACTAATCTGAAGTCAATGGAGGAAGATTCTTTGGCTCAGATCAGTCAAACAGCATTACAGAAACTTCTGTAATTAGCTCTAGAAACTGTAAATCTTTATAATCGTAGATTTCTGCAACAGGAAACAAAAATCTGCAAACTAGTCGTTTCAGGTAAATCCCTGTAACCAACTATCTATCTGACCTTGATTTACCGTAATCTTCAATGCTTGGTGACATCCAAGACTGACAGTAAAATAAATGCTTTAGTCAACTGCTGCCGCCTCTGGCTCAGTCTTTACTTTTTCCCCTTTACATTTTTAGACAGTAAGAGAGGTTTATTTTATGAATGGGTTGTTTGCCTAGAGCAGTTTAAATAAAGTTATTGCTTTCTTTCTGTAAAAGACATCGTTCATCATTGTTCATCCAGTGAAAAACTGGTTTTATGTAAGCTGTGGTGTTAAAATCTAAATTTTTGTAAATGTATGAGATACAACAAAAGTTGTCTTTATTAGATGTTCTAACAAGACTCACTAAAATAAATTTGTTCACCAACAATGTATTAGAAAATCAATCGTCTTTTAATCGTATATGTCTTGTTAACCTTTTGTATTGATTCCAGGTCGAGCTTGAGGCAACAACCAAGGAATTTGAGAGTTACAAGGTGCGAGTCCACAATGTTCTCAAGCAGCAGAAGAGCAAGACGACCCAGAATGAAGTAGACTCTGGCAAACTAGAGAGGTAAAGGCAATGCAAGAATGATAGAAGTCTACAAAGACTGTAATAACAGACAGCTGGTAAATGTATGTAACCGGTGGTGGACTGTGTGCTGCAGATCATTGCATGTGAAATTAAAGGAAACGCATTCAGTTAGCTTTACATTAGAGGAATTCAAATCTTACTGCATTGATTAAGGATGCTGTTCTGGAGCTTCTCTCTTCACATGAGACTTTTAAACACATGAAAAACTCAAAGTACACCCAGAGTTAGGGTTAGGAAAGAAAGTGTTGTTCAGATGTGATCAAGAATACTTAAATAACATGCAAAATGTCAAAATGCATAGCACATAATTGAGTTTGAACACAAACACCAGGTACTTACAATGACCAAAGCTGAATTATTGAAGACAAAGTATAACCTACAAGAAATCCCACATGAGAAATAATTTACATTCATTTACATCCTTCTAAAAGAAAATAACACTGTAAGAGTAACGTGTCGTGTGTTTTTCAGGGAGCAGTTGGTCTCTCAGGTGGAACAGCTGAGGACGCGACTGGCGGAGAGCCAGCAGAGTCTCCAGAGCAGCGCGGCAGAGCTGCAGCAGCTCCAAACTGAGCATGACACTCTTCTGGAGAGACACAATAAAATCCTTCAGGAAACCATTAGCAAGGAAGCTGAGCTCCGTGAGAGGTGAACACACTTTTATTTTTTTATGTTGTTCTTTAATCTTGTCTTGGCAGGAATTCATTGTACTGTCACATTGTTGATACACAGCATGTTTTAGCCTTTTCAGCTGTTCATCCTTGGATTTGATTTTGCAATCAGGAGACATAATCATACATGCTGAGAACACCTGATTGTGCTTTTTTTTTTTTTTTTTTTTTTACTTGCCTGTAGCATTTCATATTGATTTGCTCCTAAATGAGCACTTTCTAAACTCTCTTCCTGCTCTGTCCACCTACAGGCTTTTGTCATTGCAGTCAGAGAACGTGACACTGCGGTCAGACCTGTCCCAGGCCCAGGCTGACCTGTCTTCCCAGGTTGAGGCCCAGCGGCAAACCTACAGGGAGCAGCTGAGGAAGCTGCAGGATGACCACCGGGCCACTGTGGAGACCCTGCAGGGCCAGCTGACTCGCGTCGAGGAGCAGCTCTTTACCCTGCAGAGCCAGAACAGTAAGCATGGGGTTGGGGTTGTAAACTTGAGCCAATACCTGATTCTCTACAAGAGGTAACAGAGCAAATAGGTGAGGTAACATTTTTATCTTTTACTAAAGAGCAGACAGCAATAGACTCAAGGAGTGCATGAAAGGTATGGTATATAGAGATCAATGAAATCATCAAATGCATTACAGTCTCAAGGTTTTCCATGGTGCTTGCGCTTCTCCTCCATGAGTGGAGTGATGTGAGTCAGAAAGAAAACCATGAAGAGGGCATCAGTGTGTTTATCAGAAGAGCAGCACTGAGAGCTCATTCATCACCTCCCACACAGCTGCCCGCTGGAGTCAAACAGCAGAAACACACACAGTAATGACTAGGAAAGGCAAGTGTGTGTGTGTGTGTGTGTGTGTGTGTGTTTCTTCTCTGTCACTTGAGGACGCCAGGTGTTGGCAAGGTTCCTCAGCTCTATGCCCGCCTCTCAGTGTGGCAAACAGCTCACTGTGGCATCTGGAGAGACTTATCATTAGTGGCTCACACATGGATGCAAGGATTAGCTCGATACTGGAGCCAATATTAACCTTAATTTGAAGTCATATTTGAGCCACTTTTTTACCACTATGCTTCAATTTCACGCCAGATTAAATCCGTTACTGCCCTATCGGACAGATGGGAGATGAAACTACTGGCCTCGTATTTTTTTTCTTTAATAAATCAGATGTAACATTTATATATGCCTTTTGTCATATTTTGTCTAATCTTTTATCCAAACCTTCAAGCAGCACATAAACACACACATAAAAAAGTCTTTTATAAATTAGAAATCAGTCAGTGTTTAAGCCTTTCCAGCTGTTCCCTCTGTTGCAGACTGTTGTGATGGCTTTGCAGAAACACTGCTCAGTATTTTTCAGATATACATATGATCCCCAGGGTGTTTATTTTCCTGTAAATTAGGTGCTTTTATTTCCTTATTGATTTCTTTAAACCTTTTTATTAGAGCCTGCTGTACTTTTGAATCAGGACTCCTGTATGCTTCACTCTTTTGAGTGGCAGTTGTCAGGATTTGGTTGATTAGAACTGGGTAAATATGTTGGGCTCTTGAGTTTACTGGACTTGAACTATTATGAAATGTGTTCAGTATGCAGGTAGACTTCTTGCTCCTTTCACTCAGCTACATGACAAGGGAAGTAAAGAGCCTGACAGGAGGTGGCGAGGTGAGAGGGATTGGTAGCGAGTCTGGCCTCTTAGCTCAGTTCAGGTTCATTAATCACAATCTATTCTTCTGAAGTTTCTCATGCTTCCCTCTACCCTTCTCTTCCCACGTCACCATTTATGCCAGCTGAACTGGTTAAAACCTGGAGTAGTCTGGCGCCCCCTCATGTTACAGTGAAGTAGGACACTAACTCACAACTGCTGTGATCGGACTTGTTTGTACATAAGAATCCAGAGATGCTTAAAAAAGATTTGAAGGCTGCTTTCAGTTGAAACCCTTTTAAAGTCCCTTATTTATTTACTATTTTGCACCAGGAATTTCACTTAAACATTTTAAGGCCATGAGCAGAAAGTCTTTTTTTTTTTTCCTTCTTCATTTTTAATTCTTGTTTGACACATCTTGAATCCAACCTCCTCCTTCTCTCCTTTTCAATATGAATGTATTGATTTGCCCAGAAGACCCACACAAATCTTCTTCTCCCAACCTTTTAAACCCACTCAGATTCAGTTGCTGTCCAGTCCAGCCGTAAGCCGCTTGCATCAGATCCACAGCGCAGAAACGCTGACCAGAACCAGGCGGGTGTGGGACCAGTGGCCCTCAGCGACCTGCAGTCTATGGCCAGGGAGGAGGGTGAGGGCATGGAGACCACTGAGACTGAGAGCTTCTCCCCTGCTCCTACATCCCTACCCTCTCTGGAGCAGCTTCTCACATCTCCAGACCCCAAACAAGGTATGTTTGAAAGCAGACATCCACAAAAAAACACACACATTCAGTTTACAAAAGGACTGCATATGTGACCTTTTCAACAAGATATAATGATGAGAGTTACAATGAAAAATGAATATGTTTGGGAAAAAGAATAGAAGTCGACTTTTTGTAGTAACAGAGTTTAATGTATTATATCACCTCCTGTATGTGGCATTTGTTATATCTCTAGAGCCATTTGTGTGGACAGTTGAGCCAACCAAAGAAGAGTTAAGTGAAAAGCTGAACACAGCCACCCGCAGCATGGAGCACATGAACAGCCTGCTGCATGAAACTGAGGCTACCAACGCTATTCTCATGGAGCAGATCACTGTATGTATACTTACTCAATATAAACACAGAAACAACACTGAAAGTTGCCCAAAACTAAATAATTATTAGAGACCTAATAACCCAGACAAGTTGTCTATTTAAAAGTTGCCCCTACACACTTAGCAAATCTACTATATGACACATCCACTAATAAACAGGACCTACTCCTAAGCATTGGTTACAAAACTCAAAGAGAATGATCCCCTTTATTAACGAACAACTTGCAAGATTTAAAAACATACAATTAAAATCACTGAAAGATGTTTCTTCAAGACTGAGAGCAAATGCATTACCTACATTTGCTGTACTACTGTTAGCTGAAGGAATGGCATAATTTTAAACCATCTCTTTTTTTTCTTTTTCTTTTATATTTTTAGCCTGACGCAAAGCAGTCAAAAGTAGATTAACTTTAAGTATATATTTTATATATATTCTGTTATAAAGACCATCTTTAAACTTGTTTTGTATTGTATTAGTGTATTTGCATTATAGGTTTTATTACATTAAAATAGGCCATATTTATTAAGTGTTATTAAAGGAAAAGGTCTGTTCTCTGGTTTCTAGCACTTTATAAGGCACTTACAGAATTACTGTAATTCAGCCTCAACTCTCTTACTTACTATAAGCTTTTATTTAGGAGGTTATTGGTGAAAAAACTGTTAGAATTAGTCGTGCTTGTATATGGTAACTTATCTGTGCATTGATAAGAAAGTCAGTCAGAGTCAGAGAGACTTTATTTATCCCCAATGGGCAAGTCGTTAAAAGTAACTGTGTTTCTAAACTTTTGTTCTTCCCTACTGATAAATATCTGTATTTTTACTCATGCTTATATTTATCTTGTCTGTTACCTGTCTTTTTTTTCGGGTGGCATGGTCATGCACTCGCTATATATCACCTCAAAGCATGAAGGTTCTGGATCCAGGCCTGCGGAGATTGTTTTTTTTCAGGGCCAGTGTGGCTTTTCTCCAGGGGCTGATTCTAATCTGCCTATAAATTTTCTTATTTTTAGGTAAAGCACACTGCATTTACATGTAAAGAAATGTGCAATATACATAAAAATTCCAGTCTATTACTTCGAATATTAAATACTTAGAAATGTATATAATTATACTGAGTCAAAAGCATGAGGTTTTCAATGTAATTAACTAAACGAGCCAAGTATTTATTGTCAAACATTTAATTCGGATTGTACAGATCAGATGAAAAACACACTGATACATTAGTGTGGCAGCCACGTGAACACACACCTGTAGACTGCTGTTTCAGGTGTGTTTAAAGTGGCCTGTATGCACCAACGGTGATATCAAACAGCTTGGCGTTGTTCACAGTCCCCTCTTTGTCCAAAAGAAAATAGAACTTGTGACCTTTGACCCTGAGAGGAATAAAGGAAGTGGTCTCCTGCCTGTGGGCGTGGCAGGCTACATGAGACAGAGGGACTGTTATTCTCCGGCCTTGGCTTGGTCCCAGAGGTGACTGTGTGCAGACTGTCACCATCCTCCCACCCTGGTGTAAAACCACTTTGCTGACAGAGCGCCGACAGAACAGAGCCCCGAGTCCCACTATGCCTGCTCCTATTGTCAGGCATCCCAGCGTGAAGCCATACCTCCAGGTGTTTGAGCCCAGGTTCATTTCAAAGCTCCACATTCCTGCTAGCCCCGTGGTGGCGGTGCTGGGCGTCTTGGTTTTCCCTTTCTCTTTAGTACCGCCCGTGTCTCTGAGCCCCGTGTAGGCGAATTGAGCCAAGTACGTCCAGAAGACGAACTGTCCGCCGCAGAAGATCGAGAGAAGCCGGAAGAAGCGGGTCCTGTCGTGCTCGAACAAGGTGACATCTCTGGGCGGCTGGGGGAGGTGCACATGCTCCGACGTACGGCCAGCTGGGGACCTGTGTGGGCAAATATCCCGCCCAACAGTCCGGGAGAAGCACCGAACCGGGAGGACGCGCTGCCGACAGGCGAAGTGTGCGCCGACACCGACGTGTTTCCAACCTGGTTTAGCTGAACGCTACGGAACCGAAACCGCCTGGAGTAACACCACAGCAGCCGCTCGAAGCCCATCTTTGTCTGTCGCTGTAGTTTTTTAAGTTATTTCGCACAAGAACTGCTGCAGTCCGCGTTTAAAAGTCGCTGTTGTAACTCGCGTTTAACTCTTCATATTGAGTAGGCAAGAGGACGCCGCCATACTTGTTGTGTGTGACGTAAGGTGCTCGATGACGGAAAGTATTGTGGACCAAAATTAATGTTATCCATGCGAGATACTAGTAATCGCTAAAAACTCTGAGCTGACCTCCTACATTTCTTTTTTTAACCTGAAATGGACTTGATAAGCTATTGTACATTAGCGTATTTTCCTGCCGTTTAGCATTAGCCGAAGGGACGCTTGGATTTTGTGAATTTAAAAGCGCTTGTATGTTCTACCTCCTAGCTGTTGAAGAGTGAAGTTCGCCGTCTGGAGCGAAACCAGGAGAGGGAGAAGAGTGTGGCCAACCTAGAGTACCTGAAGAACGTCCTCCTGCAGTTCATCTTCCTGCGATCCGGCAGCGAGAGGCAGGCTCTGTTGCCCGTCATCCATACCATGCTCCAGCTCAGCCCAGAGGAGAAAAGCAAACTGGCTGCCATTGCACAAGGTATGCAATGGGTAAACCTTGTTTACATGCATATATAAAAAGAAAAATCTTATTCACCGCATGACCTGTTCAAAAGGTTATTATGTATGATTTAAAGTGTAGAAACCTTTTGGTCAGAAGTTTGCATCCACGCCTCATGGAAATGAATTCCATGGGAACTTTGGACATTTAATGATTTCTTTGAGCTCTTCTTTTTCTTTTTTTTTTTTAAAGTGTGGGGTGATTGTACAGCACATGTCTCTTAATGAATTTAAAAGCAAGAATTGGGTGCACAAGTTTGAGCTTATTTTGGATTTTCTCTAATCCACATAGGGCCAGAATTATACTTAGAAACTGAAATATATGCATACACTCGAACTAATATTATTATATGCTACCACGACCATGCTTGACAGCTGTTACAATACTCTTAGGTTTGAAAGTCTCACATTTACACTTTCAAACATATCAACAAAGATTTCTCCACAAGTTTGGCAGGCTTGAGCCTTGGTGATTCCTGAAAATAATTTATTCTCATTTTATGATAGGAAAGTGAAACTGCCAAGTCATTAAAGATGTGTGCTGTATTCCAACCTGAAAAAGAGACCATTTCCAATTTACTTACATGAGCACACAGCCCCGCTGGAGGAATTTGTCTCAGCTGTGTTTTGTACAGAGCAGCGTCACATCGATTTTCATGCAGAGTCATAATAGCAAACACACACACACAACCTGTCTTTGATGTTTGTTTTTTTTCTTCAGACAAACCCCTTCTTTTAAATTAATCCCCTCTTTTCTGAGGTACTGCAGGTTATAGCATCCAGAAAACCTCATAAATATCTAACCACCTGTTCTTGTGTCTCCTCTTTGCAGGTGAGGAGGAGGGGTCTGGGTCTCGGAGCTCAGGCTGGACCTCCTACCTCCACAGCTGGTCTGGGATCAGATAAAACCGACCACAAATCAAAGCCAAGAAAAAACTGGGAGCACAAAGTCGGCGTTATTACTGAGCCTTTATTTTTAATGTGAAAACCTGTCCTCATCATTGATGCTGCACTTTTAAAACAGTGACAACTGGGTGGTTAACTGAGGTCACTTACAACTTTGGTGGGATGCAGTAGATGGGACCAAGGAATGTATCAGATAAAGAGGAGTGTATGATTAAGATAAAGAAAACCAAAATATTTAACATGTATAATAATTTGAGTTTGCAGTGCAATAGCTACATGGGTCTCTTAATGATAACTGTGATGAATATCTGTCTTCCTTCAGCGTACTATAAACATGTATTCCAAACATTTACTGGACATAATGGTTACACAGTGAGGCATTACAAAGCATCATTACTAAAATGAATGGGTATAATACATTAAGTGTATGTTATGTGATGATCACAGCATTTTTGAATCTAAAAGGGTGCAAACTAATTGTGAGAGGAAACCAAATCAAGGGGAAGAAATGTGTGCTGGTGTATTGCTTGATATGATTTATGGATCTTTAATTACTTCTCAAGACAACTTTACCTGCATTTTATGATGGGCTTGATTTACACGATTTACATTTTAGCTTTTCTCAGAGGCATACATAAAACTTATAGGCTGTTGAATGTGATTGAACTGCCTTCATGTCAGCCATTCTACCAGTCTCTGCCGTATAGAAATTAACCTTCACAAAAAATGTGATTCTCTGGTTTTACTTTTAACTTGGTTGTTTCCCAGAAGGTAAAGAAAGCATTAGGTGATCTGTAATGCAGTATGCTGTGGGGAAAAGTGTGTGATTTACAGCAGTTCATGGGCTAAACTGCCATAATCTCATTTCAGTTGCACAGGGATGTTTATGAGTCTGAGGTTCTCCTCAACATTACTGATTGTTGGTGAGGAACTGTGATGACCTGTTATGCTCCTTCCCACCTGTATATTTTTATTTTCGAGTAGTTTCTCAGACTTCATGGTTTAAAAAAAATGCTTATGTATATCAGACTGAGCTTTGATGCAGCCCTTCATCCACTTTTGACTCTCACTCCCTTTAAGACAGCCTCTTTTTCTGATTGGCTGCCCCTGACAAGCAAAAGGTCGGACCTCCTGTGACCTCACTGACATCACACACAGCCAAGAGTGTAAGAAAACGAGTGTTTAAACCCTGGGCTTATTTGCACATACACTCTTTGTGTTTAATCCAAACTTCCATACATATATGTCTATAAAACAGACAATAATAGAATACTTTTAACATTTTTCCTTTTTTCCCCAGACTGGTTTTACTGTTTTATGGTTAAATCCTCACATACTCAACTCAGGAGCACTAACAGTTTCCATGTCTTGAATTCTGATTCATCGTGCCCTGTAATAATTTGTAATGTTAGTTGCGACTTTAATATTGGACCATTATTTTAATAGTTTGTCTCTCTTTTATGGGAGTGTTTTATAGTTTTGTCACTTGTGTTGCAGTTTAATCACTGAACCTTAACAAAGATTTGTTGCATCTTGCAGTTTCCATTGCTGAAAGCGCATCTGCCTCGCAAAAGTGTCCTTGAGCAAGGCTCCCCATAGATGGTGTTGATTTTACATTCTTACATTCTCTGACTTTTGACCTCTGCTTTGAGTTAGGAAAAGACCTCATATATACCCCACTCCCAGTGAAACATATACTTACTCATATGAATACAGTTTTCTGCTGACCAGTGATGAAAATAATTATTAACCGGTTTATTTTCTCCCTCCAGTGGCAGCTTTTGGTGATTCACCCAGCATAAGGGACTGTATTTATATCTAGACTTTTATATTTATGATGCTTAATGTGGGCAGAAGCTATGAGAGATTACCTGAACTACAAAATCGTACTCAAGAAAGACTGCAGCAGTGATTGTTTGTGTGTTTTTCTGGTGTATTTACAACTGTAAAAAAAAACTTAACAAAGATTAAAATGATTCCATGCTTTGCATTCAGTCCTTGTTATAATCAATTTGTGAAGTGCAGCATTGCATCTACAGCTTCTAATCAGCATCAGCAGCCAGATGTTTTAAATTTTTATGTCTTTATTTTTTATGAGGACTTGTATGTGGTGAGAAAGCACTTTTAAGGACATGTTTTGCACATTAAATCAAAAAGAGCACATAAAAACTGCAAGATGAACCTTAATGCACATCATTAATAATCCTCCGGTTTTTGGTGTTACTACTGAACAGATGCAGTAGCCAGTCTATGTGCTGCAGATGTTGCTTTGAAAGTCCTTCATCCCTCTGGAAGGAGGGAGCAGGGTCTGGGGTTTCCTTTTAAGGAAAAAAATGGTGGGTGCATAATCATGACGCAATCAGGGGAGGAAATGACAAACAAACTCCTGCATCTTTTACTGTAAGTAATGTAAACATGCTGTTAACCCCTCCCGCCCTGCCTGCTACTGTTATGTGATGGATTCTGTGATATGTTTTTTCAGGGCTCCCACCCGCCATGTTGAACTGTAGTTACAGTCCTCCCAGTGGTGGCAAACTGAAAGTCAGATTTTCCATCAGTGCTGACCAGATACTTCATGTGTAGATACAGCCCAGCGTAAAGCTGCAGCGATGTATAAGCGACTCTCGGCATCCGTCTCATTTATATTATAGTGAGATAATGAGCGCAGAGCACTTACTGAGTTTACTGGGTGGTTTTAGGTGCATCCTGCCACCAAAACCTGAAAAAAAAAGTCACTTGGACCGCGTGCAACAATGCACGAGCCTCTGGTCTCCAAAATAAAAGCACTTGATTTGATAACGGCGGGTTTCTGTTCTTCCCAAATGTGTTTGGACTCTGTTTTATCGCCTCACTATTTAAAAAAAAAAAAAAAAAAGATAAAATAAAATTAGGAGGGAAAGGCAGACAATTGAACTTTTTGCTTTCTAACAGTTCTGAAATCACAAAGTAGCGAAAGAAAGGAAAATTATTCACAGTATCAACAGTTTTTGTTTGTTTTGTTGTTTTTGTGTGTTTTGCTTTTAAGCAATGAGCAACAAGTATAAAATCTTTCAGAGTGAGCAACAAGCTCTTTGCATCACACACTTAAGAAAAACAAAAAACAAAAACCCATTGACATTGAAAAATTCTTTTTTTAAAACCAAAATGTAACTCAAAATTTCGGGTTATTAACTTAGAATCTCGTCTTAATAACCCAATTAATCCAAGTCTTTTTTCTCAGTTTTCAGGTATTATTGTGATTTATTGACTTAGGTCGGGGTGGGGACCCATGTCAATATATATTTGCAAAAAGCCACTGAATAAAATCATCAAATTCCATAAATTTCTTAAACATCTTAGCACCAATACTAAATAAAATGTTTACAAATGTTTTCATTCATTCATTCATTGATATTTTTGCTGTATATTTTATATTAATGTGCATTAAACTTTGTATAGTAAATGCGAGGCAAACAGAATGCAGTATAAACACACACAAACAAATACAGGTTAAAGGTATAAAGGAAAATTGTTCCCTACTGTATTTCAAGGCAGTTTTCCTGACTCCTCATTAGTTTAAATGGAAACTAAATTTGTGTTAATAGTCTCGTGTGATAGCGGGAGAGACCAACGTAAGATGAAGTATTGCTCGAGTTTATGCAAAAAGGGAGGAATTTATTCTTTTTAATCCGATTTTTAGAATCCTGTTTGAATCTTGCAAGCCCGCAGTTTTACACTGAAAGGTCCCACCTGGAAGTGGCTCATTCACTGGAGTGAGATCGGCCGGACTGAGGCGAGGCCCCTTTTCGCCATTCTGCTCCGCTGTGCGAAAACCAACGTTACATCCCAGACTGCACAACATCTGGACAGCTGCAACAGTGATCGTGTGACGCACATCTGGTGGAAGAGAGGGCACAGTGATGCTGGGCATTACAGAAATGACAAACGGGTGAGCGATTTGTTAAAAAGTTTTATTTTTTCTAAAAAGGGAGAAATTGGTCTGAAAAGTTGACAGTCCGCTATGCTCTGTTCTTTTGTGGAGTGGAAAACTGCAGTTTGGTTATTTATAGGTCATCCAAGGCGGTTTGACCCTTTTAAAATACACAATGTACACAATGTAGAGGCAATACTCTAAAATAGACGTAATAGTAAAGATAATTAGTAACACAGTCATATTTATTGTATTGCATCTTTAGACACAACTTAAGCTCCTCTTTAGCGCCTCCTACCTAGTTACTTTCACTGTGGGAAAAGGTAACGTAGTTTTTATAACATATGATTAGAAGTAAAACACGTCCAGCTATCACATGGAAAATGATACGTAATCAGAAGTGGGTTTGGTTTAAGAAACCTCTGTTTTAAAGAGCGGTTTAATGTGTTTGGTCTGTTGCTCTGTGTGGCCAACGACATGGTCTGGAGGTTTGAAAATGATGTTACCTTATGTTTGAATATTTTTAATAATTGCAACAAATCTTCTAAAGAGCATTGCTGTTTTTTAATGACTTTAATTTTTCAATTTCATCCAAGTTTTCCATTTTGCACTGTTAAAGATATAGTGTTTATAAAGAATTTAGGCCACAAAATCTGGAGTTTTTAGCCTTGCACCAAATGAAAATCTCCAAGACAGATTTTTTTGAAAATTTGGGTTTATATTTAATACATTTTTGTTGACCTGGTACTCATGTGTGCAAGTCAGTGATGCATGCCCTTCTCACACCCACAGGTCTGTTTTCCACCAGGAAAACAACCCTGCAGGTTTTTCCAAAAGCACAAAACCTTGAGAATATTTTTCTCCAAAGGGAGGCATTATATATTTTTGTGGATGTTTTCTTCTTTTTTTTAAACGGAGGAGGATGTTCCTCTTCTCTGTGACCTCCACCCTGCCCTGGAATGTTCATATAAAGAAACTGGACAGTACTGCTTTCCAAATCACTTCCTGTCTAAACAGTCCCTTTGGGACTGCTGTTCAGAGCAGTAGTTTCTCCACACAGTGTGAATGCTTCTGCAGAATTAATTATGGGTTAGGATGAATATGGCTTTTATAAAGCACTAAAAGCTCTAAGATGACTAGCCCTTCTAAAAGCCTGAGGATTGCTGCATTCCCATTGCATTACATTTTTATCTGATCACACGTTCTGTTGATACAACCAGAGCTTAGACCAGCGTCTCGGTCTCCAGTGTGGACTTGTCCTTGTTTGGAAGCAGTCAAGTTGTGTGATGGTGGATTTAACCGTGTGGGCGATTATTCATACTGTGCTTAATCACTCTGAAATGCAGGAGTTATTTAAACAATTCAGGTTTTAAAAGAAGAAAAATAAGTTCAGTTGTTTTTTTTCTCCAACACAGTTCCTTCTTATATATTTGATCATTAATTGTTGGAAAAATCTCCATGCACCATTTAGTAATTTATTGAGTCAGCTTTCTCTAATTGTCCACACTGACTGTTGCCTCACAGTGAGAACCTACCTCTTACCACTCATTAAAAAGTATTTATTGTCATGGGGGAAAAAAACCAAAGTACACGCCATGTTTCAGTAGCTTGTAGAGCCACATTTAGCAGCAATAAGTCAAATGAATTGTTCTCTGTATGACTTTATCAGTCTGTCAGATCATTGTGGAGGAATTTGGCGTTGCTTCAGTTCATTGAGGTTCGCGGGCATTTGTTTATGCACAGCTCACTTAAGGTTCCACCACAGGATTTCAACGCCTGGGCTGTTGCAGCATGCAGATTCATTTCTTTTCGGTCATTCTGTCATGGATTCACTGCTGTGCTCAGGACCATTGTCCCGTTCCAGTTTTAGCTGTCGGACAGATGTCCTCACATTTGACTCTAGAATACTTTGGTTTACAGAGGAGTTCTTGGTCGATCCAGGTGCCAGATCACACACGCCTCCCTTCACGCTATGCACGACAGTTGGTATGAGGTGTTTGGATTTTGCCAAAGGTGGAGCTGTGCAGTATTGTCAAAAGTCTTAACTTTGGATTCATGTCTTCCACAAATCTTGTGGTTTGTGCAGATGCAGTGTTGCAAACCTAAGTCGTGCTGCCAGGTTTTGTTTTGTTTGTTTTTAGAGAGATGAGGCTTTCTCCTGGAAACCCTTCCTAACAACACATACTTTATCCAGTCTTTAACATTTAACATGCTAAATTCTGCATTGGGGTGAATTTGAATAAAGTCAAAATAAAAAGAAGATGACTTTGTAACTGATGCAGCAGTTAGCCTCAGTCACAGTAATTAATGAAGGTAACGTCTCCACAGCAAGAGTTTTTTCTTGGTTAATGACTAATTGCTACTAATATATTAAAAGCAATGAAGTTGTGTTACTTTATCTAACAGAAGTCTTTGCATTTTCCTGTTGCTTTTTTAAATTATTATTAATGAGCAAAATTTTATATTACACTTAAGTAAATCAAACCCCCCAAAAAACTGAAAAGAACCCATTGTTTTTGTTTTGTTTTTTTCCTTTTGGGGGCGCCAAAGTTCTTTCCTACAGGTAGAAACCATTCACGCCACAGTGCTGCTCTAAAACACTATGGTTCCTCTTTGTAAGTACGCTGAAGGATTGTCTGCGGCTTATATGAAACCCTGCTGATGTTTTTAGCCTCTGGTTTGCAACGTATTAGAGTGTTTGACAGGAAAAAGCACAGACTTCTGCCTTTAACTCTTTCCCCCATAAAGATGACATTTGACAACCTACCCTGTAACCCTAATGATGAGTTTTGACACCTCAGGATATATCTATAAAGATGCAATTTCATGACCATTAGTTTCTGTGTTTTTCCTCTCTGCAGAGGCAGAGACCATTCTCACTAACATCTGATGTACACTCAGTCATTTTGTTCTATAAGCAGGCCTGAAAATACTACAGAAGCTGCTCAGTTCAGAAGAGTGCTTGAAATGTTACTCCTAGAAGGCTTTTAAGAGGTAAAGGGGTTAATAAAAGCTCCAGTCATGCCTGCTGTCATGTGTAGTCACCTCTCAAAGGCTCATTCAGAGCAAGAAAAACTCTTCTGTTAGTTAGCTGGGAGCCTGACCGATGCACGGGGAAGTATGGACCAACAGGATGTGTAATAATCGTACAGTAATTACAGAAGTTCCTCAGTGGTGTGTGTGTGTGTGTGTGTGTGTGTGTGTGTGTGTGTGTGTGTGTGAAAAATAGCCTTTAAATAGGGTGAGCCAGATGTAGCTATTATTAATCCTGCAGACAGAAGAAGAAGTAGCTACTTTTTTCTCATCCTGACACATCCCCAAAGGGATCTGTGTTTCCTCCTGGGATCAAACCGGGAATCTTTTGCTACAAGAGACTGCGAGCTAAAGATTCCCTACACACTGTGCATGACTTGAGTTCCTCCTCGATTATTTGTATCAAGATTAGCTTGTAATATGTTGTACTGAACATCAGGACTTTTTAAAATTATTATTTTAATGTGATATGCATTTGTGAAAATATGAGAAAATATCTTTTTTCTCTCTGTCTGTATCCAGTGATAATGGTAGTGAATCTTTCCAAAGAATTTATGTATCCAGAGAGTTAATCTAAGTTGAATCAGGGAACTGAAAAACTGAACCAAACTGAATCATATTGTTGGCAGATATTGTTGAGGAGATATTTAGTAATCTCTTTTGTCTCATCACAGTCAAACAGCCTGTTGTTAGACATATGAAGGCACACCCATCACTATGATGAATCCCTCACACACACACAATATAACATGAGCTCAGCCTGTGGTTTATTGGGTTTTACCCTCTTGATTAAAACTGAGAGAAACACTACATTTCACAGCTCTGTGAGAATTACTTTATTATCAACGCTCCTTCGTCGACGGCTCCTCGCGCCACCTCGTTCCTCCATTTTCCCCTTTTTCCATGTGACCATTTATCTCGCCTCCTCACACGCTGACTTCATCCTGGCAAACAGTCTTCGAGCCAGTGGCCTGAACAAGGCCCCCCCCCCCCACATCACTCTCAAACACACACAGTGCTGACATGTAGACACAAGTGACCACAACCACACACAGCTGTGAACAGGAAGTGATGTGGCCGTGTCGACTGAGATAACGGTTGCTAGAGTGTTTGCAGTTATAGTAAAGCGGACTTTGCACCAACGGCCGAAATATTCTAACTGCAGTCTGACAAAATATTGGTAAGATGTTTTTTTTTTTACATTTCATTATCGCTTTTTGTGATTTTAGCAGCTGTGAGGCTTTACTACATGCACCAGTGAAAGACATGTCAGGGTGTTCCTCTGTTTTAGTTGTCTGTGCTTCCTCATGCAGGTGTAAATCTTGGCAAGAATCAATTTGTTATTTTAATTTAACATTATATAGTGTACCTATTTACCCTCTTTGCCTTCAGAAATTGCCTTCAACAAACAGTTGTTGCAGATTTGTCAGCTGCACAATCTCCTGTCTTCCACCACATCTCAAAGGTGCTTTATTGGTTTGACATCTGGTGACTGTGGAGTACAGACAACCCAGTGTTAGGTGGTCAAAATAACAGGTTGAGATGTTTGGGCTTTGTGGCATGGCTGGAAACAGGAAACAGAAAATGAGTACACCGTGGTCATAAAGGGATGGACATGGTCACAAAGAAGGCTCAGGTAGGCTGTGGCACTTAAATGATGCACAGTTGATACTTAAGGGTCTGAAGTCTTTGCCTTCTTCTTTCTGCTTTTTTGGGGTCGGCACAGCAGATCATCTTCCTCCATCTCATCCTGACCCTGCCATCCTCTGTCACACCTATGTGTGCATGTCCTCCTTTACTACAGCCACAAATCTCCTCTGTGATCCTCCTCTTGTCTTGCAGCTTTGTCTTCAACATCTTTTGTCCAGTATATTCACTCTGCACATGTCCAAACCATCTTAGTCTTGTGTCTCCCACTATGTCGCTAAAACCCTCAACCTGAGCTGTCCCTCTGATGTACTCATTTCTAATCTTGTCCCATCTGGTTACACGTAATGAAAATCTTAACCTCTGCCTCCGATCTTTTTTTCTGTGCCACGCCCTGCAAACCATCATTGCATATTTCATAGTAGGGTTCACTACCATCTTGTACACCTTCTCTTTCACTCTTGCTCCCATCCTTTTCTCACAAATCAGCCCTGACACTTATCTCCACCCAACCCTCCTTGCCTGCGCTCTCTCCTCCATCTCTCTTGTGCAGTCTGTTGCTTTGGTTGATTGACCCCAGGTATTAAAATTCATCTACCCTCAACTTGTATCCCTCTCATTCACACACATTTATTCTGTTTCTTCTACTGACTTTCATTCCTCTTTTCTGCAGACATGTGAGTGAGTGTATATCAGTGGTTTTAGGTGTACTAAAAGCAGTAATTCCACAGTCAGCTTATTGTTGTATAACATATTAATCATCATTGTGATGAAGTTTGTTCTCTGGTATGAACGTAGACCACACATAGGCACGCAGCACTGCAATGCAACACCTTAAATTAAACGAGAAGCAGCATTGTGCTACTGTTAGCGCTGTTTCTTAATCCCCCTGTTATGTGTTTCATCTCTTACCTGCAGTGGTGCATGTCACACAAACCGAATATGAAAAGCGTTGGAGTAGCTGTAATATCAGTAACAGCCACACAGTGGCAGTGTGTTCATGGTGGAAGGCTTGTTGAGCTTGTGGGAAATGTCTGCTCAGCTTGTGTGAGTGTGTGGTGATGACGATGAGTCAGTCTCAACTCAACATTTCCCCTTAAATTCCACATTGCACAAATGACATTGCACAACATCACTTTTCCTCTTTTCGAAATACAGATGGCACGCTTTTATTCGTTCCGAGGAAACATTTCGAAACTGACTGAAGCATGTGAAGAGTGTGGAAGAAAGAGAGAGAACGGTCTGGGATTCATCATGAGTGTTATGGCATACTGAGACATGTCAGCCGGAGCTGCTGTGACCCTGTTCCAGCTGCTCCAGGATGTGAAGCTGACATTAAATTTCAAAATTCACATTCTGTGGATGAGTGTGTGTGTGTGTGTGTGTGTGTGTGTTGAGGCTACGTGGAATGCTGAACAGGTCAAGGCAGGCTGTTGAAGGTGAATCTGTGGGGTGGAAATGTTGCGTGTAGTTGTCTGTACATAATGAGGAGATACATGATTTTTGTCAGCCGTCAAACAGCTTTCAAACCTGAGCTGTACCTTTGCATCTCTAACGGTCAGTTTATTTAATATAAACATCATAAAAAGAACTCCTAAGAAAGCAATCAGAATTAACTCATGAGAAGTAGTAGGTTGTTCTATAGCCAGCACCTGTATAGCTGAGCTGTTAACTTTCTAGTAAATGTGCTAATAAACAAAAATTAAATAAATGAAATAATTGTTTTAAAGGTGTTTTGACACCTCTCCTTTTTAGTCTGATTAGATCGACCTGTGGTTGCTTTGTGCAGATGTTAACACCAAACCAGCTGCACCGGGAGATGAAGTTAAATGAATGAGTCACATGAACTCCAAAGCGGTTCATTTATGGTGACACCATGATCCAACCCAGCTACCTGTTGTGCTCTGCAAGTTTGAACTAAACACCTTCCTGTTGTAGCCAGGTATGCTATCTGGCATGTTTCAGAGTACCACAGATGTTTAGAGTACAAAAACTCTAGGAACTAGCCATAAAATGAGTAAAACTGCCCAGACAAAGAAGAATGTTGGTTAGTTCTCTGTCTTATCTACTAGTTTAGAACATAGCACCTTCTTCAAGCCCAGCAGACTGAGTAGGCATGTGCAAGAGTAGCTGCAGATACATAAGTAGATCCTTTTAAAATCCTCCAATGAAATAAGAGAATGTAACCTTATATTTGTTTTGTGGGCAGTAAAATATTTAAATTAGGGTTTTTTTACATGTTAAGTGTGAATAAGAGTAACTGCTAATAGTGTGCCCTGCGACCAGACATTTAAGTATTTAAATTTAGGCACAGGGCAGAGGCAAACAGGCCATCTGTGCAGTATAGTCTTCTTTTAGCTAAAGACAACCTTCCTGCCTTTTCATACAAAATGTAACGTGAGGGACAAAAGACTCACCTGTGGCAAAGCGCAGCAGGATCAGGGGGCTTCAAGGACGACAAAGAAATATGCATGTGATCAGTAGACTGCACTTTTGCACATATAAACACGCAGAGCAAGAAGTCACGCACCCTTCGACTTTATACCTCAGGAAATGCTCTGTGTGAGGGAGCTTCCTCGATAGAGCGTGCAGGTAGTCAGTTGATGGCTGTGAATGCTGTTTACCGAACCCCGTCCCTTCTTTGATGACATCACAGCTTCATGTTTTGAGAGGTCTGCGCCTGAATATCTGTTGTGGTTTGTGTTCGCTGGAGAGGAGCCCTTCCCACATAAGCGCTCCCACATAGTGCTGCGATGAATTATTCATAGAGTGACATTTTGCTTTTTCTCAATAGTTTGTTCTTTGTTGCTGGGAAATAATTTCAGTTTACAAAAGAGAAGCCGAAGCCGTGAAAATAGTATCCGTACCGACCCGTGTACCCGTGATCAGATATCAGCGCTGGTCCTTACTGCGTTCCAAAGTACAAGAAGTTTGAAGTTTGGCCGTTAGAAGATCACGGTGTCGTGAGGTTGTTGTGTGCTTTCGTTGTGCGCAGTTTAAATCTTGTTTTGTGTTATTTTAATGAAATTTTTAGTGACATGAACTATTTAATTTTATATAATTACTTCAATCCTTCTTATATTCCTGTCACCGATCATAATAAAGTAGGTTTTTACAGTTTCTTTATGAACAAACAAGACATTTACAAATACTTATTGGCAATATTGACATTTTTTTACTTTAAAGCTCCGACATGAATGCCTTCTTCAGGATTATACACAAGGCACTCACACTCTGCCGTTGCATATTTGTATTCTAAGTGTGAGAAAATAAATCTTCTTCTTCTTATCAGCTGTTCATGCCTTTTCTTCTCCAGCTTGTTGTTTTGCTGTAAAGAGAATGCTGAGGCAGAGAGATGTAGGAGGCGAACAGAGACTGCGTTGACAGTGCAGAAAGGTCGAGGACTCTTCTTCTTCTTCTTTTGTCTCCTCCTTCCTGTGATGCATTCCCCCCCTTCTACCTGCTGCAGGAGGGGGAGGGGGAGCATATGTTTTTTGATAGGTGTGTAACCACATAACCACACCTCTGTGTGCTCAAGGGTGTGAGCCCTGGAGGTGTATTTGAGGGACAAGTACCGGAGTGAGACGAGACTCAACAATTCGTACTGGGGACTGAGTGTTTTCAGCCGACGAGAGGTAGGAAGGAAGGAAGGAAGAGAGGGAGGGAGAGAGAGAAAGCAAGGCAAAGGGGAGATGAACTCTTTGAGGCTGAAAGAGTTGTCAAACTCAGACTTGTACAGACGGAGGAAGGAAAAACCAGACAATGGAAATGTCAGTGAGAGTTTGGCTTGGGACAGCTACAGGTGGGTGCAAACTGTCACATTTACGGTGAGAAATAACGATTTATGCACACAATTTACTTGTGTCATAGTGTGTGTTGTATTGGCCGACATCTAAGTGTGATCGTCAGTCTGTAGGACACTCAGTTTTTAGTAAGTGTGGTCTACGCAGGGCGTTGAGCCCACTTTGGTTTTCACACATGTAAATAGTTTTTAATGACTCAACAATGACACTTAGCATTTCAAATAAGAAACCATTAAGACTGTGCAGATTCTTCAAAGGTCATGTCAAGTACTGCAGTGTGCTTACAGAAGTGTTTGGCGAGCTAACAAATGATTAACTTCTTCAAATCTGTTTTTGAAGTCTTTGTTCGATGTTTCTTTTAGGGTTTAATCTCGGTTCACAAACATTGATTTTTAGTGTGGGGTCCAAGTGTTGTCAAACTTATCAGCTTCCTTATCATCAGCACTGACTTGCAGTCTCACATAAAATAACAAATCTGGTGTGTGGTATACTACAGATACTTATCTTTACTACAGGCTCTTTGAAGAAAAGTACTTACCGATGTGCTGCGTATTAGCATGGATGGATAAGGTGATATTTTCTGTGGTGTTTGAACAGTAAATATTGTGGTTGATGGTTGAATTCCTGTGAGTTATGTGAGCAGCAGCAGCAACAGATGTGTACATGTACAGACTTTTGCAATATTGGTTTTCACAATATGATAACATCAGTTTTGGATGTTGGTTGGTTTCTCTCTCTGTCTCTTGCGCTGTCGCTCTCCTCTGGTGTGTCTCTGCGAGTGTGTGTGAGATGCTGAGTCGTATGTGGAACGCAAAAATGTCAGGAATGCGGACAGAAAGAGGGCTCTCTTCAGAGGTGTGTTGAGCCTAACCCAAAAAAAAAAAAGCTCCTTCCTCGCCCTGTAACCCTGCAAAAGGGTTTGTGGAGCATGTGGTGCAATTAACATTTAAACAACTAAATTAAAATCAAACCTTTGGTGAGGCAATAACATCCGACTCAGCAGGGCCACTGTGTTTAACAGGTATTCAAATGCAGTGTCACAGACAGCTTATATGAATATAGTGCATAAAAAATAACAAATTTATTAAATATCTCTGTGACAGTTGTGACT